>NC_134478.1:37397980-37572980 GCF_964194025.1 Convolutriloba macropyga | reverse complement strand
GTCCCTTGTTCATCAAAAATCGGTCAGTCAAAGTCTATTTGAAATTCTGAGCACGGTGGAAGGGGTACCCATTGAGATTTCTGTGTTATACTTTCTAAGTTCTAACCAAATTCGATACACGGTCGGCATGTCTTTGACTTGTTAATTAAGTCACGATTTATGAAGGGCAACCATAATTGTTGGCCTAGCTCAGTCATGCCCCGCGCTCCCGGGTGTGTTGGGTGGACGACGTCCATGACTGACTTCTTCATAATTTGTGGTATAGCGCAACCTGTTGTCTACTAAGATACAGCCATCGTTCACGCTAAGGCTTCTCCACTTGCCACATTTTTGTTTACTCAATCATTTGCATCTGTCTTTGTCACCAGTGAGGATACAGTCTCTGGCCTTTCGCAAGACAGTGTCCCTCTTCATCATTGCCGCAATTAGTTGTGTGTTGAGTACACCCTCCATGAATTTTGGTATTTCTTTGACTTGTCCTAATGGTGAAGATTTTGGAGTTTTGGCTAAGATAACAAGTCATCGAAAACTGTCTTTTTCGGTGGCGGGGGTTCAATTGAAGGATTTTTTTGATTACTAATTGTGTTGTCCCTTACTTTATTGAAGTTTGTTTACTTGTTACTAGCGAGTGGTTGACTAATGGATAGGTAAATTGGCAAATGCGCGTTTGCTATCGTTCGCTGTGTGACTTGAGTATTGTGTGTGACGCCACTATTCAGTGTGCTTGTTTGTGGCTGGTTTTGGTTTTTGCCGCTGCTCAATTATAATTGCTATCCCTATATGGAGAGTTTGTCTTTATGACATGTTTGTGACTATTGTCTTTGATAATTCTGGAATGTTTTGACGTTTGCGCCACTGTTTTCTTGGGCCTACCGCGTTGTCCTTTGGTTTACCGGGTGTTATCAGTTGTCTGGAAATTTTGCGCGATTCCAGGTGTTTTTGTCTATAGACGTTGGAAGATTTTTTTCCTGAGTTTAGCTCTTTATTACTTGGCTGCTTCTTTTGTGGCTTCCTTGGATTGCTTCTTTTGCGTACTAATTGGAGTGATTCTTGTCTAATATCTAATTGTGCTATTATAAATTTTTCTTCGTATGCACTCGGCGGTTTAGCTGGTTCGGAGGGGTTGCGTAAAATATTGTCGGCTAGTACCATTTTTGTGCCTGCTATGTGTTCAATGCTGAAATAGAATGGGATCAATCTATTGCACCATCTAGTTAGGCGGCTTTGGTGGATGTTGCTTGTTCAATCTTTGAGGATCAAAAGTAGTGCTCTGTGATTAAGTTGAACGGTGAACTTATGTCCTAATAGGTAGTGTTTAAAAAGTTCCTACGCCCGTACGACCCCTAGGAGTTCTAGTTCATTTATACTATTTTTTTCTGCTTTGTTTAGAAATCAAGTTGCGTAGGAGATGGTTTCCTAACCGTTACAAAACATTTGATTTGACTCTGGTCTTCCGTTTTGTGTCGTAGTGTGTGTTTTGGGTTACGTTCCTAATACAGTTTTTGATGATTTTAAATTGGGTTTAATGCTGGTCTCTCCATATGTATTTAAGATCTTTTTGAAGTATTGTGTGTGACGCCACTATTCAGTGTGCTTGTTTGTGGCTGGTTTTGGTTTTTGCGGCTGCTCAAGTAACAGTTGCTATCCTTTTGTGGAGAGTTTGTCTTTATGACATGTTTGTGACTATTGTCTTTGATTATTCTGGTATTTTTTAACGTTTCCACCACTGTTTTCTTAGGCATACCGCGTTGTCCTTTGGTTTACCAGGTGTTATTGGTGGTCTGGAAACTTGGTGCGATTCCCGGGTATCTGTCTATAGACGTTGGAATCTTCTTTCCTGAGTTATGCTCTTCATTACTTTCCTGCTTCCTTTGTGCTTTCCTTGGATTGCCTCTTTTATGAAATATTTGGAGTGATTTTTGAATAAGATCTAATTGTGCTATTATAAATTTTTCATCGTATGCGCTCGGCGGTTTGGCTGGTTCGGAGGGGTTGCGTGAACGATAGTCGGGGTTTGGACAATTGAGTGATAGTTTGTGCAATGCTGTCCATTAGCATTTAATTTTTTGCATCTGGTATTTGTTCTTATGGAATGCTTTATTGATTGTTTTGAAGTTCATTGCTAATTTTTTTTGATTTGTCTTTTTTCACTGTAATGGCTATTGAGAAAACGAAGAATTCGTTGCTGCACTGGTTCGTCGCTGAAGATTTTGTCGTTGAAGTGTCCGTTGTCTTGTAAGTTTCTGAGTTCTTCTGCTAGTGACGTTTCGATATTCATATGTGTACTGGGACTCGTCTTTCTTTTTAAAGAACAAGATGAAAATTTCTCTTAAAGTGTGATTTGATCGTATGTTCTATGGTTTATTGATTGTCCTAGTCGATGGGTAAAGTTTCTGTATTTTAATGCTACTTCCTTTTTGATCGGGCATGTAAGGCGTGTCTCGACTGAGTTACTGTTCTTAAACTTCTGAATTTGAGGAATCCTGCCGTTTGAGGCGGTGGCCAATGGGTTTGAACAGATCTCTCCCCACAATTTTTCAGTGTTTGTTGGGGACTACTATAACGTTCGTTCGTCCTGCTTTCCACCGGTTGCAATCAATGTTGCAGTAGAACGTTCCAAGGTTCTTCATTGGGGTGTCAGTGAAGCCTCTTAGCCGTAAAGGGTTTGTTGTCTTGCTCCTGCACATGTTACTGTCTCCCGCCTCTATATCTTTGCCATCCGTTCAGTTACTGTGCTTGCCGAACTGCCTGAATCTACCATGACTCAAAATTTACTGTGTCCGTACTGTATGTGTAGTTTTGTTGCTGTAGTTAGATAGTCTACTCTGTCCATTATATTTACAGAGTAGTCGTCTGCAGAATCCTCTTACGTCGAACAAATTTCCGGGTCTACGGAAATCATGATGATTCCTTAAGACGATTGTTCGATGCCTTGCTCATTGACTTCATTCACGGACCTCTGGGATTGCGGTGATTTCTATTTCGATCTGCAAACCTTTGCGTAGTGGATCAGTTTGTTGCTTCTTCGGCACCTTTGACTTATTGCTTTGTATTTGGCCCTGTGATTCATATCCTTTGGTGGTCCACAATTTCTGCAGTTGTGGGTGGGGTTTTATTGTTGTTATTTGTCAATCTATTGTTTCCCTAGGTAGTTTACGAGCTGTTGTTGGTCTTCTGCTTGAATCATTGTCGCGTGAACTTGCGATTTCCATAACGGATTCCTCTTGGCCGATGAATGGGGTGGTTGACAAGTCTGTTGATTGTTTTGCTTGGATTGCTAGCTGGCTTCCTATGCCTAGTTCAATGCTCAGTGCTAACTCGAGGACTTTTTTGGGATGCGTGTTGTTTTCAATAGCTCTTTTGCAATTCTTGGTCTATCATGTTAGCAGTAAATATATCCTTCAGTAGATCGTCTTCTAGTTGAACTAATTGACAGTGTTCGCCTAGGGACCTTAGTGATGAAAGGAATTGTTCCATCGTCTCTCCGCGGTGTTGTTTTTGGGTTAGCAACAGGTATCTGTTGAAGGTGACATACCTTAGGCGGATGAATGTCTGCTCAGTTGGTCCCATATCTTTGAGGTTAATATAGTCACAACGTTTGTGTACAGAAATTTCCTGGAGTGAATTTTTCGTCCCCCAATTCCAAGGCTGAGGTAGATAAATGATTTGGCTTTCCTGTCCGCCAGGTCCCATGGCTTATCGTCGCACAAGACGCCTTCTCTTTCTATATGATTGCACTTGTTTTTCCATTTGGTTATTGCCCGGTGAAACCTCTTTAGTCGTTCTCTTTTCATTGTTTCTGATGAAATTTGGACTGGCTGTTCTTCTACTGGTTGGGGTATTAAATGACTGCAATCGGTTTCTTTCCGAGGAGTTCATCTAATTCGATGTTTGTCTTAGCGACCAGGGCCTTCTTGTGCTGGCTTCTCCACTTCTTTCATGGGATTGGTGGGCTACTACTGGGCTTCTCCTATGATAACTCAAGATCTAATGTTGTGCGTCCTTTTGAATCTGCTTGCGCTATTTTGTATTCGCTAGAGATAAGCTGGTCGTATAAGCTATTGAGATTTGAGATATTGTGAATATGATCAGTGACCAACTATACAATTTCAACGTTAAGGCAGAACTACTTTGAGATAGTTCGCTGCCAGTGTATTAGTTGAACTCGAGGTGACAACTACCTGTAACAATTGCTGTCAATCGTAGGACGATTGAGTAATGAACAAGGTTATATACATACTGCGTCTAAGTAAATTTAATATCACTGCACTATGAGTAGTCACGCGATACACAGGTACCACATATTTTTTTTATTACTATTACTCTAATTTTTATTTTTACTATTATTATCATTTTTGTTATTACTATTTCTATAATTGTCATTATCGTTATTTTTATTATGATTATTATTAGTATTGTTATGATTATTATTATTATTCTTATTAAAATTATTATTATTATTGTTATTGTTATTATTGTAATTTTTCTATAGTTATATTTTTGTTATTATTATTATTTTTATCAATTTTATTATCATTTTTTTACTTATTATTTTTATTATTGTTATTTTTTATCAATTATTTTTATTGTTACTATTATTATTATTACTATTATTATTATTATTATTATTATTATTATTATTATTATTAATATCGTTATAATAATAATTGTTTTTAATATTTTTGTAATTACTTTGTTATTATTATTATTATTGTTATCATTGCTATTTTTGTTATTGTTATCATATTGTTACTTTATCATTACAATAAACATAACTATTACATTTTAAACTATTTAATAATATATTGTTATTATTATTATTTTTGTTATTTTTATTATAATTACTATTATTATATTATTATTATTGTTGTTATTATTATATTATTATTATTATTATTATTATTATTATTATTATTATTATTATTATTATTATTATTATTATTATTATTATTGTTATTATTAATTTGATTTTTATTACTAATATTGTTTCCTTTTCAAATATTTTTTTTATTTTATTGCTTTCATTATTGTTATTAATATTATTATTATTACTTTTATTATTTTTTATATTATTTTCATTATTTTTTTTAAATCTTGTTATTATTATTATATTAGTTTCATTGTCATTTTTATTATTATTATTGTTACTATTTATTTTATTATTTTTATTATTATTATTATTAATTATATTATTGTTATTATAATTTTTATTCCTGTTATTATTTTTGTATTCATTTTTATCATTATTGTTTTTTTTATTAGTTTTGTTATTAATATAATTTTTCTTTTTATTATCATTTTCGTAATTGTTATAATTATTTTTATTATTTTTGTTTTTGATTTAATACTATTTTTATTATTTTTTTTATTATTGTAAATCTTATTATTACTATTATTATTATTATTATTATTATTATTATTATTTTTATTATTATTATTATTATTATTATTAATATTATTATTATTATTATTATTATTATTATTATTATTATTATTCTTATTATTATTATTGTTATTATTATTAATATTGTTTTCACTTTTATTATTATTATTATTGTTATAATAATTATAATTAATGTTTTTTATTATTATTATTTTTATTATTATTATTACGATTATTATCATTTTTATTATTGTTATTATTATTATTATTAATAATATTATTGTTATTTTTTTTATTATTACTATTATTTCTATTATTAATATTAATATTATTATAGTGAGGCAAGTACGCTTTCCGCGATAAAAGTGTGCTAAGTAGTATTGCAAAAAATTTCAACTCTTTTTATGCTTTCTTTTTTACGTTAGTTCTGTTGAGTGTTACTGCATGTATGTTTGCCTTTTATCTGGTTCCTACCAGTCCATCTTGTGTTGCGTTTCTTTTGGAGTGTTTCATCGACACATATAGTGTCTACAAAGCTAAATGTGAGGGTGATGAAATCAACTCTTCTCGATTGTCTTTTGACATCCCATCAATGATTGAAGCTCGTCGGGACATTATGGCGCAGTCAGCTATTCATTTTACTTTGGTTGAATCTCTTTTTTTGGAATTCTGGCGTGGATTTCCCATCGAATGGCCAACCCGTTCGTCAAACCTCAAACTTGCCATCATGTCTACCCTAGTTGAGAAATTTTTTTAAACGTAAGAAATTGTCGGTATTGTCGCTTTTTTCTAGCCAAAAACGACGAAAGCCCTTACGATTTTTTCGTCGGTATTGTCGTTTTTGTTCGGTATTTAATATAAGAAAGGTTCGGTTTTGTCGTTTTTTAACGTAAGAGAGATTCGGTATTGTCGTTTTTTAACGTAAGAGAGATTCGGTATCGTTGAGAGAAACATTAAGAACTATCATATTTTGAGTTTTCCTACCACGAATAAACATGGAAGAAATTTCGGTCGGCACTTTCTGTTTCAAACGTAACCAACCGTCAAAGAACTTACTTGTAAACTACAAGAAAGTATGTCCAATCCCAGTGAGAGTGAATTATTTAACAAAATTTTCATCAATTTTCAACAAGTATGTTACATTCTAAAATTCAAAAATAATCAAGAACTTTATATTTGCACAACTAGTTTGGCAAGCCAGCTAAAAAAAAATTTCAGGAGTTTTGCACACTTTTCCAGAATTTTTCTTTGAGACGTACGTTTGAAATTCCTGCAAAAAGAACGCTATCGTAACGTTTGACTACATTATAAACAGAAATATCAATTTTCCCAATGAAAAAATCCGACAATTTCTTGCGTCCAAAATCGAACATACCGACGATTTCTTATTTTAAATACCGAACATACCGAATCTTTCTTACATTCCGAACCGAACATACCGAATCTCGCAAAACCGAACATACCGAAGCTTTCTTACTTTCTAGACCGAACATACCGACAGTTTTTTTCATTTGAAACAGATAATACCGAACAAACCGAACATGCCGACCATTTCTTACGTAGGAAACCGAACATACCGAACATTTCTTGCATCGTTTTTGTTCGGTCTTCTCAACTAGGGTACAGATTTTACTCATTTGGTCATTCTTCTCCCGTAAGAACCTGCATCCAAATACGTCTTCTATACAGCGGGATCCCCACTACAATCCCTCCATCTCCAACAAGATATTTGACCTGCCGCGTTGACTGGGAAAACGATTGCAAAGCAGCACAATATAAAGGCCCCTGGTCGACGGCATCTTTTCGGTCAAAGTGGTCGTGAATGTCAATCGTTTAATATATTTATGCATCAGTAGGAAAAAATTTCCAACAAAGATCTCCCAACTCGGTCTTAGATACATTCTCGTCGTATGATCTCTTTCACAAATTGTCGCTAGCTTTTAATCAACAATGTAACATTAAATAAGACCGAATCCTGCTATTCACATGCAAATGGAATAATGTAGAGTTGTTTGAAAATTTCCACTGTTAATTGAGAGCTCTCAGAGGTAGAGACGTGAAAACTGCTGATGCAACCTTCTTAAACTCAAAAATAGGGTTAATTGTGTTTCCCTTTCCTAAAAAAATCTCTTTGAGTTAAACTTTGGCCATTTTTCGCTAATTAGAATCAATTTGTATCCTAATTGCATAATTCATTTTCGATATAAGGAAATTGTTCATTTGCTAAGTTATCAAATTAGCAAATCTTTGGATCAATTAGAAGAATTTGCTAGACAGGAAACAATATCAGGGCTGCTTTTGTTCCCTTCGTTGACTGTTGCAATCAAAAACTGTTTGGATTGTATTGCGGCACAATCTTTTGAAAAAAAATACATCTTAATTTATGTTAACAAAAGGATCTCAATTCAATTTTCAACTGACGCAAATCCCATTTAGATGAAAAATAGCTCTGATGAGAAAAAAACAGTGGCTTTTGATACGACCCCATGGATTTTAAGGCTTTGACTACGTGTATTTAAAACTCAATTTGAATTCCTGTGTTTCGCCCATTATTCTTTTTATAAGTTTTATCATTTACGCAGTATCATGACTTACTTTCACTAATCAAGAACCCAATTGACTTCTTTGATTTCAACAAGTAAAACTCTACCGTATGGTCGGTTGATATCTAAGGGCTCTTATGAATTTCTATATAACTGTTTCAACAAAATATTGAAATTTTTAAATATGCATCCGTCATATCATACTTCTGTCTATCTGAGTTTCAGTAAAGACAGCTCCTTTTTTAATATACAATAAAATTTAAGTCTTTGCCCATTCTTGAGTTTTATTTTCATTTGGACGGCATCTAACAGTTGCCTAACAGTTTTAATGGCCTTCAGATGAAATAACTTCAAAATATTAAAAGTATTTTTGAACCTTCCCCTGGTTGTGCCTGAATTTGTAATCATCTAACCTAAACTCCTTTAGATAGGTATCATCAAGGTTTTACGAAAAATTGATAGGTATCATCATCTTTTTCTTGTTTGTTTTATTTTTTCACTGATTTTTTAAGGCTGAGAAAAAACAAGATGTCAATTTTACATCTTTGCCCATTCTTGAGCTTTATTTTCAATTGGAAGGCATCTAACAGTTGCCTAACAGTTTTAAAGATCTTCAGATGAAAAAACTTCAAAATAATAAAAGTTTTTTTGAAACTTCCCCTTGTTGTGCCTGAATTTGTAAAAATCTAACCTGAAATCCTTATTGGTAGGTATCATCAATTTTTTTACAAAAAGTTGATACGTATCATCATCTTTTTCCTGTTGGTTTTAATTTTTCACTGATCTATTAAGGCTGAGAAAATGTTTTAAGATTTTTAATGAGAGTTCTATATTGGTCAAATATCATGTTCTTTTTGACATTTTTAGTGGGACCTTCACAAAAAAACAGTGATTTAATATCAAATGAGACCCAAGTGAACAATTAAGTTCCTTCCAGCTTACCATAGATTTAAATAGATTTCAAACTCTCATAATGTTAATGGTTTCAATAAAATTAGTTTGTGGTTTCGTAATGGTATTTGTTGAATTTTGAGTTCTGTCCGTTTTTTTGTACTCTTGTTTGGTCTCACTGATAACAGGCCTAAATGGATCCCTATTGAGTTGAAAATCAATCTGGTTTTCAGTTTAACTGAAATTTTACGGTTTATATTGTGTGTTCTTTTAAATATGGACATAGAGATTTGAGTGAAAGTAAAGTTTGCTTTTATTTGACTTTTACCTTTGTCTGGTGTCGTAGACTATTAATGGTAGGTTTTATCGGCCGTCTAATGTGGCCTTACTTTATTCATTGATTGGTTTGTTAAACAATGTGTGAATTTTTGTCTCCCTCAAAAAGTTTTCTATCTCCCTCATTTGCTGCAGCTTTTAGTCAAAAATGCGGATGAGCAGGGTCCTCACAGAGCGTCCTTTTTCAATTTTCCGAACAATGATTTTGGAACAATGAAGCATTTTAGACATTTAGACAAGTATGAGAGGTATTTTGTGTACCATTCAAAGATTTGCACAGGTCCGCATGATTTCCTATATAAATTTGGTGACATTTTTTCTTCGATATTAAACAGATTTTATATATTTTTGTTGGATAACGTTCCATAAACCCTTTGAAGCACCGCCATTTGGCGGCTAATTTTTCTTTGTTCTTTAGGACATACTTTATTGGTTTGTGTGAGTGCGTTTAATTTGTTCAATTTAATAAAGTGAGAAAATGTTTTCGACAGCTGGAGTGGACCATTGTATTACTTAATTTATGCTAAAATCCTCTTTTTTTCTTAATCCCACCCTCGGAGCCCAACTTCAATAGGATATGCTGCGGAATAACAAAGCAATGTCTCTTTAATGCCCGGCCTGATCTCAATTATGTAGCATGAATTATTTGATTGTAACGCCTCCGAGATCACTGAAAATTTATATCAGTAAAATTCAGCACGAATTTTATAATCAGAGATATATTTACGCGTGTATGACGCCATGCATTCCACGTGACCAATTATCAATATTTTAGTTTTAATTGAACAAGAGTTTTTTGTTCTTGAATCTCTCTCAGAAAAAAAACTTACCTGTTTAAGAAGAAGAAAAAGTTAAAACAACTAAACTAAATGGCATAAAGGTCAAGGTCAAAGAGCTTCAGTTGTTTCTCCATTTGAACATATGGTACAATTTAATTCAAAAATAAAACCGTAAAACACTAAGAAATTTCCTTCGACGGAAAAACGTTGACAGCACAAAAATTTTTGACTTTATAATTTATTATTTAAAAATTTAATTGAATTTTCTTGCAGAAAAAGTGTCCATAACCCAAAACAGATAACTTTCTAAAAGTACATAGGAACAAGGAAGCTCAGTAATGTAAAAATGCACATAATGTTCCGACCCCTCTCAGCCCAATCGCTGCTCTCAATGTTTGTCTTCTCGAAGACAGGGCGAACTTGCCAAAAAAGAGCCACCTCGGAAAAGGATTTCTCACTAATTCTGGCACAACAAAAACAACTGAAAATAGCATCCCATCCTGTCAAACTGAGACTATGTTCAATAATTGCAACTATCTTCTGCGATCCCCAATAGCTGATTTTGCGTTATTTGAAAGGGGGAGTTTTCTAAATCAACGAAGAAGTCATAAGGGCTTAAAAACCGAAGATATAGAAAAAAAAGTTGGACCGAACGACTCAACATACCTCTCTAATCTTTAAGAGAAACAAATACCGACGCAGAAAACAATTTTCATCAAATTTTATCACACTTTTGCAAAATTTTAATTGAAAGTAGGAAACCGGTGCACAAAAAATCACGGTTCTTTTGACTTATTAAAGCAGTGCTGATTCATTACATTTCAATTGTAAATCATGCAGTCATTATTGGATTATAATAGCCCAAGGATACAATTTTAAATATCTTGTGGAGATTAACCGAAGAACTTGTCTTTGGATGAGTTTATGCAGAACATCAGATTTTTAGGTTTACAGTATGTTCGTAAGAAATCACATGTTTTATGAAAATATCAAAATTAATTCCAAAATGTGGGTCATGCATCAAATTCAGCAAAATAATAAGTAATCAGCGTTCAGGGTATTCAAGGATAAGATTAGTATTGTGACATGATCATAATCTTGCTAGACTAAAAATCAGCAAAATGCTACTTTTCAGCGCTATTTTAGAAGGTAACGCTTATCCGGATTTGAGAATCACTTTAAAGTTCACAAAACTATATACAGCAATGACTCCATGGAAAAGACAAGAAAAATTTTTCTTGTAGAGATTCTGCGCTCAAAGGTTTTGATTGACACTCTTAGTTAAATTTAATCAGTAAAAAGTTAAATTAAAGTGTAACGGCTGCTCTCTTATTAACGACAGGGAAAACTCTACATAGCCCAATTCATTTCAGCGGTTTAAAATCTGCGCGGATACTATGTTTTGCAGTTAACTTTTGTGAACTGTATTATCCGCTATGCTGTGGGTTACTGTTGCATTAGTTGATGCTCAATTAGTCCCAAAAATTGATCAAGCAGCTTCGCTGATCAACAATTTGTTTCGCTCAGAATACAAAATAATTGAAATTGAAACAATAAAATTTTTTGTTTAGGATTGGTAATAACTCAGTTTAAAAATCGAAAATTCAAATTATCTCGAATACAGTCCTTGGTAATAGACATTTGCATTAAATGCAACCCTATTTAATTAGATTAGTAAGTTTATCGAAAAGCGCGAACGTAAAGAAAATTGTGAACTGAATTTCCAAATATTCGCTTTAATATCTAAATTCTAGACTTCAATCGACTTCAATAACAACAATATCGAAACTATGCTAGGCTTCGTTGAAGCCAGTAAAAACAATTGACTATGTGTTTTGCACAAAGTTAATTCTGTTCTCACAAGTCAAAGTTAAGTTATACTGTACAATCACTAATATGATCTACAGAAGCAAAACACGATAACAAGTCATTTACCGCGCAAGGAATTGTGCTTCAACACGTACGGTATGTCTGTTTAATGAGACAAAAATTTCAAATTTCAACTGAGATTTGATAGTTTTTCAAGTTGCGTTTATGCTGATAGTCACGTGGTCTTAGATGTCAAATTGCATCTTTGAATGATTGTAGATAAATGTGTGGTAAGATTATCTGAATACAGTAGGTTTGGGTTTCGGGATACCGTATAAGGCGCCAAGTGCTCCGTGAATTGCTATGAATATTGCAAAATTCACTGAAACTGGCGTATCAATTTCGGTATCTCATACTCCATTTGAGATAAGTTTTGTGTGATAGTGAAAACGTGAGTATGTGACAATAGTAGCGTAGTTCGAGTTTGAGTTTCAGTTTAACTTCATGTGCGACGATTACGCACTAATAATAGTTACTAAGTAAAAAATTTGACGAAATTGAACTATTTAATTTGGCCGTTATAGAATGTAGCCTTAAGTTTCGCTTGTCATGCTTTCCTAACTTCCTTGCTTGAAATGGCCTTGAAGCGCCTTTCAATTTGGTTTTTGATTTAGTAAGCTTAGCCTCCACATAAAGTGAAAAATAAGTTAATTAGTTAAAATTGAATTAGTTAAATTAATTCTGCTGCTCGTAAGATTTTCAAAATGAAGTTCACATAAATAAAATATATCATAGATTTTCACAATACGCAAATTGACGTCGATGGAGTATTGAATAAAATCAGGACCTGGTAACCGATTGCCAAGTTACTTCTAAGCAATATTCCTATCAAAGCACAGAACCACAGCCCAGCGTTAGTGTTGAAGGGGTAACGTTGACATCAATTCATCAAACTCAGAAAGTTAATTAGAACGTTTTTTTTCACTTTCAAAACTGTTTTCTGCAATTTTATAATATAATTTCTTAGAAAACAAAAAACGAAGCAACCACTCTCTTTCATTGTTTGCTTTTATTTGTTGCTCGGAAAAAAACCTGCATTTTTCATATATGACAGAAATAAATACAAAACCATATTTTCTTCTCTTGCACTTGATTACATATTTAACGCTATGAGTGATGTAGTATGAGTTTAGTTGATCAAAAACATACGACATTTCATTCAGAAAGTGCCGCCGAAGTTAATGTCAAGATATCTTCATGCGGAAGAATGACTCAAAAACGAATTCAGTAAATTGAACTGAAACAAATTTGAACTGAAGTTTAGCCAACAAAGAACAGCGTTCGCGCCATAATCAATAAAAGACTGCAGCTATTTCAAATTCGGGCGTCAGAGTGGTGAGTCAGTTGAGTGCTCGGGTATTCCGTTAAAAGGGCTTTGAGGGGGCGTAATCAACGGCTAACCCACTAGTGATAAGTGACAAGCGTGAGGAAACAATCATACATTTCGGATAAACAATCTTTCAATCATTTGATTGTTATTAGGTTTTTGACAGCTGACTTCAGTCCTCAAGCCATTTACAGTGAGCCCAAAAAGTTGAAAAAGGGAAATTACTCTTATAAAGTGAGGGTGTGCGTGTGTGTAATGTTTATGCATATATGTTTAAATACACGATTAGCTGCCTGCCAACCATTAAGCTCTTGTTTTGCAAATCATATCCTTTTTCGAACTTTCGTTAGGCTCTACGAACATACTTACCTCTCTAATTAACTAAATAAGATTCAACCGAAATCCCTCCAAATACCTCTCGAACACTTTTCGACCTAGTTTCTCTATTGAACCCCCAAGTGGGCTCCTATTATCCTCGGCTGAAAAACCAGGAAGGTATTGCAACAAAAGACAGGAAACTTCCTGTTTTGCGACTAAGTGATCCAAAGTAGCATAAAACACTCCGCTGTCTAAGAAAGTTATCCATTTTGGGGGACAAAAGTAAGCAATGAATAATACTGCTGTTTTTGGTCCTTTAGCCGCAAAAGCAATCTTTCTATTAAAATTCTGTTAAAATAGGCGGTGGAAAGTTCCGCTATTAGAAGAAGATTTCTTAGAAGTAATTACGCAATCGAGAGCAATTTCTAAGTTAATCAGCTTGAAAGTGATGCAGCTTTCGCGGCTACTTTCACCATTAAGATTAAGAAGGCCGAGCTATGAATATCTCATTATTGAGCTACAAACCTGAAACTATGATTTCCCGGTGTGATCAGACTTTCCCAAGGACACACGCAACAAGTTCACGCCGACTTATGGACAAAATTAATAAAGACGACGAGTAAAAGTTGAAAATTTGTAGATAATTGAACGTTCGTTCAACTTGAATCGGATCAACTTGAATCGTGAAATAATCGACACAATTGAAAAATTTCAAGTTTGTGTCTGGGCGTTTTGATTTTAACAGTCAAATTAATTTCACTTTCATTTTGCCCCAGGGAAAAAAGATAGAAATGTTAGGTGCTTTGGCAAGATATTGGACTGTTTGACTTCTTAAAGTCTATTTTTTTTATCTGAAGGATTCAAAATTGACTGCAAATATCCAACCCAATTTCCTTGTTGTCGGCAATATAAATTTTTTTCTCACCGAAAAATGAGTTGAACACATTCTTTTGACGGCCAAAAAATAAACTTCTAGGCGAAAGAACGAAAACTTTTATCCTGATAGTTGCAGTGCTCATAAGTCTTAGCAAAATCTGATCATCATAGTTCTCGAGCTTCACACCGGCCCGGATCTTCACTTCTTTTCAATTGACTAACAATCTCGTCGAAACTATTAGTTCGTATAATGGAGTTACATTAACTGAATGTAATGAACTAATAACTGAATGTAATTTACTATAATGAACTTAAAATGACTGGAGATAGAAAAATCCTGAGCTATAAATTATGCTCAACCTATTACTGCAGTTTGTAATGCTGCAGTCCAGAATAATATTGTCTATCACTCATCGTCTAGGAAAACTCAAATAACTTAAAAACGTTGCTGATTATAGGATCAAATTTGAAAGCTGAAAACTTAAAAACTAAAGATGAAGAAAAATCTCAGGGTAACAGTTTGATAAAGTTCTGAATGCAAAGTTTTAACAGTATTCAAACAATTAAATTAAAGGATATAATAAATAATATGAGACCCATAACAAAAAAAAACTTAACTCTGGTTGAGCGAGTAAATGATTAAAGTCAAAGTAAAACAATTAGGAAATACCCCTTAAGTGATAACATAGAAAGTTGAAAAGCAATTATTTTTCTTAGGCTCTGGGATGGCCCAGAGTTTATGCTAACCGGTTGCTCATACCTTAAGTTGCTGGCTAATGCCCTTCTCAAATGGGTGACAACTATAGAGCCTTAATGCGTACACTTTTTTCAGTTTTCAACTTCTTTAGTTTTTCCAGACTCTCAGTTTTTGAGTCTTATATTTCATTTCCCAACTCTTAAGGCTATTAATGTCGTTTACTAGTGGCAAAAACTTTCATTTTGAAGAAAACAAAAAGTTTTCTTTGCTGCCCTCAAAAGCTTCCAAAGGACATACCAATTTTGCTTATGAAAGAAGCTGGCAGTGCTCTGAATGAATTATTGTCAAAGAGATTATGGATGCCTCTATGATACCAGCTAAGTCCCAAAAGTAGCTGCGTATGTCATAAGCTCTCAATCTACATATCTAACGCATGCGAGAAAACAATTTTGCTTTCAATCTCGTCCTAGCTGATGTCTTGACTTTTTTAAAAAAAAGACAGGCGAACGATATAAACGAATAATATTATACAGTTGGATTTTTAATTGGCATTTCCACTGCTACCGATCATCTTGTTTCAAGCGAAAACATGACCAGGTCATCTGTCCACAAGACAATTAAATATCAGCTGCTTTTATAGACACGTTGAAAGCCTTTGAATAGATTCCCCAGACTATTTTGAAACCCATATTTGCTTAAAAATTATATTTTGAGTTCTTGTGTGGACCCATTTCTTCATTCATCTAATGATCATGAAGATTATCGAGATTGTGTTCGTTCATTACAGCATATAATGATCATACTCTTTATAATTCTGTAAAGGTACTCTATTGAGATTCAGAGTAAATCTAGGGGAAATAATGATGTTTAATTTACAAATTGACACTGGATAAAGATTCATATGATTGCATTAACTGTGTTGCGGTTTACTCAGGCAAGTTGATACGAAATGAAGCGCATTTTACCCATTAAAAGTATGTAAAACGCATGTTACCTCAAAAAGTTTCGCTAAAAAATTGCTACTTCTATTGCAGATTCACTGCTGCTACCGACTTCTAGGCAGTGTTAGTAAAAACAGATTTATCAGAACAAAATTGAATTGGTGTCTAAAATATGCATTTCGCACAAGTAATCCTTAATTAATTTATCGAAATCTCATTGCAGTCGTACAACAACAAGGAGGCTCGGTAATGTGCGATCGCGCATCATGTTCCGACCCCCGCTTGAGGAACAGATAAAAAACCCCAGAAAATTCAATTATTTTTCAACTCAGTGGAAAAAAAAAATACGCATTAGATTGATCAGATCTGCCCCTATTAGGAAAGCGAGTCAAGACGAACAGAAAAAAAACAAAAAAACAACAACAAACGTTCATTATATCCAAAACTTTGTGTCCATTTTAAAAAAAAAACTATTAACAACGTCAAAATAGCGTTAGTTAAATCTGAAATTAAACAAAATAAATTGTACTTCGCTAGAAAAGATATGGGATGAGTCCATAAAAGTGCTTGGTAACAATTAGATAAAAAGAACAAAAACAGCACAGTTAAAACAATCGCTTATCGTTTCAAAAACATTTTATTTCAAGGTAATGAAAACCATTAGATATCAACTTAGAACATCAGACAGATTTATTATTACCTATGCTTCTATAGGAGGGCATTAAGACCTGCCATTATTCAATTTTGCGGTTACAAAGAGATCAACAAATAGAGGCAACAAACAAAAATTCAAATTTGGCGAGAACACGCTGTCTAAGCCTCAAAGCCATATTTTGCCACTCAAAATATGTTTGGTTGAGCCTTCATTGAACGCCGATAGTGGGGTATGTCACCTCTCATTAATGAGACTCGGTAACAATTGTACAAAAAAAAACAAAAGAGAAGAATTAGGTAATACTTTTATAGCCTTTAAATTTTTTTTATAGTCATGAAAACCATTAGCAAAAAAATGAAAAAGTTCGTTTTTTCGTCCTAAAAAAGCCTTTGAGTCTTCTTTTTTTCAAAATTTGACTTACGTCTACAAAACGAACGTGAAATATTACAGAAATTAAAAATTAATTCTCGTCCGTGTCTAGGCTAGCAAAAGTAAAATCAGAACGATTTTTTAAAAAAAAACATTTGATATTGTACACTTACGCCTTGCCACGACAGTTAAAGACGAAAGTAAAAAATTAAATTGAACTCCTTTAGTAAGTGGTAAAAAACCGTTGAAATCAAAATCCCTACTTCTAAAGATTTTTATATGTTCAATTGTGACTTATTTTGAGCGGCAATAATGTGAAATGTGAACTGTCAATAATGTGATAATGTGACAAATGAGAAATGGTTTTGAAAAATGGGAAAATGCGTAAAGAAGAAAATTGTGAAATCTATTTGTATCAATGCCAGAAAACTGCAACTTAACTCGTAAAACCGCAACAAAGATTAAATTTTTATTCATAAGAAAGAAGACTCATCCTTTCTTTGCTGACACTAAGCTACAAGTTGATCAAATTAAGAAAAAAAAATAGTGGCACAGTCCAATAAGCCGTTGTTGATTTAAAAATTGAATATTTAAAAAAGTTGAAACGACCATAAGTTTTCGAGTATAAAAACTCGATACTTTAATTTGGAGCTTCTTAGGAGGCCAATTAGTTTCCAGTGGCCTTTGATTTGTATTGTACTGTTCTTCTTTTAATATAAAAAAGATTAATTTGTTTTTAAAAAAGACCGGAATACAATCCGAATTTTTTTGGATTGTAACAGTGCAAGATTGGTCGAAAACTAGTCTCGGTAATGCTCTTCGTTCATTAGGAATAGTTAATTTTTTCAAAAGTCAGAGATATAGATAATTCGTCAGTTAAAAAATAAGAAATGAAAGCTGCGTTTTTGAAAACAATGAAGTAAAGTTAGCAAAAACGGCAAACTTTTAATTAGAGGGCACTCTCAATTGAAGTGGAAGTAAGACTAGCCTCTTTTGGAGTTTACAAAAATTGTGTTAGTGGTTTTTGGGTGTGTACTTCTGGCAAATTTAATCAAAGTGGATTAAATAACCTTATTTCGTGCTATTATTGACCGAAAAGGCTGAATTTTGAAATATATAACCACAATTTTTTTGCCAAAAAGTTAAATCAGAATAGTCAACAATACTTTTTTGTCTTAATTAAAAATAAAATAAAAAATAAAAATAATTAAAAATAAAATTTAAAAATCCAATAACACTATTCTTAACATTTTTAACAAATTTGATTTCATCAAGTTTTTTTTCATTCGTTCATTTGTATTTGTTGCTGAGTTTGCCGTAAATTTAGAGGAAAGAAGACTTTTATAACCAAATTGATCTCCCAAAATGAACTAAATTAATTGTTTTAATGCTCCCATTTGATCTCAAATAGTCGCCGCGGATATGCCATAACGAGAACTTCTACTGCCGTACAGTCCCCACAGTAATTAACCACAAACAAGGCGAACGTTCAATTTTCTTTGCCGACAGACAAAATATCGGTTTTTCAATTATCGAGATAGACAGTGGGAAAGTCAGCATTGCATTTGTAGAATTTATGGAATTGATTTGCCTGATATAAACAAGACATCAAATTAGCGGAAGCAAATCAGTGTAGTGGCATATTTCACGCCACTTTGTTGAGTTACGTACGTCTTATGGTTGCTTTTGACGTTTTCAGACATTGCATGCGTCTATATTTAAAAAACATTCTTTACTGAAGACAGAGATCCAAAATACGTTGAAGTTGCGGGCTTCAAAGAATCACAAAATGGGGAGTCATATCGCTTAATGCGTCACCTTCAAACATCATGTACTGGACCAAACAAAATGTAGTTTCTCGCTACACTTTTTGTTAATAATTAAATACATTTTCTGATGCACTAAAATTTGCAACTCTTATTGGCAAAATGGAAAAAAAAAACAACCACGTTTAACTCCACTAGCACAAATTAGGTTTATGTTCCTTGTGAGTAAATTGGAGGTGACTTCTAAAACAAAACTAAAGCAATTTTAAATGAAAAAAAAAGCAATGAGAAGATCGAAATATTCGATGAATTTATTTATCTGGAAATAATAAATAAAGTCAAAATTTAAGGGAGAGAAATCTTCCGATCCAATCATTTCGATCAAATCATGGTAACAAAAAGAAAAACAAACACAGGCAAAAAATTTAAAAGTACACAAAATTTTGCGAGAGAACTGTGTCTGAGCCCATAAAAGCATAAGCTAATCAACAAAATCAAAAACATCTTCAGTTTCGCCTTTTCTTCAATGCTGTGCACCCTTCCAATTATGCATTTCCTCAATTGGACCTGTCAAAAATTTGACAATTCGACAAGGAAAGGGAAACAAAATGAACCTATAAAATGTGCAATCAAGCTTAAAAAAACTTTCAAAAATCGTAGTATCAAAACCAAGAAACCAATAGTTTAATATAAAACCGTTAGCTCAGACAATAGTTGAAAACTCACAGAAAAAGGGTTGTGGCCTCTCTTTACTGAGACTACGCCAGAGGTTGAAAGAGAAAACAAATCTGTTGACAATCAAAAAAGACATTAGTGAACAACTGAATGCATTATGAAGATAAATTATACCTGTTGAAGAAACCAATTGGATCTAGGATTTGGACTGGGGAGAGTAAGTCACGGGACTACAAAACAAAGCAAAGCATAAGAAGTCCATAAAATTTTACGGAAACAATTGTTCAAAGCCATAAAGACCATGAGCTGAACTCTGAAACCATTCATATAAACTTGTTGTACCTCAAAGATTTTTAAATTGTATCTGTCAATAGATGAGCACTGATTTCAAAAGTTTTGTCGGGAACTAGCTTAAAAAAACGTTATTTCATAAAAAAATTTAAAAAAACGCCGCGCCTCATTGGAGTCCAGAAATTTTTGCTGTAAAGATCCATGATGAGGTCAAAATCAGCCCTAATGTTACTGCGCGTCCAAGAAAACACCTGATTGTTCAACTAGTTGCGAAGACCATCATGTTTTAAACGAAATTGTTTAGTACATCTAAAATAAATAACCCATTTTTGAATAATTGTTGAGATTGAATTTGTAAAAAAGCTGGCAAAATTGAAACTCCAGAAGACCCCTAAAGCCCGCGGTAGTACAACTGGCTCTCATTGTGAGATTACGAAGATCTTGTAGGCAGTTTGCAAGTGTTTACTTCCTGCAAATTTAAACAAATTTAAAAGAAATTGTGCTAAAACGCATATTTGGTCTTTTTTTGACGAAGGAAGTCTAACTTTTGAAACATTTAGCACAATCTCTAGCCAATTAACTTGGATTGAACAATTTGGCAACCCTTTTCTATATCTAATGATAAAGACAACAACACTAACGTTGAAAGTTAACTTTTTCAGCAAAACTGACGAAAATTGCGACAAAATTTATCAAACATTTGAATGAAAGGCGGACGAGTGTTCACAAAATGTAAAATCTCGATAACTCCAAGCAATAATTGAAATTCAAAAAAACTCTTTTAAATTCCATATTCTAAAATTGGCGAGCTTTCTAATAATACTACTGACAACTCTCTACGATGATTATACCGATCGGCCAAATTTGACTGAACAGAAAAATCCCATTTGAGTACACAGTTCCTACCACACTAAAGTTGTTGTCGGAATAACAAGCAAAGTTTATAAGCAGCTCTCTATAAGTAATTTTTCAAATCTTTTGTCTATGCACGGGTCAAAATCAAATGGTTATTTTGCTAGAATCCGGCAGATTCTACCAGATTCTTGAAAGAATATGCATATTCTAGCAAAATTTCTGCCAGAATCTTGCGAGAGTACTATGTTTCTGCCATAATCTTACAAGACGGCCATTCCTTCAGCACGCTTGAAAAATTGCGCTAAATCCACCCCCAAGGTCCTTAAAATTTTAAGCTCAAAATATTGAAACATGGCAATATTTAAATGTACACATATTCTGTGCATTGACAAAAGAAAAAAAATAACATCAGAAAAACATTAAGGCAAGGCATCCGAAAGTAGTTCTGCCATGCTGTACAAGTGGAAAATGGACAGCCATTTTTTCTTCCTGATTTTATCATCAGATAAATCCGATAAGCCAGTTGTTTTATTTATCTGTTTTTTTATTGTGAAAAAGCTTTAAATGTCATGGGTTGTGCTTTTGATTCATATGTGAAACTATTCGCAAAAATTTGCTCGAAACTTTTTTTCGCTCAGTCAGAATGCCTAATTTGCATTTCAGATTATTAGTACAGGAGATTGTGCTTAACCTTGACATATTAAACAAACAAATTTTAGGTTTGAGAGATTTGGGAAACCAATTATCGGCTATTGAATCTTTCTTCAACAGAATTAATATTTTAGGTCGGTTTTGATTTTGTGTTGTTTTCGTTTATTTTTTAATCCTCAAAAAGAAGTTTATGTAAAAGATTTCATGCCGATGCTGCTTCTTGCGTCAAATAATTGAACTAACAAAATGTGGAGTGTCACTGTTCTGCATAATTTAAACAGATAAAGAAATAAAAAACTTTTGTATCGCCAGGTTTTGATGCTGCTGTGTTTTTGGTTTCATTATGAGCATATTTGATACGCACCAAAAAAATTAAAAGTTCTTGGTTTTCACATATCGGGGTGCCTTTATCAAAAGAAATCAAGTGGAATTTTAATTCCACGATTGTCCAAGAGTTTAAGAGGCTTCATTTTCTTCCTTAAGAGATTGAATTGTATGTATCCCTTCTTACAATTATCACAAGAATTAAACGGATTTTATGGTGCAGAAAAAACAAATCAACAAATTTTGTCGAAGTAAAAGAAATTAGTTGCATAATTATTTTAATTTTTAACGACTACTTATAAATTAACACTGCTACCTAGTTATACCAACAAAAACTTAAGTATGAATAAGAGAATACTCTAATTTGCAATTAACCATAGATATTTGAAAGTGCACCACAACTAAAAATTAAAAAAAAGGTCGTTTTCAAATTGAAAGGAGATTCCTCTCAAAAACTGGATGAATGGTTCTCTCTTTAACCAAAGTATCCGCTACAAGCGTCGAGGTTTGACCAGAACCTCGCCAGTGGCCTGCTTGTTCTGGGATAACAAAACAAGGCGGATTGCCACTGATCGCAAGTCCTAATTTTTGCCAAGAATGCCAATTCTTAGTTAAACTTTGGCTTAGAAAAATTTGGGGCTATGTCTTGAGCATAACTTGAGAAATAATGACTCATTCAAAACTTATCATGTAGACAAATTTGTGTTAGGGTTTTAATCCTGCAACCTTTTTACGACTCGAAGAGTTGCAATGGTGATCTATTTTTTATTCGGTCCAGTTGCTGTGAAACAGGATGTAAAAGTCAATGTCACACACGCAAAAAATATAATTTTTATTGGCTGTTGAACAAAAATGGAGAGAGGAGATGAGGGAGAATGTCTTTTTTATGCCAGCTTTTGTAAGAGAGTGATAAATTAAGTGTAAAAAATTTTTGCTAAGCCAGTGAAATTTCTTGATCACGTGCGACTTTTTCAAAGCTGTTCTTTTCTAAGTTTTCTTCATATTTTTTGGTAAAATGGTTTTCCTAAACCATATGAACAATTTACTGCATTTTTGATCATCTCAACGATATACTAATTTTATACAATTTTGAGATTATTTTTGTGATTTCGCCGTTTTGGACGCTTTTTAACCGGTTTTTGCGCACTTTTTAATTTTTTTCTAAGGTAACTTTTGATTGCAACTGGATTTTTATTGTGAATTCGTGGAATTTTTGATCAATTAATATCAATCTAAATTTGTTTTATTAGAAGAAAATTTGAACAACATTTTTATTTAGTTTCTCTGTTTTTAGAGTTTCTTTGCCTAATTTTTCTGGTTTTTCTGATTTTCAGAAGTTTTTTGTAAAATTAAATCGTTTATTTAGGGTTGATGTTCGTGTTTTTATTTCAAAGTGAAAAGAATTAAATGCTTGATAGCACAATTTTTTATAAAATAAGCTAAACAATTTTGCAGTTTTTTGTAGTTTTTAATTCTTTCTCGTGTTTTGATTGTTTTTAATGCGTTTGAGTGCCGCGTGGTTGCTGAATGAACAAGCAAGGACATTTTGTAGTTTTTGGACAATTGTTAAAAAAATATAACAGGTTTTTTAGTTTTCGAGCTTTAATTTCTTTCTGTTTCCTCGGTTTTTCTCTCTTTTTTTTGAGATCTATCGTCGTTTTTGGGTTCGCATCACTTGATTTTTTTTTATTAAACGTATTTGAATCATACGGGACAATATTTCATAAGTACTGATTTTGGAGTCGCAGTTTTCATAATTTGCTTATTCTCCTGGTATTTTTCTGTTGTCAGTTTGTTGTTTTCAATTGAATGGTACAATGAAGTTAATACTTCTATAATTTAGTGGTTGGCTAAGGTTTAAGTTTTATTTTACGTCGAGTTAATTCCGGAGTCCTCCGGCTATTTGTTTGAAAAAGTTCTTCTTTATCGGAGAACAGCAATGGGTGATCAATTATTTCAGGTCATAATTTTTTTTTATTCTATCAAATTGAAGTTAGCCGAAGTGCTCGGGTCTGCTTGCGATAACTTATTCACCTTGAAGATATCTGAAAATGGGTAATTGTCAAAGATGCCCTGTTTCCTTTGTTGTTAAAATGAAAAATATGTATATAACATATACAATTGTGCTTCAGACTGGCAAATTTCCGGAAAAGACTTTATTAAATTGACGAAACTAGGGGTTCTATTGACCCTCTGTGATACAGTAAGTTCTGAGTAACGTTTTTCAATTATTATTTGTAATAACCAGTGTAATATTTATCTAACTCTTGAAACAAAGTAGTAGTCCGGACCCTAGTGTCCTAGTAATGGACGCATTACTATATCCCTGCTAAAACTACTGAATCAGTACTGGAACATATATATTCAGAAATAAAGTTGCCATATAGACCCTAAATTTGGCGTTGATGAAACTGCACATTGAATATTTAATATAAAACACGTTTCTGTTCAGGCGAAGAAATAGCTATAAGCAGCCCAGAAATCGTAGTGACACCAACAAGCGAGACACAAACAAACGCACAAGAAAGTCGTAAGAACTCTCGTTCTGTCGACAGCACACATTCAAAACAATCCTCAAAACTCATCTCCAATCTCTTTCCTCGTTCCACTCTTAAACGTCTCTCAAACAGCAGCCAGAGTTCACAGCAGAAACTGCTGAGCCACAAGGTCAATGACCGGAAAGCTATGAAGACACTGACCTTTCTTCTGGGTGCGTTTATCATATGCTGGACTCCGTGGAACATTGCGGAGGTTGTCAATGGTATTTGGGGGAGCACTACCGTCAACTACCACCTCTACCAGGTAAAAGGATGTGTTTTTTTATAAAAGTTTTTCGATTTTTTTTTTTGGGGGGGGGGGGGGTATTTTCTTTTGGGTTTGTGGATGAGGGTATACTTCTGTGGCTTTCTAGTCTGCGTTCCTTGACACCAGTTTTACTGTTTTACTGTCCCACAATTTTGTTGGAGTTCACCTTGACGACGAAATGTGGAAAAGTACAAACAGTCGCTCAAAATAAAAAATCGCTTAAATTTGTTACGAAGTTAATTAAATAAGTTAATAAAATTTGCAATTCCCCCTTCATTACTTTTCCAAGGCAATCACTGCATTATATTAAATTGCCTCAGCTGGTATAAGGCGTTTTAAGAATCAACACATTTTCAAGGTCAATTTTCGTCATTGACAAACTATTTTGAGGTTGAAAGGTGACACTAAATTATGCGAATGGCCGCATTTACGCCTTTTATTTACTTATCCACATTGAAAAACAAAACCTGCCTCACATCATTGCTAAGATTGTTGCCAGTGCAATGTTATGCCTTATATAAGTTGAATTTTATTGGGAATCTAAAAATAAACTGTTAAGGTTCCTTTTAGGTTTATGTCTTTTTATTATTTTAGTTCACGTGGCTACTAACTTACATAAACAGTGGATTGAATCCACTGTGCTATGCATTTGCAAACGCCCTGTTCAAAAACACCTTCATCCGGATATTGTCATTTGGGCGAATCAACAGAGCAGAACCACATCACAAAAGCCACAGAATAAACACGGTTAACAGAAGTCAGCGCAAAAACAACCCCAACAAAAATGATGCCACTAAAATACAAATGAAAGCTCTACCGCTGATACGTTCCCCGAAAAAATAAACAATCAGTGTGTAATTTTTTAACCAAAATTTTGATTGCTGATAAACTTTTCAATTTTTGATGTCAGAATTTATCCTCTTCTTTTATATTTCCATCTTTTCAAACGTTCACAGCTCTCGATCATCCATGATTACATGATCCTGCTGGGGGTGGGAGTGGATCAATGGTTTCGACGAATCAGTACAAAGCTACAACAATAAACATTTCAACCATTGAAAGGCTAAGCAACCACACCTTTCTAACTTCTAAGTACGCAATTCACCGAAACTGTTGACAGACGTAAACTCATGATGAGAAGGGCGGTTAGAGTTCAAATAAACTTTTCTCAAGAGAAAATGAACTTTTCTCTAAAAATTGGTTTAATTTTTTTTTCCGAAGTTAACTGTTTTGAGAAAAAGAACGAATCATAAAAATAATTGAGTTTGATTTTGAAACACTGTTTTCTGATATAATAAAATTTCAGTTGCTTCGTAATCAACAACTGAATTAAAATTAAAATCTAATTTATTAACCTTTATTTTAGGCAAACGTGGAGACACTTTCGACTTGATGAACATTCAATTGTGACAGTCTAAAATTTTTGCCAGATATTTGAAAAATTTTTAGTTGATCATAAAGTTGCTCCCCAAACTGCGGCGGACAGAAACAACAATTAAAGAAAGAGAAATTATATATGGTCAATTTGCTGTATATTTTCTTCTGCTTCTTAAGTTCTTAAACAGATACATGACCGTGGATAATGCAGTTCATACTATGGGCAAATGCATTAATACTTGCCCATAGATGCGTTTTCTTTCCACAAAGCTATAAATTTTTACGACAGTTTGTTTAATTTTTCTTCCTAACTTTGCTGTCTGTTAATCTATTTACAAGGATCTAGTCAGCTAAAAATTGTATTTCGAAAAAATATTCACATGACTTCGGTTTCTCAGATTTGGTTCCTCGATGATACTAATTGTTCATTCAAGCCACGTCCTGATTGGCTCTTATCATCAAAATTGATAGAGAAATCTTTTGTTAATATGACATTTAAAAATACGTGACTATTTCATAGTGGCGTCATTAAATCAAAGAGTTGAAAAATCCTCCACTTGTGACTTGATTTTTCGTCTCTTATTTTGTCGCGCCTTTATCCATATACAAACATGATGAAAGATAAGGTTTGAATTGAGGGTTTGAAAACTGAAGGACGTCTTATTCAGTCAATTTAGCCCGAAGCATGGCTCGCAGAGACACCAGAATGCATTAAGAAGGGTTCTTTATTTCCTTTTTCACTCTTGTCAAGTTCAGCACAAATTTCTGTGATAACAACAATATAAAGGTAAAGGCGTTAATGCAAAATGAATTTACTACAAACTTAGCTTGAAAATTACAAAATCTTAAAATCAAAGCTTGGGAACTAACTTTAAATGCGCTTTTGTAGGAAAAAACATTTCACATATTTTTGTTCTTAAAGCCTTCTGACTCAAAAATCAAATCACATCAAAGTTTAAAAGACTTTTTCAACGCAATGTATTCGATTTTGATCACGGCACTCGGAAAAGTACATTTTAAAGTTCATTTCTAAATCATTAACCCAATAAGACAAATTCGTACGTAATATTTCGTTTCGGACTAATCAAAATCCGCAAGTATGAGAATATGAATACTCAATTAAAACTTTTTCATGCGTCTCATCAAATTATGCTCTATAATATATAGATCGACAGAGATAACAGTGCAATAACGTTAAAAGCAATGAGTTAATTGTTTTATAACTCTATTGAATGGACAAAAATTGAATCGATCAAAACGTTTTGTTCAAAAAATGAAATCAAATCTAATGCACAATATCATTAAGAAAACATTTTTCATCATAGAAACAACTGATTTTGCCAGCACAAAGGTTCATCAGCTGAGATAAATTCAACGCAAAAATAAATAAACCACGCTTTGATTTCTAGGCACGTTATCAGACGGTCGTTGCAAAAATAGAGGAAGACAACGAATTATGAACACTACGAAAGTTATAACTCAAAACTAAAAAACGGAAACTGCAAGCTGGAGTCGATAGTAAATAACAAATTAATTTTAATAGAAAACGAAAAAAACTCACAAAGTAGAGATTTAGACAATAAAAACCAAAGACTAGAAACCAAACTGCTATTTATTATTAAACAAATAGTCTCCAAACAAACAAAACAACTAATATTTAACAAATGTGACCACTAAAAAAATTCAAAAGCATTAATCAGAATCGATAGTGCTGATTCTGAGTATTGAGGCAATTTGCGCAAAAAAACCCAAAAAAATCAACGATAATTGAACAGAAGGAATGTTGTAAAAGTTGTCAACAACTTAAAACAAGAGTTTAAAAGCATATCAGAAACGGTATAAGCTCTAATAGAGAAGAAATTTAACCTCTCATTATTCAAACTGAGTGGTTGGGTTGGCCATTTAAGAAAACATTAAAAACTGACAAGCGTCAAAATATCACAGAAAAACCATTAAGATTGAAAAAAATATTTAAAACTTTAGATATGAAAAAAAATGTTTAAAGAAAATTAATTGTCTCGTCCTACAGCCAATAAGATATTATGTGATAAGTAGGAGATAGGAAAAACGGTTTAAAGGACAAAAATATTATTACAAGTTATTGAAGAGTTTTTTATGCCACTTCACATGCTAGTTTCGAATCGAAACTATAAAAGAACTTCATTTGTGTCATATTAGACGCCAATGAGACCAACGTTAAGAATGACTAAACAGCAGAACAAAAAATCCCCAAAAAGTAGAAAGTAACACAAAACCTAGTTATCAAAGTAAAAGCCAGGAGATTGAAAAAGTATTATCAATTTTTCCTTTCTTAACGTTTATCGCATGTTCCGAAAGTCACAATAGATTGTCTTATTCTCAGTCAGCTCATTTTACAATTTCAGTAAGCTGAATTCCAATTTCAATTAAAAAAATTATTCAGCCCGTTACAAAACACATAAAACCAAGAGAAGAAAATCGCGTTGTTATAAGGGTAAAAAACATTAAAAACGTCTCTATTCATAATCAATTCCTCAACAGATACAGAAAAAAAGCGGCAAAACAATTAAGCCATAAAATTACCCAAGTGACTATAACAGAAGAATTCCAAGTAAATAAAAAATAGTTAAATGACTTTGATGATGTAGATTTGATTCGTCAATCAAACAGTGATGCTCGGTAATGTGCTTTTGCACAAAATTTTCTCACCGCGCAACCTAACTTTTGATTTAACTGTCTTCCAAACGAACTAGATGTGGGGGAAATTAACATTCTAAAGAAAAGCATATACTTCTTATTAAACCTGATGGAATGTAAAAACTGAGTTAAATTTATTACAGTGTTTTTAAACACATTGAGCTATTTTTTTTAGTTCACGAAAAGAAAAAAAAAGAAAATGTTCAAAAAAGTTGTATGCTCAAAATTTAAAACCAACTCTCAAGTATTTCCCTTTTAAAAATCGTTTTAACAAAAAAACTATCAGTATCAATATAAAAACTGCCTCTAGGAGTCAAGAGATCATATAAAAAAACAAGTGAGAAAAAAGTACAGCTGATAATAGTCAAATGAGTACATTCTAAAACAAGCGTAAACGCTTGCAAAACAATTGAGCCCAAACAACACCTATACGGCTATTAATGAAGAATTCGAATCAAATGAAAATTAATTACATGAGTTTAATTATGTAGATTTGATTCTTCAATCAAACAGTGATGCTCGGTAATGTGCTTATGCACAAAATTTTCCCATCCGCTCAACTTAAGTTTTGATTTAACTGTCTTCCAAACGAATCAGATGTGGGGGAATTCAAAATTTTCAAGATTAGCTTTGCTTTTTATTAAAAACTGATGGATTGTAAAATATGGAGTAAGTTGTTTACAGTGTTGTTTACCAAATTGGGCTAATCTTTTGTTTTTTATAATGAAATGGAAAAAAAAATGTTCAAAAAGTTTTGTTCAAAAATTGAAACCAACTCTTATGCATTTTCTTTTTTAAAATCGTTTTAACAAAAAAACTACCAGCATCAATATAAAAACACCCTCTGAGAGTCAACAGACCATATACAAACAAGTTCGACCATATAATAAGTTCGAAAAAAGACAGCTTTTTATAGTCAACGGAGTACAATTTGAAACAACCGTAAATGCAAATTATTATGATCTCATAGTCTTCTTATAATCATTAAAACTGAAAACAAAAAATGGATCAAATTTTCTTTTCTCAACGTTTATCGCAGCGATCTTCGAAAGCCCCAATAGTTTGTCTTATTCTCAATAAGTTCGATTACAATTTCAAATAAAAAATTTATTCAGCCAGTTATAAAACAAAAAAAACCAAGAGAAGAAAATTGTTTTGTTATAAAGGTGACAAAAACATTAGGAAACAACTCTATTCATAATCAAACCCTCAACAGATACAGAGTAGAGCGGCAAAACACTTGAGCACTAAAAACACGCACAAGGCTATGATTGAAGAATTCTAATGCCATAAAAATTAGTTATTTGAGTTTAATGATTCAGAATTGATTCTTCAGTCAAACTGTGATGCTCGATAATGTCCTTTTGCAGAAAAATTTTTCACCTGCTTAACATAAGTTTTGAATTAACTGTCTTCGAAATGAATCAGATGTGGGGCATTTCAAAATTTTAAAGAGTAGTTTATGCATCGTATTAAAACCTGATAGATTTTGAAATATGAGTTGAATTTTTTACAGTGTTTTTTCCACATTGAGCTTTTTTTTAACCAAAATGGACAAAAAACAGTTAAAAAAGTTTTGTTCAAAAATTGAAACCAATTCTCATGCATTTTCTGTTTTAGAAATCGTTTTAACAAAAAAAACTATCAGCATCAATAAAAAAAATTGAGTAATGGTTTCAATTATGGGACCATTTAAGCCCAAGACCAACTTTGTAGAACAGAAATCAGCATAAAATTGAGACCACGATGAATTAGAAATGAGAGGAAGTTCAAAATTTGACCAAATATTTGAAAAAATGCAGTCAATTTTCAAAACAATAACTTTAAATAAAAATTTTGGAAACAAAAGCTTTTTTATTTCCTGATATGTAAAAACTATAATCAAGGCATCTCTTAAAAGTGAAAAACGAAGCAACAATTAATAAGTAGGCCAGTTTTTCCTCAAAACCAATGATCTCAGAACTTAAATCCTTTAGCTGCTCGAGGGTGTTTTACTTTGCAAGAATTTTTTCTCATAACTTATGGTCTAAAAAGTATAGATCCAAAGAGCTGCAGCTGCATGAGGGAATCATCGAAAAAAAATAAATAAATTTTAATCAAAAAGCCAAAACAAAAAGAAACATTGAGACTTAGAGACCAAACTACTGGAAAACGTACTAAAAACAACAGCTTTTTGCTGAAAACAAATAGTCTCAAACCAAACAAAATAGAGTCTCAAATACAACATGTAGAAACTGGAAAAATACAGATAATTGTACGAAACAAACGTTGTGAAAGGTGCTAAACAATATATGAACTTGTTTAAGCTTTATTAGAGAAGCAATTTAACCTTTCTTTATTAAATTATGTAATTTGCCGAACGTCGCTGAAGATTTAAAAAAAACACAAGACAAATGATATATAGCACAAAATACAAATACTTTTTTAAAAAGTATCTGCAGTCATTGCAGAAAAGTCATTGAAGATCATAGCTACAAATTGAAACCGTTAAAAACTTTCACTTATGCAATATCAAATGCCAATGAGACCGATCAATATTGATACCATGAGGCACCGCAACGAAAAACTGCAAAAAAGAGCACAACTCAAAATCTCTCTATCAATTCCTAAAAAACTATAAAAACAGGCCGAAGATTTTACAAGGTGACATGTCTTAAATTGAACAATTAATACGTAACATTAAAAACAATGAGAACATTAGAAAAAATCTGTCACAAGTTTAGGAAATTGTTAGAAGGTTCCTCGCCAATCGCTCGGTTACCACTCAAGCTTAACTATTTCGCCCATCAAGGGTGTACATGACAACATGACAGGACAACAAAAAACTACTCTAACGGAAGAGTACTGAAACTTGTCATCGTGTTATCAGAATACATAGTTATAGAGTCATAAAGAGACAGAGCTATTAAATGGAAACGTAAAATCAATTCATTTATGTACAAATAGACAATCGAAGGGACCTGTCGTTAAAGAAGAAAAGGAGACAACAAAAAAGACTAACAAAAGAAATTGTAGCTCAAAACATCAGTCATATTTTATAATGGCCTAAAACGATTGGCTGCACATTGACTTTTGACAATCGTTTACAAATTTCAAACTTTTAACTCCGCATTACTCAAAGTCACCATTGCGATTTTGCTTTTCAACGACAACCAGAAGTTGAAAAAAGCGAAAAGACATAAAATGCAGGCTTGCAATAACATTATTTCTTTGATTTGCAAATTCATCTGCACAACAGTAAATTTATTTAAAATTCAAGTATTTACTGCACTGAGTCTGCTCTTGACTACCGACACATCAGCATTCGATAACGAACGAAGCATATGACTCTACATACGCGCAAAAAGGCTCAAAAAGTGTGAGAAAATGAAAACACACGTTCTTAGAAAAAAGTTGGTTTCATTTTCAACATAACCAGTTAGGACACAAAGTAACAATTAGAAACAAATGTAATTTGGCAAATATCAACGTTTTTCAAAATTATTAACATCAAAAATTAATAAACCATGTAATCAAGTAAAAAATTATTTAATATATCTTAGCGTTTGTGGTAAGTGTAGAAATGGTAACTTCTAACTTAAGCTATCTTAGGGGATTTAAGAAAACTTAAGAAAATATAGCAAAGGTACTAACCTTGTGTTATTTCTCAGAAATTTCGGCTTGAATTAGAATCAAATTATAATGGCTAACTAAGTTAGGAGTTTATAGGCGTTTTTTTTTCAGCAAATATTCATCTTGATAAGTGATGGCAGTTTTGACTTGGTCTCATGTGAACAGATTTAGAAAATCTTATGAAACTTAGATTTCTAGAACCGAAATAGGGGTTATATTCTAAAAATGGTATGAACTGGTTTCAACCATGTGAATTTTTGGGTCTTTTTCGCATCAGATTAATTTTTATAAAAAGACATCGGACTTGATTATATCTCTATTATTTACTTTTGCGGAGTATATATAATGCTTGATTTTTGTAGATTGTGAAATCTCTCCTTTCTGTTGGTAAGACAGAAAGTTCGTAGTTAGATTTCTGCGTGTTTTTGATATAATTTTCTCAGTGGGCATAAGTACTAGAAGTTAGCTGCTGTCAGTTAAATTTTCTAAGTATAGGATTTTGCCCGTTTTTCTTTATAAATTAGTTAGGGCAGAAGGTCTTTACAAGAATTAAAGTCGCCTAGAGGGCTAACTTAGAGAAAAACAATACTAAGGAATTAGTTTCAAAACGTGTTGGAATTTAGAGGCTAAGGCCGCCGAACCACTTTAGCTGAATTTTAAAATCTACATTGGCGGCAGAGATTCATAAAAATTTGATAGGGACTATAGGTTATTAAGGTTTCGCTGATTAAGTTTCCGAACCTTGTGAACAGTTCGTTAAGTGTTTACATTAGTTTTTAAAAACTCTTTTTACTGTTTAAGATTTCTCGTAACGAAGCGTTAAGTTAATAATTCGTTTATTTTTCACTATTTACCAGTTGAATAAGGGAGTGTTTCGTCATAGCAAAAGCCTAGAATCCCTGTTTATATCAGTTCTCGATTGATATAATCGGTTGACTGCCCCGAAAAACAATAGATGTCCGGGCACGGTTATCCAAAGGGCGAATCGTTGACCGCTTTTGTTATGAACGTTTTCTGTGGAATAGTTTTTATCGACTCAATTTCTTTCTGAAATCACCTGTTTGATATATAATTTTTTTAATTTAAAGAAGGAAATTCAAGAGTTTCTTTACTCCGTACTCTTGGACGAAGTCTTCTGTTGGGCAAGCTATTAAACCCGTTAAATGTTATAGACAAACATCCTCAAAACCATGTCAATCTCCATGCACAACATCGGGCAGCGTCAGGGAGAAATACTCATGAACTGGGCGGACAGAGCGTATCAGACTTGTGTACGTGACAACCCCTTGTGCGCAGAGGCAGAACTGGATAGATCAGCTAGCCGGATTTTTACAGAAGGACTGCTCGATGGGGAGACAACCAAAAAGTTGAGGCGGCAGAAATACGTGGGTCTTGCTGTTACTGTGGGCAAGGCATTAGACTTGAGGTTGAACATCCCCGCAACCAACGACGACAATGATGATGATCGGTGGAGTACCACAAAAACAGTGGGTGTGCGCGCGACCAGAGAAATGGCAACGCAAACCGAGATGGAGGAAGTACACTTGAACCCGGAATTTTGCTTCCATCTTCTGCATTTGCTTTTTTCTGGGCAGCAAAAGATGCGGCGGGCAATCGAGCACCTGATCAGGGGATAGGATGTGATAATAGGTGACCAGCAGTCCCAGTAAAAAGAATCGGTTAATCTGAAACCGATGTGGCCAGGAAGGACACTGCAGCCGAGGTTGTGCGAAATAAAGGAATTTTGCATAGATCGACGAAAGAGAAACTCGAGGGAACTTACTGAACTTCTGTATGCAACAAACGATGATAATGAGACCAAAGACTCGCTAAAACTTCAACTTTGTTAATGTAATTCTTTTAATTTGTTTACTTATAACTATTCAGGAGAATAGTTAAGTCCGAGAGGGTAGTGTAGGAATGGAATTTCTAACTTAAGCTATCTTAGAAGAATTAAGAAAACTTAAGAAAAAATGGCAAAAGTACTATCCATGTGTTATTTCTCAGAAGTTTCGATTTGAATTAGAATCAAATTAAAATGGCTAACTAAGTTAAGAGTTTATAGGTGTTTTATTCAGCAAATATTGATCTTGATAAGTGATGGCAGTTTTGACTTGGTCTCATGTGAACAGATTTAGAAACTCTTATGAAACTTAGATTTCTAGAACCGAAATAGGGATTATATTCTAAAAATGGTATGAATTGGTTTCAACCGTGTGAATTTTTTGGTCTTTTTCGCATCAGATTAATTTTTATAAAAAGACATCGGACTTGATTATATCTCTATTATTTACTTTTGCGGAGTATATATAATGCTTGATTTTTGTAGATTGTGAAATCTCTCCTTTCTGTTGGTAAGACAGAAAGTTCGTAGTTAGATTTCTGCGTGTTTTTGATATAATTTTCTCAGCAGGCATAAGTACTAGAAGTTAGCTGGTGTCAGTTAACTTTTCTAAGTATAGGATTGTGCCCGTTTTTCTTTTTAAATTAGTTAGGGCAGAAGGTCTTTAAAAGAATTAAAGTCGCCTAGAGGGCTAACTTAGAGAAAAACAATACTTAGGAAATTTTTTCAAAACTTGTTTGATTTTAGAGGTTAAGGCCGCCGAACCACCTTAGCTGAATTTTAAATTCTAAATTGACGACAGAGGTGGGATTGAGAAAAATTTGATAGGGACTATACGTTATTAAGGTTTCGCCGATGAAGTTTCCGAACCTTGTTAACAGTTTGTAAAGTGTTTAAATTGGTTTTTAAAAGCTCTTTTATTGTTTAAGATTTCTCGTAACGAAGCTTTGAGTTAATAATTCTTTTAACTTTCACTAATTACCAGTTGAATAAGGGAGTGTTTTGTCATAGCAAAAGCCTAGATTCCATGTTTATATCAGTCCTCGATTGATATAATCGGTTGACTGCCCCGAAAAACAATATATGTCCGGGCACGGTTATCCAAAGGGCGAATTGTTGACCGCTTTTGTTATGAACGTTTTCAGTGGAATAGTTTTTATTGACTCAATTTCTTTCTAAAATCACCTGTTTGTTATATAATTTTCTTTTTTTTTGGATGAGATTGTTTCAAGTAAAATTTCACAAAATTCACGACCGCAGAAAATTTGATAAAGAAAATAGCTATCAATAGTTGTTTTAAATTAAAGAAGAAAATTCTTTACTCCGTACTCTTGGACAAAGTCTTCTGTTGGGCAAGCTATTAAACCCCTTAAATGTTATAGAGAAACATCCTCAAAACCATGTCAATCTCCATGCACAGCATCAGGCAGCGTCAGGGAGAAATACTCATGAACTGGGCAGACAGAGCGAATCAGACTTGTGTACGTGACAACCCCTTGGTTCCTTGGGAGATAACCAAACAGTTGAGGCGACAGAAATACGTGGGTCTTGCTGTTATTGTGGGCAAGGCATTAGACTTGAGGATGAACATCCCCGCAACCAACGATGACAATGATGATGATCGGTGGAGTACCACAGAAACAGTGGGTGTGCGCGCGACCAGAGAAATGGCAACGGAAACCAAGATGGAGGAAGTACACTTGAACCCGGTATTTCGCTTCCATTGTGGGCAAGGCATACCGGGTTCAAGTGTACTTCCTCCATCTTGGTTTCCGTTGCCATTTCTCTGGTCGCGCGCACACCCACTGTTTCTGTGGTACTCCACCGATCATCATCATCGTTGGTTGCGGTGATGTTCATCCTCAAGTCTAATGCCTTGCCCATCTTCTGGATTTGCTTCTTGCTGGGCAGCAAAAGATGCGGCGGGCAATCGAGCACCTGACCAGGGGACAGGAGGTGATAATAGGTGACCAGCATTCCCAATAAAAAACTCGGGTAATCTGCAACAGATGTGGCCAGGAAGGACACTACAGCCGAGGTTGTGCGAAATAAAGGAATTTTGCAGAGATCGACGAGTGAGAAACTCGAGGACGTTACTGAACTTCTGTATGCGCAAAACGATGATAAGGACACCAAAGACTCGCTAAAACTTTTAATTTGTTAATGTAATCCTTTTAATTTTTTTAATTAAAACCATTCAAGAGAATAGTTAAGTCCGAGAGGGTGGTGTAGAAATGGAATTTCTAACTTAAGCTATCTTAGAAGATTTAGGAAAACTTAAGAGAAAATGGCAAAAGTACTAACCATGTGTTATTTCTCAGAAGTTTCGAAATACCGGGTTCAAGTGTACTTCCTCCATCTTGGTTTCCGTTGCCATTTCTCTGGTCGCGCGCACACCCACTGTTTCTGTGGTACTCCACCGATCATCATCATTGTCATCGTTGGTTGCGGGGATGTTCATCCTCAAGTCTAATGCCTTGCCCATCTTCTGGATTTGCTTCTTGCTGGGCAGCAAAAGATGCGGCGGGCAATCGAGCACCTGACCAGGGGACAGGAGGTGATAATAGGTGACCAGCATTCCCAATAAAAAATTCGGGTAATCTGCAACAGATGTGGCCAGGAAGGACACTACAGCCGAGGTTGTGCGAAATAAAGGAATTTTGCAGAGATCGACGAGTGAGAAACTCGAGGACGTTACTGAACTTCTGTATGCGCAAAACGATGATAAGGAGACCAAAGACTCGCTAAAACTTTTACTTTGTTAATGTAATTCTTTTAATTTTTTTAATTAAAACCATTCAAGAGAATTGTTAACTCCGAGAGGGTGGTGTAGAAATGGAATTTCTAACTTAAGCTATCTTAGAAGATTTAGGAAAACTTAAGAGAAAATGGCAAAAGTACTAACCATGTGTTATTTCTCAGAAGTTTCGATTTGAATTAGAATCAAATTGAAATGGCTAACTAAGTTAGGAGTTTATAGGCGTTTTATTCAGCAAATATTCATCTTGATAAGTGATGGCAGTTTTGACTTGGTCTCATGTGAACAGATTTAGAAAATCTTATGAAACTTAGATTTCTAGAACCGAAATAGGGGTTATATTCTAAAAATGGTATGAAATGGTTTCAACCATGTGAATTTTTGGGTCTTTTTCACATCAGATTATTTTAAAAAAAGAAATCAGACTTGAATATATCTCTATTATTTACTTTTGCGGAGTATATATACCGCTTGATTTTTGTAGATTTTCAGAGCTTCTTTTCAATTTAAATTTGCAAGTGAAGTCTCTCCTTTCTGTTGGTAGGACAGAGAGTTCGTAGTTACATTTCGGCGTGTTTTTGATATATTTTTCTCAGTAGGCATAAGTACTACATGTTAGTTGTTGTAAGTTAACTTTCTTTAATTAAAGGATTTTGTCCGTTTTTTTATAAGTTAGTTAGGGCAGAAGTTCTTTAAGAGAATTAAAGTCGCCTTGAGGGCTAACTTAGTGAAAAACAATACTTAGGAATTATTTTCAAAACTTGTTGGAGGCTAAGGCCGCCGAACCACCTGAGCTGAATTTTAAATTCTTCAGTTAGAGGCAATTTCAACATCCTGAGCCGGCAACGTCGAACATCGTGAGCCAGGCGGACAGAAAAATTGTTTAAAAAATTTTAGAGAAAACTGTCAACAATAAATGAAGACATTTAACCAAATATTGATTTAAATTTTCAGAAAGCTGGCAGTTTTCTTCAATTTTAAAATGACTCTGAATTCATTTTAGCTCGGCTTTGTTTTGAAGAAGATCAAAAATTCAAAATTTGAAAAATGCAGCCTAATTTTTACCCGAATGTTTTGAATGGGACAGTTCAGCAAACCGCTCCTATCAATAGAAATTCTCAACCACCACACAATATTTTTGTTTGAACAAAATTCGAAAGTCATGAACGCTAGTTGTTTGTATTTTAATTCCTTCGAAGCTAAAATGGCATTTGCTGGAACCATTTTACGGTTTTTTTTGAAAAAATAGATTGAGACCTTTAATAAAGTTGAAAAGTTGAGATAGGTAGAGATTCTGTCTAAATACTTTCATCTGGATGACAAAAACATTTTCTATTCCTTTAGCTGTTAGGCCGAAACATAAGAAGCATGAAAACGTGAGCCAGAGTTCTCCAAAAATATATAAGATGCTTTAAAAGAATACTTCATGGAAGCTTACATAGTGCTTCTGGAAAGATGAAGAGACAACAATTGGAAAAATAGTTATTGGAACAATTCTAACAAGTGATGAAAAACCGTAGATCTCTCTTCTACAATTTGAAGAATTTCAACAATCAAAGGCTGCGTTTCCATTTAAGGACGTTTAGATTTTTAAAAATGGTACAATTTTCCATTTTTGTAGTCGTTTATTCTGTACTACTGAATCTTCTGAACTTGCTTAACCAGAATTTTGCTGAATTAGTATTATAGAAAATTGATTTTTTTAAATAGAAAACAACCAGCGCAAGAATTATATTTCAGTTGTTTTTGTCCCAATTAGAATGTTTTCCTAGAAAAACTGAAATATTGCCCAATTTACGAGTCCACTGCAGATGCTGATCTGACTTCTCCTAGGAGCGTTACACACTGAAATTTCTTTGAAACTCTAACCCATGAACGTCCTCAAAATTTTGTGAAAAGGAGACCCCAAAAAATCAAGCTCTGCTTCTTTTTTTGTGTAAGTATAGTAGCCATACAAATCTCTGTCTCTACTTAAACAAAATAGACATATCAAACTGAGTCAACTACACTCAATCTGAATAGACTATGCCTAATATGAGTCGTAGTCTTTGTCTAATAAAAAATACGCACTCATCTACCCCCTCCTAGTACCTGTGGCCGTATTTCAACTATAACGTATTTCTCTTGTTCCCACTTCTTCGAGAAAAAATATGGGAGATTATTAAGCTAGTCGCAGTTTCTTTTTTCTTCAGACACTTTTTAGCTTTTTTGAGACACCGCAGGGTAGCATATGTGGTATATAAGTAAAGCTCTCTGTGTCTAATTTTTCACTGAAGAGAAATGTTAGGAGTGTTGTTTTTTGGAACTTCGAGACAAATTCGAGATTTTTTTTTAGATTTTGATTTGATATGCGTTTATTTTGTTTAAATGTATATTTTTCTCTTTAAATCAAAGAAAAAATAGCATTTCATCAATCGGCTATTATTACGTTCTAATTTTACAAATCATAGAACTTGGGTTTTATTTGAGCATCGTTACTTATAAAGGAGGACTAACAAAACTTGTTTGATATAGAAGCAGTTAAGATCAATTTAAATCACGCCGTACCAGTACAGGTAAAAACATGAGTCGCATGATGGTGGTAAAGGCTACATCGTACGTGAGAGGTAACAGAGTTTTGCGAGAATTTTGTTCCCGTGCCGAATTTTGTATGCTGTTGATTATACTAATTATACAAAACCTCATTGATTTTGATATTTTTCCCTTAATTTGATCCTCCATAACAACTTTTTCGGTAGCTGTCTTAAAAGAATTCACTGTTTACCTTTAAAGAGCTCTGAGTTTGATAAACTTCATAGCAAAGGTTCTCTAAACTTGTATGGCACAAATAGAGCTCTGAGACAGAAGTGCGTTTATCAGTTTACTTGATCTTCTAAAACGTTTAAGTCCCATTTCCACAATTGACGATTTTTTTTCACTATTTCTCTAATCTGTCAACGATCTTCAAGGCTGATAAAAAAATGACTGTATTCAAAATAATCAATTCCTGTTTGCATTTGCTAGGATGAGTTATTGGGATTCTAAATATTTTCAGCATTCAAGAAGAAAACTTTTGAAAAAAATAAAAGATTTTTTCAAAGTTTTTCCTTATTGAAAGTTCTGTTTGTTGTTTTTTCTGATCGTTTCTAGTGTGAGATTTCATCTGCTTTGTGCTGAAGGAACATTTCTGTCGTGGTCTCGAGCACAAGTAACAAGAATTTTATTAATTTAACAATTGAATTCAAAAATGCCTAAATGTACAAAATTTCACAGGTACTTATAGTCCGTATCAATCAGAAAATTTACAGATCTGTTCAGATATAGATAAAGTGATATGGGTTACACCTCAGTTGTGAACAAGTTTTTCTCCGTGCCGTATATGGCAAGTAATAGTCCAGTTTTTTGTATCAACACAATGTTCTCTCTACCTGAGAACACATCATTTCTATCTACTGCGAGGGTCGGAGAGTTGGTTTCTGATCATATCTGGTGGTGGGAAGGTCGAATCTATCACACAAATTTATGGTTTATGTACAGTGATAAATTTGTGGTATGAACAAATTTGAATCAGCGATTCGGTTCAATTTAGAAGCCATTATTCATTTTAACTTCACCAAACATCAGGTAAGAAAGTTTTCTTTATAAATCAAAGTTTTAACTTAAGTTGCTAAGTTCACCACTTCTCGATAAATCACATCCTGCCTCCTTTTTCAAGCAGGTTTGTAGGAACAGCTTCTCCAAATCTTTCTGGTTTTTTTTAATTCTGCTTGAAGTTCTCGTGGCCACTGAATGTTGTTCCCCTTCAACTACTGAGGTTTTTTCAGTAGAGTTGGGCAATGCCACGTCTATGTCGTCCCTACTGCTCTCAGACTGCGAGTCAGTTGATTCAGTCTTGATGTCGTCAGGTTCCAGCCGTGCAATTTGGTTGTCACTAACAAGCACTGTCTTGTATGAATTCTCCGGCTGAATGAACGAAGTGTTCATTCCTTTACGGATAATGAAAGTAGCTGGAGCCGTTGATGAACTGTTCGTCGGTTTGAAGAGGATTCGTTCACACAGATCAAAATCAGTGACTGCTGAATGTCTTACTTTGCGTCCCAGTAGCAGTTCTACAGGAGTTTTGCCCCGCGTCTTGGAAGTGTCCCGATGTGTCATCAAAGCCCGCTGTAGGAAAGCGCCGAATGACACATTCAGATTTGATTAGATTCCAGGCTTGAAAAGACCGTTTCACTGTTTCGACCGCTCGTTCAGCAATCCCATTTGCTCTTGGATGGTAGATGGGAGATTCCATCCTTTTAATCCCCAGTGATTCACACCATTGCTTTAGGTCACTGCTCACAAACTCAGGACCATTGTCTGATACTAATATTTTTGGTATCCCAAATCTTGCAAAGATTTGACTCAAAAGCACCTTCACTGTTTGTGAGGTTCTATTTCACGCAGGGAAGGCTTCTATCTAACCTGATTCAGCGTCTACTATCACTAAGATATTACCTTGATCCTTAGCGTAGCCCCACTCCATGTGGAGTCTTTCCCAAACTTCAGCTTCCGGCCAAGTAGATACTGTTTTCCAAAGGCTAGGCATGTTTTCTTGACATTCCCTACATTTACTACTATATCAAAGGAGATCTTGACTGATGCCGGTTTCAGTTGCATTTTTGCCTGGGTGAGCTTTGGCTATCACCATGGGTCTTAGTTTGGGTGGAGTCAAAGGCACAACTCCTCGAAAGATGATTCGATTGTGAAGGGTCAAGGCGTCTTTCTGTTGTTCAAATCTCTTCTCTGCTTCTGAGCACTGTTTCCAGATGCGGCTTTTTATTCGTTTGGTGACATCTTAAAAGAATAGACCTGGGGACCCAGTCAGTTTTGACGTCTGCTTGGGTCGAATTGCACGAAGTAGATATTGTCAAGAGCAAAGCAGACTCGACTATTGTTGTCATCGTTGTCGTCAAAAAGTCTAGTATGTTCAAAGCATCAGCGTGGGGGATCTCTTCTCCGGGTGTATATTTCATCTCGAAGTCAAATCCCATCAGCGCTATCGCCCATCTCGTAATTTTTTGCTGGTGCTGATTTTGAAATTTCTTCGTCTGGGGCGAAGAGATATTTGAGAGGTTTGTGGTCAGTCTGCAGAGTGAACCTTTTTCGGAGTAGGAATTGTTTCAATCTTTTCACCACAAAAACAATTGCATGTGTCTCTCGCTCAATATTGGAATGTTTTCGTTCGGCTTGTGACAACTTCCCCGAGACGTAGATCACAGGATGTCCTTCTTGTGAGAGTAACCCGCCTATAGTTTTTTCTGAGGCCTCTGTTGTCACGGTTGCTTTGTTCGTCAAGCTGTAAGGGCTTAAAACTGGTTTTGAGTTGGATTTCTTCTCATTGATGGTAAAAAATTTTTCACGTAGCCGACTCTTGACTGCAAGCATTCGTTTCTCATATTGATCCTTTGTTGTTCCATATAACAGGACGTCGTCTTGGAAGATGACCACACCCTTGGTTCCTTTGAGAGTTAACTCAATGCAATTCTGGAAGATTGATGAAGAGTTCTTTAGGCCTTGAGGAAGCCTGCAGATATTGAACAATCTTTGCGATGTGTTGATTGTGAATATTTCTTCTGCATCCTCGTCCAGCTGAATTTCTTAGTTTGCGTCTGGTAAGTCAATTTTTTCAAAGTAAGAGGCCCCAAGGAGCTTATGCAAAATGGTCTCCATGTCTGGGATTGGATAGTCCTCGTCCATAACTTTGCCATTGATGTGAACTTTCAGGTCCACGCATAGTCTCCGAGCTCCATTTTTCTTCCGCTGCCACACTACTGGTGGTGCTTTTGTGACACCACCAGGTTGTACTGGCTCCAGGATGCCTTGTTTTACCATTGTCTCACGCTTCTCTTTGACCCTTTCTTGGAGGGGTAGAGGTTTTTTTGGCTTTGCAGAACATTGGCTGTGATCCCGGTATGAGTCTCACATGCGTTTTGTATCTTTTGACTGCAGGTAGTCTTTCATCAATCACTGCATTGATGCCTTCTTGGGGCAGTATGTCTCTCCCAAGTAGCCCAAATTTTTTGTCGGATTGCACAACTGCTAGTTATTGTTGCCTATACTTGCTTCCGTTCCACTCAACATCACATGGTTTTGATTCCAGAAGCATCAGTTAATGACCGTCACAGGCCTCAAGACGTCTGACTTTCCCATTTTACTGAGATTTACAAAACTCAGTCCATATTAATGATGATATCACGGTAGTGTCAGCACCAGTATCAACTTGCAATTTTATTTACGGTCTTTTACTCTAATATACTCCCATGTCACCGACATGTTAAACACGTTTTCCCGTGTATAGTAGATTCGAATCTCCATTTCGGATGATGTTTGACCAGACAACTTACCTTCTTCCTCGAAGAAATTGTTGTGCTGGTCAGACTTACCTGACTTACGCTGGGTTTTACTTCTGCACATTTTCGAAAAGTTCCCCACCTTTTCACAGGTGTTACATTTCTTGTTCGTTACCATTGCCTTTACTACCAGTGAATTTTTCTGAAGGTCTTTTTGAAGTTGTATCCCCACTTCCTCTTTTATTACAAATGGTCTATTACCTAGTGACGAACTCGCAAAAGCCACTGCTTGACTTCTGAACTGTAAGCTTTCTGTCATTTCAGACAGAGACATCGTTGGCTTAGTTTTAATGCCGTCTAATGGTCTTAATTTGAACTCAGGTTTTCTCAAACCTGAGATAAATTTAATTTTTACCAACTCTTCCTCAGGGTTGGTTACTGTTTCAAGTTTTTCGGAGTCACAATAACGTGCTTCTTCTCTGAGGCCCGTTAGAAAATCGTCGTAAGATTCTCCAACGCCTTGGACAACGGAGAGAAATTTAGCCCTTTCTGCCATTTCTACTCTCTCTTTAGGGGAAGTATAGTTTTGAATAGTTTGTCTGATCTCTTTAAAAGGAGTGGCTAACAATTTTATAGGGCTCATAAGGCTCCTAAGTTTAAGAAGTGCGTCCTGGCCGCTTCTACTAAGAAAGAAATTTGTTACCTGTAGGTCCATGATCGTACCGTCGGTGTTGACTTTGTCTTCTTTCTTATCTGCTCAACATTTGGCCACAAACGACTTGATCCACGCAGTACAGGATTCAGCATTCTGCAGATCCAAGGTTTGTCGGTCGTTTGGTGGTCTGGACACCATTGTCGTGGTCTCGAGCACGAGTACCAAGAATTTCATTATTTTAACAATTGAATTCAAAATGGCCTAAATGTACAAAACTTCACAGGTATTTATAGTCCGTATCAGTATGAAAATTTACAGATCCGTCAAGATATGGATAAACTGATATGGGTTAATTTACACCTTAGTTGTGAACAAGTTTTTCCCCTTGCCGTATACGGTAAATAATAGTGCAGTTTTTTGCATTTAACACATTGCTCTCCCTACCTGAGAACATGTCATTTCTATCTTCTGGGAGGGTCGGAGAGTTGGTTTCTGATCATATCTGGTGGTGTGAAGACCGAATCTATCACACAAATTTATGGTTAATGTATACTGATAAACTTGTGGTATGAACGAATTTGAAACGACGATTCGGTTCAAAATAGAAGCCATTATTCAATTTCACATCACCAAACATCATGTAAGAAAATTTTCTTTATATTTCGATGTTTTAACTTAAGTTGCAAAGTTCGCCACTTCTCGATATATCACAATTTCTTCAAATTAATGGTTTGAATTAGTAGTCAACGGTTTCAATTACTTCGACGAAAATCTATTTTTAAAAATTGTCTCCATCTTTTGCTCACGTTTTTGTGTCCTTCATTACTTATTATTCGTCGAGAATGTTCTGCACATCTAACAATGATGATAATAAAATTCAAGTAGAAAAGTTTTATCAGTCCTTTTAAAGCTTTCTTTATCAATTTTGATAAAATTTAATGTACAAAAAACATTTGAAATAGAAGCTTATCATATTTCCCGAACAACTTGTGTTAGATTTGAAAAAAGTTGACATTTGAGTTTAATTTTAAATTTATCATTAAAAGGTGAAGAAAAATCACTATAATTAAAATGCGACGAAGAATAACAAAAATTGAGAAAAAAGGTCCGAATTTTTCCCAGCACATTTCACAAACTAAAGAAACAGTGATTTCATCGAATTATTTGAAGCCAGTAATCAGTAAATGAAAACTGTAAATGGAGGAAAAATTAGCGTCACAACAAAGCCTGCCATTATTATTGCTCAGACAAACGCAGATCTAAAACTTTTCAAATAATTTAGCAAGAATTAGCTTGAAAGTCGAAGTCAAGGAACTGACGCCTGCAGTTTCTATAAAGGGAAATGATGAAATAAATAAACTATTCAAAATCTTTAATAAGGGCATCACAGAGTTAATAGAGGGGAGTTAAACCACTAGTCAAAACAAAGTACCACACCAAGTATTTTTTAAAAATTTAAAACTTTAGATTGATGTTTTCTTGTCTTTGAGCCACGCAATTGAAACGAAGCAAGTGTTCTCTTATAATGTACATCAATCAACTTGACTTTGCCATTTTCCCCCTCATTTGATATCCAATAGCTAATATGCTAACTTTAGCCTTTTTATTGATTAATGTGTATCATCAGGCTAGTCTCTTTATTTTTTCAGGCTAGTCTCTTTCCCTCTATCGAAGAGGCTTTTTTCAGCAAACAATGGCCAAGCCATTGGACAGTTTTATTGTCAAGCTCTAATTTATGACTAGATTTCAAAACCAGTTTTCTGTTACTAGATCATTTGTTTCATCTTAATTGTGTAGGCTCCTTCGTTTTTAACGAAGAACAGAATTGTCTCCTGTTATCGAAATTGCCCGTGATGTGGCATTAAATTTGCTAGAACTTTTAATTTCAATTCGCTACTTGTCATGTAATTTTTTGGTCGAAATAGTCTGTTTTCATTTTATTTTTTTGCCGCTTTTTTGGAATTATTTGTGAAATCATTTTGATTTTTAGTTTTCAGTTGTATTCGTTATTTCAGTTCAAGTCCTTTAACAGACATTGCTCAAAAATTGTTTCTGGACAGTTTCTCATCAGGATTTTTATGTGTGTCTATAAATTTCAGCAACGATGGGAATAATAGGGATGAATTAAAAAAAAACATTTTTTTTCTGTTGTGTACAATAATGCTGGGCGATGAAAATTGCTTCTGTTATGCCTTTTTTCGTGCTTTTGAATTGTTTTCTGATTAATTTTCCGACCCCACTTGTGGGGGGAGGAACTATATGTTCAAATGGGTTTTTTTTGTTCAGACAATATTGGCCGATCGATATATTCATCGTAGAGAAATGTGATTGGTATCATTAAAAAGCTCGTCCCGCGTTGAGTTCAAAATAGAAAGATTTTTCTGAATTTAGCTTTTTTCATTGAGAGATGGAGAGATCGAGGATTGAAGTTTTATGTGAACACGGGATATTTGGCATGATTTTATTCACTGTTAGTAAAATTTTTCATCAAATTAGGATCTTTTTCATTAAAATATTAATCCAAAATTACATTTCCCGCCACAAAATGCTTCAATTTTGAGTTCTTAATAGACGAAAGGCGATAAAAAGACTAGTTCTAGTCTCATAGGGAAGTTTACTATCAAAATGCTCTACTTCTATTTGAAAGCTCTTTTTTATAAAACTTTTCACATTTTTTGCTTTCTTGGGTCACCAAGTAACTAGCCGCTTAACATATCTAGGTTTCGTTGGCGACAAATCTGATTTACAGTCAAATGAAGCTCAATGAACAAAATATTTGTCTTCAAGCTATCGCTCGTGTTTTTTTTTTTGCTTCAACTTTGCGTTTTGGCATATTTAAATGAAATTTTGATAATCTTTTTGAGGTTTTACTACAGTTTTGAAGTTCCATGGCACAGTATTAGTGACTAAAAGTGCAATAGGTTTCGTTTTGAACATTAAGTGAACCTATCTAAAGCATTCAGTGGACAGCTGATGGCTGTTAAGAGTTTAAAAATGATTTTCCGAGAAATTTTGTTAACATTAAGAAATCATAAACTTACTGTCGCGAAAAGTAAGTCAGTCTCAGTAATATAAGGAGACTTTTTTTCTACTGCAACCAACATTAATCCGGTTAGCGGTTTTATCTTCTAACTAATTGCTATATGGCTTCAATGACACAAGACTTCGAAGTTTTTTTTGATATTTTCTTATTGTTGGTTCCTCTTGAAATATTATCACATTATCCAGATATTGATAACTCCCATTGGCTTAAAGAAGACGTTCAGTGGGTTGTGGATAAAGTTTCCAGAGAAAAATTTATTGTTTAATTGCCTTCGACACTTTCTTCTCGCACTTTTCTAGTGAATTTTTGATTTTTGACTGTATTTGTTGTGTTTTCATAGTCAATGACTTATTGTAACGTCCTATTCATAATTTAAAAATGACAAACATCCTTTTTGTCCTATCGTTACACCACTTGGCGTATTTAGTGAAGGCTACTGAAATTAAGGACGTTGATACTATTGGTCTTCTTAAACAATTCATGGATTTAATATATTTGTTCATATTTGTTGACCTTCTGAACTCAAATGGTTTTAAAGAGACAAAACACAATGCTGTTAAAACTTTAATACAAAATATAAAAGATTTTATTGAAAATTGTCCTGTCTTATTGATTACTTATGCATGACAACTATTCATGTCCTTCAATGGAAGCATATGATTGATTTTAGCGTATACAATGACTTCCGTTGAAAACTAATGAGTTTAATGACTGTTGTGATATCTCTGACTGCAGAGATGTAATTTTGTGTCACTAATCCACATAGATTTAGTTGAATGGATTCGAGGCGCGAATCCAACTTTTATTGAATTAGTGGATTACCACTTTTAGAATTAGTAGCAATCGTGTTGCGAATGCAGACCAAATTACTGAGAGTGGATTTCCTTCTCAAATCCAATAGGACTTCCATTGATGCAAAACAGACTAGATTGAATGCAACTTAATTCAGTAACAAGATTCAAGAGAATGAATAATAATCAAAAGTGGGCGATGTGAACAATATGAAATATTGACTTTTTAGTCGGCGGTAAAATACTTGTATAATGAAATGATGACTTTTAGTCTGACAAGGACAAGAATAAATTATTTAGTACAATTTAATGAATATGAACTAAATTAAGGTACAACCGTACCACATATCCTGGGCTGAGCAAAATTTTAAACTGCACAGTGAAAAATTTATGATTATATTAACATATGTACTGATTAGTATAAATAATAAAGATTATGAGCAACAACAGACAAGTGGATAATGAACATTGGAAAAGTGGCTCGAATGTTGAAATAATTAAGAACAATGTAACGGTTAATCATTTCCCATAAAATGTATGCGTGCAAATTAAATTAAATCACATTCGCGATGCGAATCCAGTAAAAGTATAACATCGAAGATATGGCTATATTAGCAACATCAAATTTTAACAAAGAATATCCAACACGAACACAAATTTAAGGTAAACATGAAACATAAAATGAGTGGAAAAGTAATACTATTCCACATTTAACTCAACAATTACAAGATGGAAATTTGGACAATTGAACAAATTATGATGAAGTTTAATTAGTTTTGATTTAAATTTGATTTTCGGCATCAAAGACGCTCATACTTATCTCCCGTGCATAATCGTCATAATCATACTCCACGGGTGACCATGTTCCCACTGGAGGGGGTGCAGGGGGGCTGACCACTTGCAATTCATAGTCCGTATCCGGAACTGGAGGCTGTGCTGCTTCTTCTTGTATAATAGTTTCTATTACAGGATTTGCGGATCGTTGTTTTTTAGATACGGGAGCAGCTGCATCGTCACTCAAGGAGCATACCGAACTTTCGAATCCGTAATAGTCAGGCGCGCGGCGATTACGTTTAGTATGTGAAGTTGATGGAGAGGCAACTGAAGATGTCGCAGAGGAGGCAGCAACTGATGTTGCAATAGAGGTGTTCAGTGTCGTAGATGTAGTTCGGGAACGTTTGCCTCCTGTTTGTGGTTTTCGGGGTTTTCTAGACGCCATCGCTTTCGAGATGTTGCTGTTTGCAGACGAGACTCCCGATGCTGCATCAGACTGATTATGGCGATGACGGATCCTAATTTCTCCGCGAAATTTTTTCTTCAACTCTTTGGTGTGTTGCGCGATCTTTTCCTCAGTCGTTTTTTCGTACGGCAAAGGTCGACGTTTTGCATACTCCCATAAATCAGTATTACGTTTGGCACGAGTGCCGAACTTAGCAATATCGCTACTGCGTACACTGACTTCCGGTACACCTGGCTCCTTAATGACTGTAGTTGTGTTGGAAGTACGGACCACTGTACTGCCGGGGGCCAGAGTTTCCCAGAGTCCGCGAAGATCACGTTTCGAGCGCTTCGTTACCTTCCGGGCCAACTTTAGGTCAAGTGATTGCTCTGTCCGCGGTATTGGGTTGTTCAATTTTGGGTGCAGGATGAAGCGGGAGACAGACTTGTTGTGATCGCCATTGTAGCGACGACCCGCGTCTACCTGAGCCCTCTGCATGGCCTCGTCAATCAAAATGTCACTGCGATTGCCCGTTACCCATCCATTCTCGTCTAAGTAGTCTTCAACCGGGACAGTATCAGCGTCTAAATAGTGGTGAAGAATGTTTTCATATGATAGATTAGATGATTTAGGTGTTGTACTTATATTACTTAGTGGTGTATTTGGTTTTCTTCCAAAATATGCTTGGAAAGGTGTTACGTTTGTTGTCTTTTGTTTACAGATACGTAATTGATATACAATTGATCTAATTGCTTCTTTAATTGTAAATGTATTATTTCTAGTGTCTAATTTCATGCAGCCCAAGCGTCTTTTAAAAGTTTGTATCAAACGCTCCACTAATCCTATAGCTCTATGATCGTTTGCTGGGGCAGTGACAATGTTAATATTATGTTGTTTACAAAAGTTTTTAACTTTATATCCTATTAGGCAACGTGCTTGATCTAATCTGATGTTTCGAGGGACACCGTGAATTTGAATGTAATCATCAAGAAATTTAATCACATTAGGTCCCTTAGCTTTATCAACTACTTTTACAGAAGGATATTTAGAAAACCGATCAATACATGCAAGAAAATAGATATCTTGATCTATTTCATTGGTGATGGGACCTCCAAAGTCAATTTGTATTTCTTCATTTGGTTCTGTACATGGCAATAAAGGTTTCCATTTAGACGCCGGAATAACAGGTTTAAGATTCTTACCAATATCAGTGCAAGGCTTACACGTGGCCGCTTTATTCAGAATTTCTCGGTGCATATACGGCCAGAACGCGTATTGCCCGAGCGTAATCATGCCCCAACTTCCTGGGTGCGTTAAGTGGAGGCTTTCCAAGACCGCGTCTTGAATTGAGTGTGGAATCGCAACGCGTTCGTCCACACAAACACATCCCGAACGAACATGCAAATCCCTCCAGTACGAGAAGAGGTAAGGATTCACTTCCTTACACCTTTGGGGGTCGTTTTGGAGAACGCAGTCGCGTACTTCTTTCAGAACAGCGTCCTTACTAGTGAGAACTGCTAAGAATCCCTTTGTGAAGAGTTGCGTCAGATTGTTTTCGAAGACCTCTTCTTTTGACAACTCTAAGTTGGGGGAAGTTTGTCCGTCATTTGATGAGCGGGTGGTATTGGAATTGGGGGTAGATTGGAATGTGACCCGGCTGTGTGTAGGGGGAGTTTGCGGATTAGATGCAGAGCTGCTCATTTTGTGATTACTGATTGAAAGGATATGTGATATATATGAGGGGCAATTGAATTAAGATTGGATTTGAACTGGCTTTGTATTGCTGGTAGAGAGAGAGAGAGAGTGGAATTGTGCTGCGTTTGCAGAATTTTCAAGAAGCAACTGAGTTGTATTTCGATTAATGGCAGAAAGCAATTGAGAATTGTTTGTTAAGCGAGGATGCGAGTCACGTGTGGAATTTGTGTGAGGAACGCTGTTAAAGTGCTGTGATTGACAAGTTTGAGGGGTGGTATTTACACAAATTGCTGCAATCGCGTCACGAATGCGGGTAATTGTTGCTACCGCAAATTCCTCGTCATATTTGTTTGTAACTTTTGCTTTTTGATTTGGTTGGCGAGAAATATAATCTACCAGCCCCATTTTTGCACCGGGTATATGTTCAATGTTAAAATCAAAAGGTAAAAGACGATCAATCCAGCGTGTTAATCTACTAATATAAGATTTGTTTGATCTATGTCCTTTCATAATGGATAGTAATGCTCGGTGATCTGTGATAATTGTGAAAGATTTGCCAAATAAATAATATTTAAAATATTCTACAGACCACACCACACCTAATAATTCGAGTTCATTAATACTATAGCGTTCCTCATTAGAGTTGAGGAAACGAGACGCGAATGCAACTGTGTGCCATCCCGAAGGCGAACGTTGTTCTAGTGCTGCTCCCAAACCCGCTCTTGAAGCGTCGCATTTGATCCGCGTTTCCAAGTGAGGATTATAGTGTTTTTTCTGTGGTGTTTGCAACTTTATCTTTAATTGCTAGGAAGTGTGTATCATGTTCAGTGTTCCAAATGAATTTTGTGTTGTTTTTTAATAAAGGACGAAGGGGATGACACAATTGAGATAAATTAGGAATAAACTTTCCGAGGTAATGGACAGAACCTAAGAAGGATCTAAGTTGTTTTAAATTTTAAGGTGCTGCTAGTGAAGTGATTGCCGCTGTTTTCGACTCAAGTGGAGCTATTCCTGATTGAGTAAACATATGACCCAACCATTCTATTTCGGTCTTTGCAAAATGACATTTAGGTAAGTTAATTCGTAAGTTATCCTCGTCTAATTTCTTTAAAGATTTATAGACAAGTTTTAAATGATCATCTTTAGAGCCACGACTAACTACTATAATATCAGCCACAAAACAGTATGTATTTTGAAGTCCGACTAATGTATAATCCATTACTTTTTGGAAAGCTGCTGGCATATCAGTTAAACCGTAGAAGCCCGTAATAAAACGGTATGTTCCAGTTTTCTCACCGCTAATGATATTAAAGTTAGAATGTTGAGCCGTTTCCGGATCTAATTTAAGTTGACTGTATGCGTATTTCAAATCCAGTGTTGAATAATATGTTGTTTCTTGTGATGCGGATGTATTTAAATTCTGTTGAATTGTGTCAATCAAATTATCAATATTTGGCATTTGGTATTTGTTTTTATGAATAGATTTATTTAAGATTTTGGAATCTAAAGCTAATTTAACTGTTTTATCTCTTTTAATTGTAATGACTATGGGAGAAATAAAATTTTTATCTGAACAACTGTTTAATTTTATTATGTGTTTTTCATCAAGTAGTTTTTTAAGTTCTATATTAACGAGTGGTTGTAAATTAATTGGAACTCGTCGTCCTTTTTGATGTGTAGGTGTAAATTCATTATGGAATGTCTACTTTACTGAATGTTTTAAAGATTTACCGACACGTGTGATGAGATCTGGAAAATCAAAAGAGATCTGCCTCTTGATTGGACATTGATTTTGATCAATATTGGCAACTTGTTTCAATTGTATAACAGAAAGGCCTAGCTTTGGAAATAGATCTCGTCCAATGATGGGTCGGTGACCATCTTCCACGACAGTGACGTCATTATCCGCGGCTATCCAGTCATTACACTTTTTTGATGTGTTGATTACACCTACAATCTTGATTATATCATTTGAAAAGGTTTTCAAATCATGTATTTCGGGTGACTCCACCCAATAGCTTTTGTCGCAATCTGACACCACTGTGTCCGCCAAACTTTTGTTGACAATAGTGCATACGCTGCCCGAATCCACCAATGCTTTTGTGTATGTATTTTCAACACAAATGTCGAAATTTACAGGTTCTACCTCACGTGTGTCGTTTTTGATGGAAATCGCAGCTACACAGTTATCGTTATAGTCATCGTAATCAGAATCGTAATTGGCATCGTAAATACTTTTCTGCTGTAGGAGTTTGCTGATATTGTTAACTTGTTCTGCCGCCGTTATTGAAGTACCTACTGTAGCCGCCTCAGAAACCGAGTCATCTACATAGTTTACTCTAGGTTTCGGTTTACTAGGTTGTTTTGGTTTGCGACAAACTTTTGCAAAGTGATTAGCGATTCCACAATTTTTACAAGATTTTCCAAGTGCAGGACAATTTTGTCTATGAGAGGGAGTCCAGCCATAGCCACAATTTGGGCAGATCGTAGGTTTGACAAATTGATTTGTCGGTGCTCGGGTTATATTCCACGATCCTTGGACACTATTTATTGATTGACTTGAAATTTCATTTTAGTGTTGGGAATGGAAGTTCCAGAATTTTTCAATTGGTTTTGTATTCCCATTTCAATGTTCATTGCCACCTCGAGAGCTTTTTTAGCCGTCCGTGTCTCTTTGAGTAGTTCCCGTTGAATTTCACCATCTTGCATATTAGCAATAAAGACATCTCGGATGATCGATTCTTCGTGACTTCCCAAATCGCAGTTTAGAGACAACTCTCTAAGACACCCGTAGAACTTTTCCACAGGTTCTCCTTTCATTTGTTTCCGAATGAGAAACGTGTATCGATCAAATGTGATATTTCTTTGCTTCGTGAATACACCATCAAGGCAATTCCAAAGGATTTTTGTTGTCACTCTATCTATCTGGATATTCGGTTCTTGTGAACCGAATATTCGTCTCCCTTCTAATCCCAAGCTGAGGTATATTAGAGAGACTGCTTTACTATCACAGTACTTCCAAGGTTTTTCTCCACATAGTATGCCAACTAGTTCTATTTTTTGACATCTATTGAGCCACGAATTTTTTAGTTGCTCGTTTCTAGTACGACGGTCTCGTTCACTTTGAGCTGTGCTATTTTCGACATCAGCTTCGTAAATGGGTTCTGGAGGTAGAGTGACTTTGTCCGGAGGATCGTCAAGAAGAGTGTCAATTGATATTCCTTCTTTAGCCATGATAGCCAGTTTTAACATAATCTGCCATCTCTCCCATCGCAATGGAGGTTCAAGTGTTGGTTTGTCCCAAAAGGGTTCGGTTCCCAAGAGTGCACGTTCTTTAGTTGCTGACTGCGCCATGTCATATCTCTGACTGTAGAGATGTAGTTTTGTGTCACTAATCCACTCAGATTTAGTTGAATGGATTCGAGGCGCGAATCGAACTTTTATTGAATTAGTGGATTACCACTATTAGAATTAGTAGCAACCGTGTTGCGAATGCCGACCAAATTACTGAGAGGGGATTTCCTTCTCAAATCCAATAGGACTTCGATTGATGCAAAACAGACTAGATTGAATGCAACTTAATTCAGTAACAAGATTCAAGAGAATGAATGATAATCAAAAGTGGGCGATGTGAACAATATGAAATATTGACTTTTTAGTCGGCGGTAAAATACTTGTATAATGAAATGATGACTTTTAGTCTGACAAGGACAAGAATAAATTATTTAGTACAACTTAATGAATATGAACTAAATTAAGGTACAACCGTACGACAACTGTTGTAATTTTAAAAATAATTTTTCGAAAATTTTTTTTTATTGAAAATTAACCAACCTTAAATTAATTTTCTTTTTTCGTGAACTATAAGTCAGTCTCAGTAACGACTGGACCCTTTTTCTACTTCAAACAAATTTAATCTAGCTAAAGGTTTTATCTTCTAACTATTGTTGTTAAGACTTTAAAGCACGAGTTTTCATAATTTCATTTATTTTTTTGATATTTTCTGTTTTTTTCCGTTCTTTTTGGAATCTTAACACGTTCAAAAGATCATACAAAAAGTTTTCAGAGAAAAAATTATGCTTTAATTGGCTTGGACACTTTCTCCTTCCACTTTTCTACCTTATTTTTGGATTTTGGCTGTATTTGTTTTTGTTTTCATAGTCAATGACATATTGTTATATCCTATTGATGAAATATGAGTGACAAACATGCTTGTTCTCTCATCAGGTCATAACTTAGCGTACTTGTTAGCTTCCGTTAAAATCTGTTGAATTTAATGGCGTTGGTTGTACGGATTTTCTCATAATATTGGTGGTTTTAATGTATTTGTATTTGTTTGTTGATTTATTGCAGTCAAATTGTAAAAAAACAACTCATTGCTGTTAATAAATTAATTGATAGAAGAGAAGTTTTTGCTGAAAGGTTTTTTTGATTGGCTTCGACAGTTGTTTTGCTCAAAGATTTTATCGCTCAATGTTTTGCTATTTTTGCTTCTTTTTTCAATCTTTAGATAGCCGTAAAATACTGACCGGTCCCATAAGCTTGTTAATGAAGATTGATTGAATGATGTTACCCGAAGCAGTCAGTTTATTAAAAGTAGTCTTAAAGGTTATAATATTATACTTTTTTAAGATTTTTAGTGATTTTTCAACTTTTTCAGTTTTCGTTCTTTTCGTAACTTATAACTTATTCTCATCATTGAGAGGTCCCATACGATTCCGTGTATTTTGAAACATATGTACTTATCTGTTGACGTAAATGATGTTTTGTTAGTTGGATAATATGCGTTTTCATAAAAAAAATTATGTGAGTGCTGTATTTTTGTTCCTTATTCTCGTCCTTTAGCATAATCGCGTAATAACAGTTCCCAATGATTTTCAAATACGGCCCTATTGAATTTATTTTCTCATTGAGTATAATTTCAGCTGAATTAGTTTCAATAGAAATTGAATTAAAAATACATAAAGTTCAGATATTAGCAATTATTTTGATGGCTTCACTAATTTGTGTTTTCGCAGTGTTTGTAATTTTTTTCTTAACTTTTTGAGTTTTTCTGCATGATTAGTCGGTTTTATGGATTAGTCTAACCAGAGCCAGGTCCTATTGGTTTCTTTTTAGTAAAATTATCATGGATTTTTTTGTTAAAAGCTAATTTTTTTATAAGACTTTTTGATTTATAAGACTTTTTGATTTATAAAAAAGTTTATAAGACTATTTTTGATTTGAAAAAAATTGCTGGTTTTATGTTTTACCCACTTGTGCAACCTAGCAATTCATTGTAATCCGGAAATCTCTTGTGAATAGGTAGTTAACAAAAACGTTGATTCATTTTTTAATTTGGCCTCATTATTTCTTCTTTTTGTCGACTTGCTACCTAGTTTCATTACAAAAAAATTTTTGTTTTTGCTTTTTGTGTTTTTGTTTTTTGTAGTCTTTTTAATGGCAGATCTGGTTGTAATGGGGCATGGCATTACCTCTGTGTCAAAAATGTAAGTCAAAAGACAGTTAAGTCAAAAATGTAAATGAGCGCGGGTCGGAACATCATGTGCGACCGCACATTAACGATAATGCATAAACACTTTATAATCGTATTAAAATAACTGAATTTCGTACAGCCGTATTTTGTTAGTGTCTCTGACTAAATTGAACTTCCTGTATGAGTGCACTCAGTATCACAAACAGCTATCTTTGAATTGAGAATCAAGTGACATTCCCATAAAATGTGTAAAGCTCTAATATTCTATCAGTTAAAAATTTTAAAAAAAGAAAAGATACGCACAGTTTGTGATAGCATTGCGCGATATTCTTCTTTATATAATGCTTAAATTTTTCCTGTTCCATTACTATTGATTTTTTCGAAGTGAAAAGGTCCTCGCATTTTTTTCGAACACCGCACTAAGAGAAAACATGTAATCTCAGTTGTAAAACTTTGCTAACCAAAATTGAGAACGCTAAATTGATCATTATCACAACGGAGCCGACCTCTTATTGCGTACGCGGTTGGCTTTTTGAACATCGACTTAGAAACAAATTTTTAGACAGTTTTTCTATACTCTAAAGTTGTGACCCCGATTGTGACTGAAAATAGCTCGTGTTTGATTCAACCAGGGGAAATTTTACACAATTTCGCAGCCAAGAATCGAAAGTGCGACAATTTCAAATTGTGAGACAATGATCAGATAGCAAGATTCAAACACAAAATGGCTCTCAACTGATTTTCAGGTAAGAAATTGATATGATTAAGAATTGTGTGCATATGTGCAAAAAACAATGCATATTTGTTCAATATTAGGCGATTCAATAGAAGCATGAATCAATGACAATGCGAGTCAATGATTGGATTTTAAGACAAAGAGAAGGTTCACGGCTGTGATCAGAAACTTTTTAATACATATGTTAAAAACACTTTTCTCTCAATTGTAGTATTACGAGAGCCGTTACAAATGAACGGATAATTAATCCCGCATTAGAGCGAACGTATTTAGGCGCTAATTAACTATTCTTTCGCCGCGCGCTAAACGAACTAACGCTTGTTAAGACTACCAGTACACAAGTATTTAAACAACTCAGTTCGACTTATTTAAATAACACAATCTTAGGCCTGGATCTCCTCGCTTATATCCAGGATAGAAAATGTAGGTTGTTGAACGTAGGCGGCCTGTAAAACCACAGTTTCTTTTGATTTAAATTACTTCTGCTTTTGACAGTTGCAATGCAGATCTTTCCCCCCAAGTTCAATAAAGATGAAGCAGATTGCTTCAGGGGAAAAGACAATAGAGTCTCATAAAAAGCCCCCAAGAAAACCATAATTGTGGCGGTTTTAGAAGAGGGGAAAAGCAGAAAACAGGCGCCTACGAAATCAATAATTGATGCTCTCAGCTTTTTAGATTTTTATTATTTTTTGGAGTTTCAATAATTTCTGCGTGAGATAAAAAAGAGTTAATTCTCTTGCCTTCACGGCCAATAGGAAAATTAAGAAGCACCTCACTATGAACGTGAGTTTGTGATTCGCTCCCTATCGGCCCAAACGGAGCTGAGAGGAATTAATTGTTTCTCTCAGCGAAGTGGGACGGAATAAAATTAGAGAGACAGAAATCACTCCCAGAAGCAAGCAGCAGACAACTGCTTTCATTTTTCTCAAAATTTAACTTCATTTTCACAATAAAATAGTCGAAAAAAATTGTTTAATAACTTAGACAAATAATTCCAGATTTAATTTTATAACTTTCTTTTTCGACAAATAACATAACTGAAGAAACACCCAAGTGAACGATCCCCCAGCAGCTCACCTCCAATTCACCACTACACAACTGGTAATTAGTAGGCTGTAATTTTATATTTACTCTTTTATAAATTAAATACTTTCAGCCCCCCAACTATTTTAAATTGAGACTTATAGCACAGACAGGTCTTAGGCATATATCTTTGCCTTCGATTTGTTATATCTTTTGTCAAATTTGACTGGCATACATAAAGAGATCCCGTATTGTGTGATCTGTAAGAGCCCAGCCAAATTTGATAACTGGGGCGCCCAGAAGAAAGAATCACGCCTGAATTTTTGTTTTTGTATCCGATCGGATTAAAATAGTAAAATAACCACTACCACAGAAGTGAAAGCACACTAATAGACAAACAAATAGATTAATTTATATCAAATTTACGGCCGAAATACAGTAAATTTACATTAAAATAGTAACAGGCAACTGATTCTTTGCTCTTGTAAAATTGTTCTGACCCGGGTGGGGGTAATCTATGTCCAATTTTTAGTTTATTTATATAACAATTGAAGTACTTTTACATTTTATAGTCAAAATTTAACCAAAAATCATCCCCCCAAAACCTATTTAGCCTAATTTTCACCCAATTTTCGTCAAACTTATGGTTAAATTTTAGTATTTACACCTTAAATAACCGAATATCAACCAGATTCTATCCCCCCAAAACATATTTAATTTGATTTTAACCCAATTTTCACCAAATTTATGGTTGAATTTTAGTATTTTCACTCTAAATAATAGAAAGTTATACAAAATTCATCCACCCATAACCTGTTTAGTCTATTTCTAACCCGATTTTGACCAAATTTATGGTTAAATTTTAGTATTTTCACTCTAAATAATTGGAATTTATACAGAATTTATCCCCACAAAACTTGTTTAGACTATTTCTGACCCGATTTGCACCAAATTTATGATTAAATTGTAGCATATACACTCCAAATTACCAAAAATTATCCAAATTTCACCGCCCCAACACCTAATTAAACTAAACTTTAGCCGATTTTCACCAAATTCACAGCTGAATTTTAGCATTTTCACACTAAATAGCCGATTTTTAACCAAAAATCATCCCACCAAATCATAAATCAGAGTAACATATGTCTAATTTTTACTAATTTTTTGACCAAAATATAGCATTTTCAAACAATTTAACGAAAATTTAACCAGAATTCATCCCCCAATACGTGTTTAGTGTAATTTATATCTAATTTTCTACACATTTAAGCACACGTTGTTGCATTTTCACATTAAATAACCCAATTTTGGTTAAATTTAAGCCTTCCTTAATTGAATATTCACTCTGTTTTATCAATTCCTTGACCCGGGTGGGGTAATATTAATCAAATTTTAACCAAATAAACATCATTTTGACCTAAATTCTCAAATATTAACCAGATTTTAACAAAATTAACGTCACTTTTATCATAATTTAACGGATACTAATCACATTTAAGCCTTAAAAACATCATTGTTATCCAATTTTAACAAATATTACTCAAGAAAATAGCCATATTAACGTCATTTTTACACAAAATTAGTAAATATTAACCAAGTTTTGACCACATAAATCTCAATAAGGCTCAAATTTAACAAAGAATAACGGGTTTGAAACTAAATTTTATCCCCCCAACATAGATTTTTAGCCTGAAAATAACATAAATTGATGAGAATTCCCACATTTTAACCGGTTTCACAAGTACAATTTCACCAATAGAGGTTTTAAACAGTGCATGGAACAAACTGGAATAGTTATTGTAGAACATCTTAATCTAACAGCAATAGAAAACACTAGAAGGGGTAAAATAACACGGTTTATTACTGACGGAATTACTTTCTTAGCTATTTTCTACGTGTTTGAACATAAATCTCCCGCTGACTTTTGTATAACTTATGCATCTGAGAACCCAAATTTTCAGAATTTACTAACTTTGTTAAAAACTAAAAACAGTGTGATCGAGATTCCCGCAGAAAGTTTAGCCGATAATTAATTAAAAGAGCGTAAACTAGCCTTTTTAACCCAATTTGTACACAAATTATCATAGAGAAGTTGTTGTCTCATGTTAAAATACGGTCATTAACAGACTCAAGCACTTTAGAAACAATATTTAAACACAATAATAGCTACAAAAATATCACTACTGATGTACTAAACATCCCGTACTAAACGTTTTTATATTGTCTTCTGTGTGTTTCATGCAAAAATACAATAATAAAACAACAAAAACAATTGTTCTATGTTATTTATATGTCATATATTAAAGTAAACGTTCAAGATTTAAATATAAGTATTAAATTACATAACGAAATAGGCAAAGTTTCATATTATTAAACTGATCAGAACAGAAACTTTTTATGCATTTACCATCACTCTTCTAGCGAAACAGAGACTGAAATCTACATAACTTACAAGTGGACCAACCCAAACTTTAATGAACTTTATGTGCTCTAAGAAATCAGAGCAGTGTGATAGAATTAGCATAAACGTTATCACCTTGTGTGTGGATGAGCCACCAAAATAAAATTCCCCCGTTTGGTTTACAAATCTTAAAAATCATTAAACCCAAAAACATCAACGTTTCTCCTGACGATCCGAGTTTACCAGATAGAGTAAAATTACTTATAAAAACAGAATTTGTCACACAAATTAGATTTTCAAAAATAAACAGATTTCACCAATACTCTGTTGAATTTAAACACTCTGAAAGCACTTATCCTTGGTTATTAAATTTTACCGTTGAGCAAACCGATATTTACTCTTGGGTTGAAGTTTTTAGCACTGATAACGGCAAGAACTTTGAATTTAAAATACAATCATTAAACGGTCCTAAACAAATAAAATTCATAACACAAAACAAACAGTTCAACTTTCTACTTTAGTATTAGTGTTTTATTACCTAATTGTTATAACAAAAATATTTTCTACAATAATTAACCCAAACTAATAGTACTTTCGTATAAAATATTCTTTTCATACACTAAAACAAAACATGGCAGCGAACGTTGTTGCGTACCCCGACATAGCATTAGAGAAATTTACAGGTTTAGACCCATCTGAAGATGCCCAGGAATTCTTCAGTTTAATACAAAGAAAAATCCAATTCTTACTAGGGACAAGAGATCCTGCGGATGCTGATTTGCAAGCAGCATACGACGCTAGACAAAAAGCATTGTTTGGTTCGGTTTTGCGTGGGCCCGCAGCCCAATGGTTTGAATTCTTAGCATCAGGTTTAGCATGGAATGAAGTTAGAAATCAGTTCATTACCCGTTTTACTGATGCAAAAGACAAGTATAGGAAAAGAATTGAAGTCGAGAGTATTGAAAGGCAACCAGATGAGTTGATAAAAAGCTATACACACCGAGTAACAAAAGCAGTTGAAAAAGGATGGCCAGATCCAGACTTTAACAACGACCAGCGTAACGCTAAGTGTATGGAATACTTTGTAAGAGGATTAACGCCACCTACACTCAAGCAAAAGGCACATCAGCGGTTAATAGAAAACCCAGCTACAACTTGGCAACAATTACAGGATCATGTAGCAACTAAAGACTTAAGTTTTTCTGTTAGCAGTGAATTCACGGGTACTGCCTCAAGTAGTATCGACAATAAAATAGAAATAGAAGGGTTAAAAAACCAACTCACAGAAATTGCAAAATTAATGAAAGATCATAAAATAAACGCCATATACAACAACGACAATCCCAGATTCAATCAAAACCAGACTAGATTCTGCAAGTTTTGCAAACGTTCAGGTCACACAATAACTTTCTGCTTTAAGTACAAGGACTTTAAAAACGAAAACCGAAACCCACCTCAACAACGAGAAAAGTTCACAGATAATTATAAACGTAGTAGGAGCCATTCACCAGGTCAACAAAATTACAAATCAAACAATTATGACAATCGGAATTCTAGGGACAGACACAGAAATAGTTATAACCAGAATCAATCCAATTATCAAAACAACTCTAGATCAGACTACCGACATCGATCACCGTACCCATCAAACTCTTCAAACAATTACCGATCATCTTCTTACGATAATCGATCACAGGAACAAGACAATAACCATCGAAACAACTCTTACAGAGATAACAATAGGCAAAATAGTAGGGATAGACAAAGCAACGGTCCTCCAAGATCAGATAATCGATATCCTTATAGGAGTAGAGACCATGATCGGGATAGGACACCTACTAGACAAAACAATAATACTCATTCAAGAGATAACAGTGAAGGTCGAAGCCCTCGAGTTCACTTTACCAGTGAAACTTCCAGAGACTATTACAATAATGAGAATCATAACGACGAGTATTTAAACTAGACAGGTCTCCGTTCATAAACACTACTGATAACAAAGCAAGTTACTCACATATCTATATTAATTTTTACCAATCCGTCGGAGACAAAAATAAAAATAACGGCTTAGAAACACAGTTTTTATTGGACACAGGAGCATCAAGCTCTATAATTAATTACCACACTTATCTTGAACTATGTAAATTACAACACATTGAGATGAAAACTTCAAAAATCATACTTTAGCGGTTAATGGTGAGAAACTAAAACTTCTAGGTCAAATTACTTTCAAAACTTCTTTCGACATTGAAGGAAAATATCAAGTGGAAGTTACCACATGGGTTTCAGCCAAAGATGGTTGCAAGCCGAATTTGTTGGGAATGGATTTCCTTGAATCTACAGTAAAATCTATTGACCTAACCACTCTAAAAATTGATTTAAAAACTTACCCTGAAGTAGCCGTCACATTATCTAGATACCAAACGAAAAGCTATCCATACATTAGCTCTTACAAAATTGTAACTCTTGACCAGCAACTACCATTAGCACCAAAATCAACTCGAGTAATATCAATTAGACCTCCGAATGAATTCTTCATAAAGGGAACCTCCTTTGTAATTGGAAGTGAACTGCAAGCTCAAGGAATTTATACTTACAACGTTCAGTGTTTTAGAAAAGAAAAGGAATTACCAATAATGCTAAACAATCCTCAAAACAACAAGGTTGTCATCCAAAAGGGTCCTATTGGGCACACTTTAGAAGACATTAAAATTAGACAAGACCTAGAATTTTCTGTAGTTGACAACGTTGCATTCATAAACCACCTAATGAATAGTGACATTAATTGGGATCAAATATTCCATGTTAGTGAAAAACAAGGTCCAAAAATTTCAAAAATTCAAAATTTCTTTGCAGGTAAAACTCCTGAAAAACAAAAGAAAACAGAAAAGCGAAAAAGGCAACAAGATTTTACCAACAACTACGAATTAGAAACAGACTTTAGCGACGACCTCAAGGATCTTAAGCCACAATTAGAAACAACTGATGAGAACATCAGACCCGTTGAACTTCCCAAAGAAAAACTTAACAGATTTGACAAAACCGATCAAGCGTTTCTCAAAAAATTTGATTTCAGTCAAGCTGATATCAATGACGAAAACTTAGACAAGTTACTGAGGACTTTAACTAAAAAAAAAGACGTTTACTCTCAACACAAATACGATGTTGGAAAGATAAAACAAAAGTTTCATGTTAAACTTTTACCTAATTCAACTTTGACAAAACAAAGACCATCCAAAGTACCATTACATTATCAGGAAAAACTAGAAAACCTTTTGGAACAACTGTGTAAAACAGGTATAATCCGGGAAATGGGTAATGATAAAGAAATGGGATCAGAATTTATTAATCCAATCATAAACCTACCCAAGGGGAACACAGTAAAACTGGTTATAGATGCCCGATATCTGAATTCAATAACAGACCTTAGTCGATATTCATGGCCACTCGAACCAATCGGAAGTCTATTAACTAGATTAAAAGGTAATTTCTTCACAACCAGTGATCTTTGTTCAGCCTATAACCAAGTCCCTCTAACTGAGGAAACCAAACAGCTGGTAAGTTTTGTAATTGGTCCAAAGCAATACACATTTGAACGCGGATTTTACGGCCTATGCGGTCTACCTAATTTCTTCAGTCGTATAATGACTATCCATTTTGCACCATTAATTAGACAAAAACAAGCTATAACCTACATTGATGACACCATCATATAAGCGCAAGATAAATCCCAAATGTTAGAAATAATTGACAAGTACCATGAACTTTTAAGGAAATCAGGATTGAAAGCTCAACCTGAAAAGACTAAATTTTTCCTTAGGAAAGTACAGTTCTTGGGACATGTAGTAGGTAAAGATGGGATACAACCAGTCAAGAAGCAAGTAGCAGATTTAAAAGCACTTAAGTCGCCTGAAAACAAACGTGATGTCATGAGAGTTCTAGGTTGCTTAGGATTCTACAGCATGTACATCAAAAACTTGCATGTTGACTGCAAACCATTCTATGACTTAAACCGCACAGAAACTAAATTTGTTTGGACAACGGAACACGAAAAACTGTTTAACGACATTAAAAACAGATTTAGCGAAGATACTATCTTAGCAATACCGGATACTAAATACCCTTTCCACGTGCATGTAGACGCTTCTTCTATAGGAGTAGGCTCAATTCTCGTTCAAGAATTTCCAGAAGGGAAACGAATAGTGTCTTTTAATTCTAGAATTTACACTAAAGAGGAACAAAAAATGAGTACCACAACACGCAAATTTTGCGGTGTAATATCGGCATTACAAACTTATGAGCATTACCTAATTGGTTCTCCCCATCCTGTATACGTGTACACAGACCATAAGCCTTTAATGTATCTATGGGGTAGAAGAGGAAAACTCTCTCACAGGTTTTTTAGATACCAGTTAGTAATTTCTCAATTCCAGAACTTGAAAATTATTTGGACTGAAGGAAAAAACTTATCTTTTCCCGACATCCTAAGTTGCAATGTAAAACTTAAAGATCTGGACAAGTATCAACTTAAACACAAAAAGATACCAAAAGACATTAGTTTTTACGACGAGCATGGTAACGAGGAAAAATACTTCATTTTGCGTGATAATGAAAAGGGACCAGCAGATGACTTTTTTCCAATCCTAAAACAAAGCATAATGGGTATCGACAAAATCATTTTCAAAAATGACAAAATGGTAAAGCAAAAGTACGACAATAATCAAAACAGACTTTGCTCAATAAACAATATTTCGGAAGATTTCTCGTATGGTTCATCAATTAACCACTATAGGCGTCACCGCAAACATGAAATAACCCCTGTATCAGAACAGGAGGAAGACGAAACGTCCGATCATTATACAGAAATTGATTCCTACCCTGATGAAGGGATATTCGAACAAAATTTTGACCCAATTTCGGAATTTGAATTGTTCAATGAGAACCAGTCACCGGAATTAGAGTTTGACAATTGATCAAACTAATACCACAGACTCGGAGTACAGATTCCCTCTAGAATATGATAAAGTTTTTCTCGTGAAAAATAGCACTTGTATAGACAAAACCGAATTAGCAAAAAATTTCCCGAAAATACAAAAATACAAGATGCAAGAGAACTCATTGATAAACTGACAACCTTCTCTAAAGAAGTTGATTTAAATACATCAGTAATTTGTCAAGAACAATTAAAAGATCCAGTAATACAACAAATTCGTCAATCAAGAACGAACAAAAACAAAGATGAAAAGAAAATTGAATTCCGACAATCTAAAGCCATAATGTCATACATTAATAACTTTGAAAAACTGAGTTTTGTAGGCAACATCTTATGTATTCAACAACAAACAGACGAACCAGATATTGAACACTTAAAAATTTGTGTACCACTGTCATTGTTCTTTAAAGTTTTTCAGCTAGCTCATTGTGAACTGTCAGGTCATGTAGGTTTAGATAAAACACTTGCTAATGTAAAACAATTTTTTTATTGGCCCGGAATGTTTAAATGGATTGAAAACCTAATTGCTGATTGCCTTGAATGCCAAAAAAATAAACAAAAACGGATATCCACGAAGCACCTCTCGAAAAGTGGACTGATACAGTCCCATTCCCCTTTCATACGGTCCATATTGATCACAAAAGACCTTTAAATCCTCCATCGAACGGTAAACACCATTGTTTAGTTATTGTCGATTCATTTTCGCGTTTCATTCAAGTATACCCTGTACGTTCCACAGACGCAGTAGACACCATAAAAGCTTTAGAAAAGTTCATCTTGTCTTTTGGAATACCACAAAAACTTGTTTATGATAAGGGTTCGGCATTCATGAACCAAGATTTTGCGAGTTACATTCATGAATTAGGTATAACACCCGCACCTCGAACAGCTTATGCGCCTTGCACTAATGGTAAAGTCGAGATCCAAAACAAACATCTAGGAGCACATTTCCGAATTTTTCTGGAACAAGCTCGAGGTAAATGGGACGAACTGGCACCAAAAATTGCTTTTTCTCATAACACGGTTCCAAATGCTAGTACTGGAATCTCACCTTATGAAATTGTGTTCGGACAAAAACCACAGATACCTCTGCCACTTAAGTTAGGACTCCTACGAAATTCACAACTCACATGCTCTTCCGAGTTTTGCAAAGACCTGCCTCTTCACAGGCATACCTTGCAAACTTCAAAAAACACCGAAATTGACAAACTTCTAAAACCGACTATTAACAATTCGTTGCTTATGCGAGAAAACCAATTCAAACAAATATACAATAACGCTTATAAAAAGAGCTTAGAAAACAATAACCGCGCACATAAACATAGAAACAAACACAAATTAGGCAAGCCACTTGAGGTTGGACAAAAAAGTTCTAATGGAAAACCATCAAATTGAGTTAGGAAAGTCAAAAAAACTACATGAACTAAGATCAGGACCTTATACAGTAGAAAAAAACTAACCAATGTTAACTATGAATTAACTTTAGATAGCAACCCGGCCACCAGGAAGGTCGCTCATAAAAATCACCTAGTCGAGTACTACCCAGCTACTGAAACTATACCAGAGTTAACCCTAGAGTATGGTATAGATAAAAATAATTGTGACACAATTTATAATAATCTAATGACAAGTCAGTTGAATAAACTCAACAGTCCCTTGACTAAATTCTCCTTCCAAAGCCCCACTAACACCGAATATTTCCCCGTGGATAATTTCATACGAAGAGACTCCCCTGTGCAGAACTTCGACCCTGACCGAACACCTACCAATTTCGATTCTGGATTCAACGAAGCAAGTTCAGGTGGTCGTGACAACCCACCTCCAACCCAACTCCTTAACCAACCCCCAGTCAACTCCTTGCCCACAGCACAATTCTAGAATACCTCTAGACCCTAATTTAAGTCCTCTCCGCCCTAATACATCGGAACAAGGACCTTCTAATTTACAAACTTTAGAAAATAATAATAATAGGCGAACTTCTAGTCGCTCGGCCAAGCCGCCATCACGCTATCAAGCCGGATTTACTTAACTTTGTTTTAGGTGGCAATAAATCCAGTCAACATTTACTGGCAGTGCCTATTACTACAACTCGTAGCCTTAATTCCCGACTTGAAGCGCTAAAAAAACAGGATGAAAAGATATCCTTGTTTTGAAAAACTCTATTTTTCTTATTTACTTATAAGTCTTTTCTACTTTTGTACTTTTTCCATAGTTATTAACGCTACTGGACCTCCTTTTGAGGATATTAATGACGTATCTAACAAACTTAGGGTCATTCATTATGACTGTTCCAAAATGAAAGAAAACAAAATGTACGCTTTAACACAAGTTTCTCCTTGCAAAATTACACCCGAAAACATTCAGATGGTTGATACACATGTAACACTTTATCAGCGGTCTTATCGGACCTTTGTCAAAGCACTTATGTGTAAAGTCACCGCAATGCTCATTCGTTATAATTGTGGTATGTTTTCTCATTCATCAATTGTACACAACGCTCCAATAATAACATACGATTTTATTGTTTCACCCGAACAATGCCTAAATGCTAATAAAACTGGAAAAATTACTGTTACCGAATTTGACGATGGTGACATGGAAATTGACATAAAACATGGAATAAAAACTGTCTCCTTTAAAAACCAGGGAGTTGATCTTGAAGGTGAATCATCAACATCTTGTGATAATCGTGGTCAAATTAAACATTTCTCTTTTGAAACCCTGATGCAAGAAACTGTACTCGATATTGATCTTAATGACAGATCTGTCTATAACAGTCAAGGACTAAAATTTCCTTGTGCCCTCTCAGAAGGAGGTTGTCATTCGACATCACTCGACCCCTTTGCGTACAATTGGGAGGCACCGGAAAAATGTATGGTTACTAAAAGATTTTCACGAAACGCAAAAATGCTAAAACATGAAAACGAACTTGGTAACGTACAGTATTTCATAGTGAGTGATGAAAAACCGGAGACGCCCTATGAAGGACCAGGAACGTATTCTCCTGCTGAAATGGACATAAAAATTAGAGTAATTGATGAAAAAGAAAAGGTGTGTGGAATACCAGAATTTATTTACAGAACAAACTTAGATTCCTTATATGTTTCTTATAAAGGCGGATTTAATATGGAGACTGGCAAACCTTATAAAACAAAAACTCAACAATTTTTTCATAAACTTCGTGTTGAACCTGACAATAGCCTAAGTGTAAATGGGTTTAATAGGAAGCCTTCAGATGAACAGATCCGAACATCCGACAATGGTTTTGTTGCATGGGAACACTTAGACAAAGACAAGTTAGACTATGATCTTAACCTTGCGGTAAAAATGGATTTTGTCATATATCATAATTACATGCAAATAAAACAAGCATGGAAAGGTTTGGTCATAGAACAATGCGAACTTGACCGAACTCAAAAACAAATGATACTAATGCAGGCTATCCAAAACAATCGTTTAGCTGGATATATGTTAACCGGCAACCGCTCGATGTTCTTAGACACAGATGGTAGCATAGGTTGGCTGTACCACTGTCCAAAACGAAACTCACCACTTCAGGTTCTTGAACAGTGTTATGATAGGATTCCTATTCATTATGATGGTAGGACAATGTTCGTCGACCCAATTACTCGACAAACCTACCCTTTTGCAAACGAAGTAGATTGTGTTGGAGGCTACAAAAATGCCTACCAATTAGATATTGATAATGAAAATTCATGGTACCATTTGATGCCAGCACCTGTTCCTTTACAACCGCCAAAAATATTCTCTTCAAGAGTTATTAGTTCTATTCCAAAATTTACCGGTTACGAATCGCAACGTGCCGGAATTTACACACCAAATCAACTTAAATCTTTTTGGGACAATATCTTGCATTCGGAAGCTTCAAAATCTGTTTTGCCAAAACTTTCAAGAGAAGTTCTAGAAGGAAGAAGCATAGACTATTCTCAAAAAGATATCTATGCGTCGGCAATGGGAATTAACAGACAAATTTATCTAGATTCTCTTCTTTCACCTACATTTTTTACAGACCAGTTCAAAGGCACTTTTGGAATCATCACTTTTTATCTGGAAAAAATTGGAGTTTATTTTGCTTGTTTCTTGTGCATAAAATTCTTAACTGATGTAATCGTAACAATCATAAGAGCGTTCGAAATCCACAAAATATCCAACAAAACAATGGGTTTTTGGAAAATTCTATTAGGAGCAACATATAATCTTTGTATCTTTTCGTTCTTTACACCGGTATTCTCTAACGAAACCAAACCGTCGGCCCCGCAGAACAACAATCATTTTTTACCGCTAAGTAATTATCAACCTTACAGCACGATAGAAAAAACTTACAAATGCGTTGAGGATCAACCTCGAGAAAATAAAATTGATGAGCATTGTCATACAGAAAATAATAAAGTAGAATACCCAAATCTGGCGTCACATCAACCACAACCACAAAATGATGCAACCATTTGAAGTGTGGTGGCACCTCCTTAAAGCTGTTAATAAAAAAATCATCTTTTTCATAAAAAAATAATTTGTCTCAAAAATAAAAAAAAAATTATTTGTATTAGACTCTATAAGTTAATTAATATCTTGTTTAGATACACCTCAAGGATGCTATGCTATGCAACCCAAATTCATAAAACAGCCTAACGCTTTATTCATTCGATTTGGACAATACACCGGACAAATATTATCATCAAGTATTTCCGATTTAAAAACTACTGTAACTATTAGAGTTGCATCTTTCTACTTCAGTGACATTATAGACTTGGACGTACCGCATTCAAATTTTCAATACTTCTCATTGTTAAGAGCCCTGATTGATGACACAATTACTTTTGTAAACATTGGAGTCGAACACAAAATTGTTTCAAAGCGTCTGAAGAAAAATATTATTAGACTTTGACTTTTCCTGTAAGAGAGATGTGTGGATTCCTTTCTTGCTTTTTATTTCTTATAATCCATTTTCAACTATGTAATCCCAACTATGTCTATCTAACTATTGCCTGCACTCTTCCCCCTCTCCGATTTTGCTTCAGTGAATCCGATTGATCTATTATCTATAAATATCAATCGTTGTCAATAATCCTCTTTTCAGAAATAATTGACACACCCTTTTTTATCCTTTTTTTTTACATTTACATGCTTTTATACATAGTTTTGAAATGAAGAACAATAAGTTAATTAACAACTAAAACGCTTCCATTAATGTAGTTTTTGTTTCAAGATAGACTCGTTACAATTTATCAAATAAAGAAAACTTTTGAAGAAAATCGCGGAGACATTTTCCCTCAAATCGTTATAAATTTTGAGTTTTGGGACACTGGGAAAACGATACTGTGATTTTAACCCCTCATTCGTTGTATTGGAATTATTTCGTGTATTTAGCACAATTCGACCCTAATAGTCTGCCAAATGAGCTAGATCAGCAACTTGATTCATTTAACTAATAGAAACTTACAAATCAGAATCGGAAACCAAAATTTTGAGCTATTAGCCGTATACTATGTTTCCGTTATAAGTATAATGACTTTCGCAAAAAAACGCATGACAAATATTTACAGATTTTTAACTATTTTCATTACTCATCCTCAGTTCGCCGAATTCACCATTTTTCCAGCATTCAAAGAGAACTCGGTATTTCAAGTACAACATCCAATCTACATTGCTTAGGTATCATTCTAAACTATGATATTTGCAGTTAACAATAAATTTGTAGAGTTACAAAAAATTCAACGATCTTTTGATGCATACCCAACCCCTGTACCTACTATGCTAGTAACGCTCAAAGAAATCCAAAGTGAAAAAATTTGTTTAATAAGTATTAATCCTCTTTCAGTTCATTGGAAATTCTTCCTCTTTATTCTAGAAAACCCAAACTGTGTACCTCACAATCTTTATTTTGAATTGCCGAAAAGTGATTCTTCTCAAAACGATTTCATTACTAAAAAATTGGAAACAATTAACAATTAAAAAACAGCAATGATATTCTCATACCAAAATTGCCTTATACAAATTCAATTTTTTGAAAAATCATTTGTGACAACAAAAAGTAACAGATTTATACCACAACTAATACTCCATTTCGAATATTTAAACACTTGGACTGATGGAACCATCATCTTAACACCATCTTCCCCCTATTGGACATTCTTCATAAATATATCCCAAGCTTTAAATGGTTCCAAAATCCCTTTTAATTTAGATCTCCTATAATGCTGTTCCACTTTGGTGAGCGACTAGTCAAAGTAGAATCCCTCGACAGATCATTCATTGAAACTTCCACTGCAGAAATAAAGCCCTGTATAATCATACATTGTACTGACTACGAACGTGGATGTGAGGGTTCTACTCGAGTCACCATGGGAATGATGCACTGGGAATTCTTTCTCGCACTCATCGATATCGAAGAGCACTTCCCAGTCAACTAAGGCGCTCTTCAGTAAAGTAATTTGTTTTACATAACTTGCTCTCCACAAAAAATTTTTTTTTCTTCTTCTCTCTCCTTTCCTCTTCTTCATTTTTTTTCTATCCTTTTTTTCTGATCAATTTGTTCTTTTCCCCTCATTTCTTTCCGAATTGTTAAAACTAAAATGATTTTGTTTATTGGTAAGGAAAAAATTAAAATTGTTAAAGTAGAAAGATGGTTCAATATTTGTTTCACACAGTATAAAGCATGTATCAAGATAACTTATATGTTTTTAAGCACCGGTACCATTAATCATTATTACATTTATCCAAACGAGAAACACTGGAATTTCTTTTTTTGCTATTGCAGATTTAAATGTAACTAGAACTTGAACACCATGGATTAGAACTCGTATACCCGGATCTTTCTGATTTGTCCTTATAATGGGAAACATTCTGAAAATATCGTCTCAGCAACCTCAAATTGATACAACCCCTAAAATTGAATGCCCTGTTTGTTATCTCCCTTGCAGTCAATTCAAAAAATTGCACAAAACCCAAATGGTCAGCCCCCCCATTTTGCTTGCATTCCTTGTAGAAATGAATTATTTAAATATTGGAACCAACCTAAATGCCCCATTTGCGTAACTCCCATTTATACAATCAGTCATTGCCATTATTTCCAGTGTGATTCTTGTCAAGAAGTCAAAAAGTTATCCACCTGCCACAGTCACTTCAGGGATTTTCACCCAAAACAATCAATTTGTTTGCAGTGTATGACCTTCACAACTACTAAATGCCCTTTATGCAAACAAACAATTGACCCAAACAACCCGTGGTAAAATCCTTGATTCAAAACTACCTTCACAAAGTATCCAAAATGTTTATCCCCAAAGTACTTGATTTTTTATTAATGGCCCTCATGATTATTGCAGCAGCCTTCTCCTTCGTTTTAACCGTTTTCCTCGTTGTTGTAAGTATTCCTTTCAATTTTTTGATGTTAAAACTTATATTAGTAATAGACCAAACAATAAAATCCCAAAATAATCAACAACCAAATCCTCCAACCATACCAGTCCCATAATCCCCTCCAATAACAATCTTCCAAAAATGAATACAATTGACAAAGAAACCAATACTATAGAATCCAAACCGGTCTCATTAATTTGTTTATGCTGCAGACGCGAAACAATTGTTTTCAAGAAATTACACGAAAACCCCCCTAACGAACTACCCCACGTAATGTGTCTGCTCTTTTACCAATATGTTATAAAAGATATGGGCTATGATTTTTGTCCAAAATGCTCTAAATTTAATGTTATCTTTTCAATCTTTAACTGGTTTCAATGTGATATTTGCAAACAAACAAGATTTCAATACTCTGTTGCAAAAACGTTTCATCACAGTGATCATAAGCCCGTCAACTTTTGTAAATTTTGTGTAGAAGATTATAAATTATGCCCTCGTTGCGAAAAAAACAACCACATAATCTAAAATGCGTCCAAGAACATCCAAAATTTTACTTCTTTCCCTAATTTTTTTTTAATCCAATCGATATCCCTAATTCAACTCAGTTTTTACCAGGAGCAAGTCACCTCCTTCACTCTAGTTCTGCACTACTCATTGAATTGACAAAATGCAACCCATAACATTGTTTATTCTTCTATTTGTTCTCTTATGCGCATTGGCAATATCCCTTTTTATTAATAACTACCTCCTTTCCGCAATTCGCAAAATTTTCTCCAGATACTAAAAATGACCAATCTAGACCTATCCACAAAAATATTTATCCTAATCCTAATTACCTTGCTTGCCATATCGCTCCTCATTAATCTCATCCTACTGCAGTTTCTCAAAGGTTTTCCTATTTCTATCTAAGGAAAATAAGAGAACAGTCACTCGATGGGTCTTTCACAATCCCTATTCGACGGTTTCCGTTGGTTCTATCCCCATAAGGACATTATCTGCCCCATATGTTCACGGAAACCCGTTATTGTAGAAAAACTGCATAAACAATTTCCCAGAAAAAATCCTCACTATGTACGTATTCCTTGCAGAAAGGCACTTTTTAAAAGATACCCAAACCCTAAATGTCCCATTTGTCTTCGACCTTGTCTTCCCGGCCTGATCACATCCTACTTTCATTGCAATTTATGCAAAAAAAGAAAACAGAATTAGGAGTAACAGAACACCCACATTTTTCCCAACATGACGGGTGAAACACCGATTCTGTCGGGTGTGCATAAATAAGCTGACAAGATGTCCCATTTGCAAAAATTTTCTTTAGACGACGTTGTCTCATAAACCAAAAACAACTCAAGTACAAACGATCTTTTTTCTCTCTTTTATCTTTTCCTCGGGAAGGGGTTATCTCAGCTTTCTCCAGCCTGCCCCCTGGCTTTTGAACCTAAATAATTCAGAACACTAACACGATAACTGAAAATTCCAAAAATGACCCGGAAAATTTCTTTCTTTCAACTCAGCAAGGTTGTCTCCCCAGCTGCACGGGTCGTTGCAGCCGTGTTAGTGTGACGCACGCTCCAAGACTCACACCTCCGGGCAGCGGAGAAAGACGTACTCGTGCCAGGGCTGCCCGCCTGGCATAATTATAAAATTTTTTTTATTATTGCCCCCCCTCCTTTATTGCAGTTAACTTTGCATTTAGCAAAACAAAAACTTTTATACCAAACTTTAATAACAAATGCATTTAGCATTATAATTTTTAAGTAAAGCAGTTAGCAACAAAACCTTACAAAAGCATTTTTACAATAGAATACATTTTATATTAGCAATACAATTGCAAACTTGAAAAGAAGCCATAATGTGTGATATTGATGACACAGGCTAACCAAAATCAAAATATTTTAGATCACCCACAAGGAAACACTCACAATGACTACCAGACCCACACTCGAAAGCGTAGTAATCCCCAATCAACATCAACAAGTAACAACACAACAAGAACAAACACAAACCCATTTTTCCCAGCCTCCTATTTTCTCAAAGCCTCCATTTACTACAACCATTGCACCTCCATCAACTTCGAGTCAATATGATCCGCAAAACAATTGGATAGTCGATCGAAAGAGACCAGCACCAGGAAATCAACAAAGCAGTCACGCAGAGAAGATAAGAAAAATGGCAAATATAGATGACCTCATTAGTGAAAAAGAGCGAAAGGACATCCCCTATTGCTTGAAAATTCAGAAAATTAGGGAAAACGTTGGAAATCCCATGAACCCCAGATTTGTGACGAACTTGAAGTATACTTTGAAAAAGCAAGCCAATAAGTTCAGAATTTCTGACAAAGTTAAGGTTCAGAACATTTCAACCGGCGAAGAACTTCTTGCGAAAACTGAAAACCTGCCTATTTTGAAAGAGTTCTCATTACCAGAAACAACAAACGTCTGGAGAATAAAAGACAGAGATACCCAAAAGAACACTTACCTCGCCAGAAACAATCAGCTGGACTCGTATGTCAACTTCCCCTATGCCCACTTAACCGCCTTCCCGACGCCTGCGGACGCCATCGAAGAAGTCACCCAAGCTTCACTAATTTCGGAGAATTCCAAGTTCCGACAGGAGTTATTTGTTAAAGAAACCGAATTGCAGGAGCTACAAATTAGACTTGAAAGATTACAAATGCAGAACAGTGAAAAGGAGAAAGTAACAAGCGATGAATATTGGCGGAGGCAGTACGTCGTCTCCCAGCAAGTAAAAAAAACGGAGGAAAGTAATGTTAAAGAAATTAACAAAGTGTATGCAAGAAAGCATTTAGAAATCACTACAGCCAATTAGAATTTAGGAGTGGAGAACAAAAAACTGGTAGAAAAAGTACAGCAACTCAACTCTGAATTGACGAAACTCAAGAAGAAGAACCGAAAACAAAATGGATAATCAAGGAACTATCAAATACAGAAAAGCATGAAGATGGAGATGAAGTAGTGGAAGTTGTTGATATCATGGACGACGGAAACAGTCCAGTACCAAGCCCAGTCATTTTGCCCCCAGAATTTTTTGAATAATACAGCACAACAATATCGCCCTTTGCGATTAATTTTATAGCATACCATTGTCGCCTTTGCGATTAATTTCATAACTGTCTGAACTTGTAGTAACTCATTTATATGTGTCAAGCGCAATAAAATCATATACAATGCAATATATTTCTTTTTTTAATCATTTTCTTTTCTATCTTAAAAATCGGGGTGAGCTGTAGTATTACGAGAGCCGTTACAAATGAACGGATAATTAATCCCGCATTAGAGCGAACGTATTTAGGCGCTAATTAACCATTCTTTCGCCGCGCGCTAAACGAACTAACGCTTGTTAAGACTACCAGTACACAAGTATTTAAACAACTCAGTTCGACTTATTTAAATAACACAACCTTAGGCCTGGATCTCCTCGCTTATATCCAGGATAGAAAATGTACGTTGTTGAACGTAGGCGGCCTGTAAAACCACAGTTTCTTTTGATTTAAATTACTTCTGCTTTTGACGGTAGCAATGCAGATCTTTCCCCCCAAGTTCAATAAAGATGAAGCAGATTGCTTCAGGGGGAAAAGACAATAGAGTCTCATAAAAAGCCCCCAAGAAAACTATAATTGTTGCGGTTTTAGAAGAGGGGAAAAGCAGAAAACAGGCGCCTACGAAATCAATAATTGATGCTCTCAGCTTTTTAGATTTTTATTATTCTTTGGAGTTTCAATAATTTCTCCGTGAGATAAAAAAGAGTTAATTCTCTTGCCTTCTCGGCCAATAGGAAAATTAGGAAGCACCTCACTATGAACGTGAGTTTGTGATTCGCTCCCTATCGGCCCAAACGGAGCTGAGAGGAATTAATTGTTTCTCTCAGCGAAGTGGGACGGAATAAAAATAGAGAGACAGAAATCACTCCCAGAAGCAAGCAGCAGACAACTACTTTCATTTTTCTCAAAATTTAACTTCACTTTAACAATAAAATAGTCGAACAAAATTGTTTAATAACTTAAACAAATAATTCCAGATATAATTTTATAACTTTCTTTTTCGACAAATAACATAACTGAAGAAACACCCAAGTGAACGATCGCCCAGCAGCTCACCTCCAATTCACCACTACACAACTGCTAATTAGTAAGCTGTAATTTTATATTTACTCTTTTATAAATTAAATACTTTCAGCCCCCCAACTATTTTAAATTGAGACTTATAGCACAGACAGGTCTTAGGCATATATCTTTGCCTTCGATTTGTTATATCTTTTGTCAAATTTGACTGGCATACATAAAGAGATCCCGTATTGTGTGATCTGTAAGAGCCCAGCAAAATTTGATACAATATAGTTCATCCTTTTCATATAACATCTTCTAAAAAGCTACTGCAAATAGTTACTCCTGAAATTAACTTTTAAAAAAAAAATTGACGAAACGTCAAACAAGAAACCAGAAGTGTCTTTTATTCCTTCTCATTTTGATGAAAACAAAATAAAAATGCAGAACAAGACTGGTTACGAAATTAAAATGCCTTAGATCAATTTTGTAGCCCTAATCAGAAAAACCGAGCGTTTTGTCACAAGCTTGATATACTTCAGTATTGCTTGTGTTAACGAACTAATCAAGCTGATGGTTTACCTACGCCATCTTTTTCATTTAGCTCACAGAGTAGAAATTTAAAACGATTCTCAATCTAACGGGACTAGGAGGAGGAATTATTCAGAATCTGAATTGAATAAACGCGCTTTTTTACTTTTGATTTGATATCACAAGCCTAAGACTCGAACTAGCAGTGTTATGATTCGAAATAGTGGGCTTATAACTCGAACTAGCGCAACTTAATCACACGTATAGTGACTATGGTTTGATGTTTCGACGTAGCGCAGTCATTAACCAAAGCAGTGCGCAAAAGGTAGGGTTCAGATTTGTATTTAACATCTGTGAGAGCACATCTTCCCATAAAGCAATTGTCGAAAGAAGTTTAGACCCTTCATCTCGGTGAGCAAGTGAGAAAATTTGTGTTAATAATTGGTTCAGATTGATCGACATGTTCAAAGAAATAGTAAAACACTGAAATGATTTGAAAATTGAGCAAAGACTCTGTATACAACTGTTACAGTCAATTAACTAAAAATTTAAGTAGAGCTTTATTAGCAGCCAAAACAGGTTGACTTCTTATTTCCTCGAATGATGCGTAAAGTAATACATTTTAAGCACGAACAAAAAGCGTGTCCAATTATTTTGCAAAACAAATGTTTGAAAAATTAATTTAAAGTGCTTTGCAAATTTTTACAAGTAGAGAAGAGAGTTTATTTGGTCGGCAAATGGTTTCCAGCTAAAACGTAAAGTAAAGCCCTGCTAGAAGAAAGTCGGAGACTTTTTCATATTTTTTTTTGCATGTGAGAACAGTATTAGCTATATGAAATTAGCTAACGTATCCTGCCAAAATGCTAAAAACTGTTTTTAGACAAAAATTTGAAGATTGGTCAGTACGGGACTCAACTAAGTTGAATTGGAGCTCACTTTCTGAACTCAATTTGACTCGTTTTTTTGAAAAAAAATGAAAAGTTAAAGTGTGACAAACTACAAACATGGTAATTTTTAAAAAGTGAAGATTCAAAATATCGAAAATCTTTATTTTAGATTTACGGACCTTTTATTCAAGTTCCAGGACTAGCGGGATAGAAGCAAACTTTTACAAGTCAACCCAATTTTCTCCGTCTTCTGAGTCTTTAAAAAGAGGTTGTTTAGAGGTCGATTTTCCATGAAGTTCTCAAAAGTCGTTGGCTGTTTGACAAAATTCTTCATTCTCACAAAAAAGGAGGTCAGTTATTGAAACAGGAGAAATTAACAAAAAAATTAATCACTGCAAAAGAATGAGTTTTCTCCCACGCTTTGCAACAAAAGGTAGGGTTCAGATTGATATTTAACATCTGTGAGAGCACATCTTCCGGGAAAGCATTGTCGGATCATGTTTAGACCCCTTCATCCCGGGGAGCAAGTGAGAAAATTTGCGTTCATAAATGATTCTGATTGATTGACATGTTTAAAGATAAAATAAAAAATTCAATTGATTTGAAAATTGAGCAAAGACTCCGATAACAACTCTTAATGTCAATTGACAAAAAATCCAAGTAGAGCTATATTAGCAGCCAATTTTGATGTAGAATTCTTATTTCCTAGAACGAAGCGTAAAGCAATACATTTTGAGCACAAACAAAAAGCGTTCAATTATTTTTAGAAAAATGTCGGGAAACAGGAAAAATATCGGGTTTTTTTGTCATGAACATTTTTCCGATGTGAGAAGAACATTTTTAAGGCACAGGGTACGCAAAAGTTACAAAAAATTTAAAAAAAAAATGAAATTAGCTACTCTATCCTGCCAAAATCCTAAAAAGTAGTTTCGTAGACAATAATTTGAAGGTTGTTCAGTACGGGACGAAACTATTTTGAATTGAAACTCACTTTGTGAACTCAACTTGACTCATTTTTGAAAAAAATTAAAAGTTAAATTGTGAAAAACTACGAACATGGTAATTTTTAAACAATGAAGATTTACAATCTCAAAAATCTTTAATATAGATTTACGGATTTTTTAATCAAGTTCCCGGACCAGTGGGATAGAAGCAAACTATTGCATGTCAGCCTAATTCCCCCGTCTTCTCGTCTTCTGAGTTTATCACCAAAGTTTGTTTAGAGATCTATTTTCAATGAAGTTCTCAAAAGTAATCGGCTGTTTGACAATATTCTTCATTCTCAATAAAAAAAGGTTAGTAATTGAAATCGGAGAAATTAAAAAAAGCGATCCCTCCCAATGAATGAAGTTTCTTCAACGATTTGTAGCAAAATACTGCCTACGGAAACTACACCTTGTCAAAGCAATTTAATACCAAATTAAAATGTTGTCAAATTCCACCTATTTCAAAATTGTTAGAACTTATGAATTTTTAAAACCACTAAGTGTGTCTGCTTAGTAATGGCGTCTGCATAGTTCAATATCCAAAAACTGGTTGTCACCATTTTTAGGGGTACCAACCTACGAATTAGTTTTTTCCCGAAAATTTTGCCTTTTTTGATTATTTTTCTAGTTCTATATACATTTTGGCAGATATCAGAGGGAAGAGTTTTTAGCTGATCATTGTAGACAATGTGTTCCAAAATAATTCGAAAAATTCATTTTCTCTTTTTCACAAACTATTGCATTTCGATTATAATTTTGAATACATCGAGGAATAGATCGAGAAGAATGTCGGTGGTTTTTTTGTCATTAATGTGTTATAAAAAATTCGAAATTCTCATTTCCTCTTTTTCACAAATTATTCATTAAAGACGTTTTTAATCATAATTTTAAATACATCGAGGATTCAGTACACTTATTTTCAGCTTCCATATTTCAAGCTGTTCTTCGCTTTTTCCTTTACGACTGCCATAAAAAAGTTTGCTACTTCAAAAAATGGTTCAAATCGAAGTGCGATTGAAAGTTTTTTCAGCGCTCAAAGTGCGCCCGAGTCCACCTCTGAAATGACTAAGCTGCGTTTTATGATCTGACCCAAGTGCGATTTATCTGATCAGACTCGAGACCGTTTTTTGGTCGCCCAAGCAATGCATTTTTGAACGTGGAATGCTGGGGTGTGCGCGTTACTGAGTCTGAATAGAGGTGACTTCAGTCTGAGAGCTCAATCTGACTGACATTAAATGCTCAACATTTCATTTTACAGTTGTAGCTCAAAAAATTACCACTATACCTCAAAACTTTGTATACAATTAATGGGTTTCCAATCATTGTCACTTCGGTTCCTAAACGCTGAAACCAAGTACTTAACTTGCAGATATAACTTTCTGCAAATTTAATATTCTCACAAAAAAGAAAAACCAAAAAAGAGACCGCTAATAGTGTGTGTGAGAGCACGCTTCCGATACAAAATTTGCCAGATTCTTCGATTGCTCATTTTGCCTCCCTCATTTTGCCCGGCGCTTCTAAAATATACCAAATAGTTTTCTTAACTAACAATGAGGAGCGTTGAACGCAAATGAATCCATTGTTTTGAAAAGAGCTCCCTGTCTTGTCCAGATGGCTCGGTGCAGGCAAACTTCTGGCGATTACCATTGAAATAAACGGAAATTCATTAGATTATCAACCTGAAAAGAGTCCCGGTGACTATGCAGCCTTGTTGAGGGCTTTTGTGCAGCGCAATATGAAAGTCAATGGCATTGAGTTCAAATGCTGTCGGTAAGAAACTTAATTATATTAATCTTTCGTCATACCTTATGCCTCAAAATTTGTTGCTTAATCAACAACTGCGAGAAGGTTTTCATAGCCCCTAAAGCCTTCGTAATATAGTTTTGTTGTCTTTAAAATTGATGTCTAAATAAACTTCCAACCGCGTGGGAAAAAGAAAGCTTCTTATATAACTATTATTTTAGAAAAGTATATTGATAATCATGGTGTTCCAACAACGACTCCTTCAGATCAAGAAAGAAACCTGTTACTGTCAATTAACTAAAAATCCAAGTAGAGATTTATTAACAGCCAAAACAGGTTGACTTCTTATTTCCTCGAAAGATGCGTAAAGTAATACATTTTAAGCACGAACAAAAAGCGTGTCCAATTATTTTGCAAAACAAAAGTTTGAAAAATTAATTTAAAGTGCTTTGCAAATTTTTACAAGTAGAGAAGAGAGTTTATTTGGTCGGCAAATGGTTTCCAGCTAAAACGTAAAGTAAAGCCCTGCTAGAAGAAAGTCGGAGACTTTTTCATATTTTTTTTTGCATGTGAGAACAGTATTAGCTATATGAAATTAGCTAACGTATCCTGCCAAAATGCTAAAAACTGTTTTTAGACAAAAATTTGAAGATTGGTCAGTACGGGACTCAACTAAGTTGAATTGGAGCTCACTTTCTGAACTCAGTTTGACTCGTTTTTTGAAAAAAAGAAGAGTTGAAGTGTGACAAACTACAAACATGGTAATTTTTAAAAAGTGAAGATTCAAAATATCAAAAATCTTTAATTTAGATTTACGGACCTTTTATTCAAGTTCCAGGACTAGCGGGATAGAAGCAAACTTTTACAAGTCAGCCCAATTTTCTCCGTCTTCTGAGTCTTTAAAAAGAGGTTGTTTAGAGGTCGATTTTCCATGAACTTCTCAAAAGCCGTTGGTTGTTTGACAAAACTCTTCATTCTGACAAAAAAGGAGGTCAGTTATTGAAACAGGAGAAATTAACAAAAAAATTAATCACTGCAAAAGAATGAGTTTTCTCCCACGCTTTGCAACAAAAAGTAGGGTTCAGATTGATATTTAACATCTGTGAGAGCTCATCTTCCGGGAAAGCAATTGTCGAATCATGTTTAGACCCCTTCATCCCGGGGAGAAAGTGAGAAAATTTGCGTTCATAAATGATTCAGATTGATTGACATGTTTAAAGATAAAATAAAAAATTCAATTGATTTGAAAATTGAGCAAAGACTCCGATAACAACTCTTAATGTCAATTGACAAAAAATCCAAGTAGAGCTATATTAGCAGCCAATTTTGATGTAGAATTCTTATTTCCTAGAACGAAGCGTAAAGCAATACATTTTGAGCACAAATAAAAAGCGTTCAATTATTTTTAGAAAAATGTCGGGATACAAGAAAAATATCGGGTTTTTTTGTCATGAACATTTTTCTGATGTGAGAAGAATATTTTTAAGGCACAAGGTACGCAAAGTTTACAAAAAATAAAAAAAATATGAAATTAGCTACTCTATCCTGCCAAAATCCTAAAAAGTAGTTTCGTAGACAATAATTTGAAGGTTGTTCAGTACGGGACGAAACTATTTCGAATTGAAACTCACTTTGTGAACTCAACGTGACTCATTTTTGAAAAAAATTAAAAGTTAAATTGTGAAAAACTACGAACATGGTAATTTTTAAACAATGAAGATTTACAATATCAAAAATCTTTAATATAGATTTACGGATTTTTTAATCAAGTTCCCGGACCAGTGGGATAGAAGCAAACTATTGCATGTCAGCATAATTTCCCCCGTCTTCTCGTCTTCTGAATTTATCACCAAAGTTTGTTTAGAGATCTATTTTCAATGAAGTTCTCAAAAGTCATCGGCTGTTTGACAAAATTCTTCATTCTCAATAAAAATAGGTTAGTAATTGAAATCGGAGAAATTAAAAAAAGCGATCCCTTCCAATGAATGAAATTTCTCCCACGATTTGTAGCAAAATACTGCCTACGGAAACTACACCTTGTCAAAGCAATTTAATACCAGATTAAAATGTTGTCAAGTTCAACCTATTTCAGAATTGTTAGAATTTATGAATTTTTAAAACCACTAAGTGTGTCTGCTTAGTAATGGCGTCTGCATAGTTCAATATCCAAAAACTGGTTGTCACCATTTTTAGAGGTACCAACCTACGAATTAGTTTTTTCCCGAAAATTTTGCCTTTTTTGATTCTTTTTCTAGTTCTATATACATTTTGGCAGATATCAGAGGGAAGAGTTTTTAGCTGATCATTGTAGACAATGTGTTCCAAAATAATTCGAAAAATTCAATTTCTCTTTTTCACAAACTATTGCATTTCGATCATAATTTTGAATACATCGAGGAATAGATCGAGAAGAATGTCGGTGGTTTTTTTGTCATTAATGTGTTATAAAAAATTCGAAATTCTCATTTCCTCTTTTTCACAAATTATTCATTAAATACGTTTTTGATTATAATTTTAAATACATCGAGGATTCAGTGCACTTATTTTCAGCTTCCATATTTCAAGCTGTTCTTCGCTTTTTCCTTAACTACTGCCATAAAAAAGTTTGCTACTTCAAAAAAATGGTTAAAATGGAAGTGCGACTGAAAGTTTTTTCCGCGCACAAAGTGCGCCAAAGTCCACCTCTGGAATGACTTAGCTGCGTTTTATGATCTGACTTATTTATGTTTTATGATCTGACTGCAATTTATCTGATCAGACTCGAGACCGTTTTTTGGTCACCCAAGCAATGTATTTTTGAACGTGGAATGCAGGGGTGTGCGCGTTACTGAGACTGAATAGAGGTGACTTCAGTCTGAGAGCTCAATCTGGCTGACATTAAATGCTCAACATTTTATTTTACAGTTGCAGCTCAAAAAACTACCACTATACCTCAAAACCTCAAATCTTTGTAAACACTGAAACCAAGTACTTAACTGGCAGATATAACTTTCTGCAAATTCATTATTCTCACAAAAAAGAAAAACCATAAAAGAGACCGCTAATAATGTGTGGGAGAGCACGTTTCCGATACTAAACTTGCCAGATTCTTCGATTTGCCCAATTTGCCTCCTTCACTTTGCCCGACGCTTCTAAAAAATTACCAAATAGTTTTCTTAACTAACAATGCGAGCGTTGAACGCAAATGAATCCATTGTTTTAACGAGAGCTCCCTGTCTTGTCCAGATGGCTCCGTGCAGGCAAACTTTTGGCGATTACCATTGAAATAAACGGAAATTCATTAGATTATCAACATGAAAAGAGTCCCGGTGACTATGCAGCATTGTTGAGGGCTTTTGTGCAGCGCAATAAAAAAGTCAATGGTATTGAGTTCAAATGCTGTGGGTAAGAAACTTAATTATATTAATCTTTCGTCATACTTTATGCCTCAAAGTTTGTTGCCTAATCAACAACTGCGAGAAGGTTTTCATAGCCCCTAAAACCTTCGGAATATAGTTTTGTTGTCTTTAAAATTGATGTCTAAATAAACTTCCAACCGCGGGGGAAAGAAAGCTTCTTATATAACTATTATTTTAGACAAGTATATTGATAATCATGGTGTTCCAACAGCGACTCCTTCAGATCAAGAAAGAAACCTAATCGGTCTGCACGTAATATATATCTGTTATAAGTATACCATTAGTCTAATCGAAGAGCCAGTCAATGATTATAGAGTAATAGAACTTGTTGAAAGCATGATTAAAACCATTAAAAGATACATTAAGCTTACTGAGTTGTTTCAAATTTTTAAAAAATGTTCGAAATTGAAGAGAAAAATTTGATTTAGATGAAAATACGGTACACGTCGCAAAAATGCTGACTGAGTCCAGCTCGAATGGACACCTGAACCAGAACAAAATAGAGCTAGATGAATCATGTGAGCAAATGACAGACAGAACGATGACAAGCGGTTTTTCATTTTGTCATATCGTACTACTGTACCATACACCTCGTATTTTTAATTCAGTTGAATTATAATTCTTGGCCCTCAATTATGTGTAATTTGTACGTTGGTGATTCGCTTAGCAAATCACTTCTTCAATTGCATTTAATTTAACGCCACATTAAATGAAATTTCGTTGATATGAACCGTCTGATAAAAATTCATTCTCTTTGTTTTGTTTCTTGAAATCATTTCGTAATTTGCCCTTCTTATCTTGAGTTTTACATCAAAAAAATTGCCAGCCAAGCGCTCAGATCAGTTAGCTAACTATTTCGCTCTTTTTTATTTTAACATTTTATTTTACAGTTGCAGCTCAAAAAATTACCACTATACCTCAAAACCTCAAATCTTTGTATACACTGAAACCAAGTACTTAACTGGCAGATATAACTTTCTGCAAACTTATTATTCTCACAAAAAAGAAAAACCATAAAAGAGACCGCTAATAATGTGTGGGAGAGCACGCTTCCGATACTAAACTTGCCAGATTCTTCGATTTGCCCAATTTGCCTCCTTCACTTTGCCCGACGCTTCTAAAAAATTACCAAATAGTTTTCTTAACTAACAATGCGAGCGTTGAACGCAAATGAATCCATTGTTTTAACGAGAGCTCCCTGTCTTGCCCAGATGGCTCCGTGCAGGCAAACTTCTGGCGATTACCATTGAAATAAACGGAAATTCATTAGATTATCAACATGAAAAGAGTCCCGGTGACTATGCAGCCTTGTTGAGGGCTTTTGTGCAGCGCAATAAAAAAGTCAATGGTATTGAGTTCAAATGCTGTGGGTAAGAAACTTAATTATATTAATCTTTCGTCATACTTTATGCCTCAAAATTTGTTGCTTAATCAACAACTGCGAGAAGGTTTTCATAGCCCCTAAAACCTTCGGAATATAGTTTTGTTGTCTTTAAAATTGATGTCTAAATAAACTTCCAACCGCGGGGGAAAGAAAACTTCTTATATAACTATTATTTTAGACAAGTATATTGATAATCATGGTGTTCCAACAGCGACTCCTTCAGATCAAGAAAGAAACCTAATCGGTCTGCACGTAATATATATCTGTTATAAGTATACCATTAGTCTAATCGAAGAGCCAGTCAATGATTATAGAGTAATAGAACTTGTTGAAAGCATGATTAAAACCATTAAAAGATACATTAGGCTTACTGAGTTGTTTCAAATTTTTAAAAAATGTTCGAAATTGAAGAGAAAAATATGATTTAGATGAAAATACGGTACACGTCGCAAAAATGCTGACTGAGTCCAGCTCGAATGGACACCTGAACCAGAACAAAATAGAGCTAGAGGAATCATGTGAGCAAATGACAGACAGAACGATGACAAGCGGTTTTTCATTTTGTCATATCGTACTACGGTACCATACACCTCGTATTTTTAATTCAATTGAATTATAATTCTTGGCCCTCAACTATGTGTAATTTGTACGTTGGTGATTCGCTTAGCAAATCACTTCTTCAATTGCATTTAATTTATCGCCACATTAAATGAAATTTCGTTGATATGAACCGTCTGATAAAAATTCATTCTCTTTGTTTTGTTTCTTGAAATCATTTCGTAATTTGCCCTTCTTATCTTGAGTTTTACATCAAAAAAATTGCCAGCCAAGCGCTCAGATCAGTTAGCTAACTATTTCGCTCTGCGCAAAATTACATAGTGTGATTCGCTCCGCGGACGCAGGTAAAAGAATACATCTCTATTCCGATGACTCAAAATCAGTAAGCGTGTAACAATAAAACGACAAGGCGCAGTCAGCAGTGACCGTCTTTAGGGTTTGCTTGGTGCCAAAACCTTTTGGGTCAAGTCAACTCCTGGTCCTTCATTAGGATGAGAGAACTGGAAAGTCCATTTCAAACTGGCGCTTTAAGGCGACAAAAAGATTACTCTTGACGTTCTCTTACAAGCAGCCCCTGAAGCTGGTACCCTTCCTCCTGCAACTCATTGAAGAAGACAAGGATCTTCTGTCCGATCGGAACGCAACAGACGAGCTGTAAACACTCAAATTGGAACATGAAGAAAAAAGATCGATGATCAAAGTGTTCTGAGTTGTGAAAACCATGAACTCAATGCGACAAACGAACTGCTGCACTAATCAAGTAGTTGTCTCTGAAACACTATCTTAGCTTTTTTTCGAGATCGAAATCCTTATCGCAATTTTCAAAATTTTTGTCGAATTTTAGCGATGATATCTCAACCGGTCAGTTTCGTACTCAATTTTTGTCTGATCATAGTCGCACAGTTTCGAGTAGTCGCACTTTCGGATCATAGTCGCGAATTTTCGAATGGTCACGCAGAGTCGAAACATGAACGCACTTTTTCGAATTACTTCGCACTAACGAGAACTAATTCGCACAAATTCTAATCATGGGCAAATTTTTGTCTGGATCGTCTGACCATGGCCAATTGTCGTCTGGTTCACCCGGTTCATACTTCCACCACCTCAACCCGGGTACGCTGTTTGTCATTTGGAACCGAAAGACAAAAAGTCTTTAACAATAGGAAAGGATAACCTTGCATATGTTAAACCAGGGAATATCACTTTTGATCGCAATGTTTGTCTTACAAAAAGCTGTCAATCTCGTGGTGAGTCGTTTGAGAAGTTCTATGGTCAGCCAGAAGATCCCCCAAAAAATGAAGACAAGCGCATTCGGTATGAAATCATTGCTAATATTTTGGAAATTGAGACGCAAAAAAAACAAGGCGGCTCAGCAATGTGCGATGGCACATAAGGTTCCGACCCCGCCCATCTACATTTTTGGCATAATTGTCTACCAAATGAGGAACAGATAGAAAACCCAAAAATTATTTTTTGGGAATACCAAAAAAGCCCAAGTATTTTTCAAAAAAATGAGTATGAACGATAAGATAGCCTCCAAAGCAAATGATTCAGTGGAGTAAAAATTGAAGCAATAAATTGCTGTGATATGCCAATATTAAGAAAGCGAGTCAAGACGAACAGCAAAATCAAACAATATCAACAACAAACATTAATTACATCAAAAATTTTTTGTCCGTTTTAAAAAACAAAATTTAAAAACAAAATTAACGTAACGTCAGATGAACCTAAAACTAAACAAAATACCTTATAAATTACAAGAAAAGATGTGGAGCAGTCCATAAAAAGGTTTGATAACAATTAGACAAAAAAGAACAGAAAAAGTAAAGTTAAAAAATTCGTTTATTTTTTTTAAAACAATTAACTTCAAAGTAATTAAAACCATTAGAAATCAAGTAAAATATCCCAAAAAGTTTACTATTACCAATGCTTCTATAGAAGGGCATTAGGACCTGTCATTATTCATTTCTTTAAGCGGCTAACAAGAACAACAAAAATTCAATTGAAACTTGCCAGAAAACGCAGTCAAAACCGTCAAGCAATATTTCGGCCCTCAAAATACACTCGTTTGCGCCTTCTTAAAACACTGATAATGTAATAATTGGCCATTTATGAGTGAGACTAGGTAAAAATTGGACAAAAAAGAGAAAATGGCAAAAGTATGTAATAATTTTGATTTTTTTTTTCGAAACAAAATTATATCCAAAGTCATGAAAAACATTAATTGCAAAATGAGATATTTAAATAGAGTGGTTTATTCATCAAAAGGAATTCTTTGAGATCTGCAATTATCCAGAATATTTCTTGGGTCTACACAAAGAACGTCAAACAAGAAAAAAATCAAATTAATTTACTTTTTTTGTGAAAAACCGATGTCGAAGTCATTAAGGTGATAACGCATTCTAAAAAAATAGATTTTGGGATATCAATCCTGTTTGAATTCCTTTGACACCCAAAATGTCATATTTGACCTTTAATTTACGAGATTAGGTACCAAAAAGAAAAATAAAAGGACAAATTCACGAAGTTCAAAAGTTTTTTATTTTTAGTTTTGGAAAACGATTGTTTTCAAAGTCATGAAAGCCATCAGCTATCAAATGATATCAATATATCGGCTTGTCTATTCTTCCATAAAAAGTCAGTGAAACCTATCACTATACAGGAAGTTTCATACAACTGAAATGGCAAAATAAAAATGACAGTTAAAGACAAAATTAAAAAATTCAATTAATTTTTTGAAGAAAGAAGTGTCGAGGCCGTTAAGACGAAAATCTATATCTTTAAGGATTTTAATATGTTAAATTATGTTTCATTTTGAACGCTAATAATGTGATATGAGAACTGTCAGTAATATGATAATGTGACTAGAAAACGTGAAAAACTGGCAAATTTCTAAGAACAAAAAAATCTGAAATCCAATAGTATCGAAGCCAGAAAACAATAACTTCAGGCTTAAAAACGCAATCGAGACTAAATTTCCAATCAGTAGAATGAAAAAGCATTCTTTCTTTGTTGACACTAAGCTGCAAGTTGACCAAATTAAGAAAAAAAAAGGAGGAAAGTTCATTAAGTCATTTTTTATTTAAAAATCAATTATTTTTGAAAGTCGAAACGATCATAAACTTTCAAGTAAAAAACTAAATGCATTAGCTTGGAGATGCTTAGGAAGCCAATCGGACCTATCGCTCCTGAGCTTTCATTAGATATGTTCTGTTCTTTATTATTAAAAAAAGGTCTTTTTTAAAAAAAAAGATCAACTGACTGCAATCCGAATTCTTTTTGGATTGTAACAGTCCAAGAATGGCCCAAGACTAGCCCTGCTAATGCTTATTGTCAGTTAGGAACTATTGATTTTTCGAATATTGTAGATATAGATAATTTGTTAGTTGAAAACTCAAAAAAAATCTGCATTTTTGAAATTAACGAGTAAAGCTAGCAAAAAATGGCAAAGTTTTAATTACAGAGCACTCTCAGCGGAATTTGAAGTAGGAATAGCCCCCTTCGGAGTCTACAAAGATTGCATTAGCGTTGTTTGGGGTAGTAGTGCCGGCAAATTTTATCAAAGTGGACTAAGGTAGCTTATTTCGTGTGTTTGTGATGAAAAAGGCTCAATTTTGAAATATTTATCCAGAGTTTTTGACAAAAAAATTAAATCAGAATAATCAACAATGCTTTTTTGTCCTTAAAAATAAAATCAACGACACTATTCTTAAAAATTTCAAAAAATTTTAGCAAAATTGACGAAAAATGAGGCAAAAATTTCGGAAAATGTGAATAAAACAACGTGAATTCACTCTACTTTTTTCAGGAGTTTAAACCTCGTTAACTCCCTGTAGAAAACAAAAATTAAAAAAAATTGAATTCCATATTCTACGCTGAACGAGCTTTCTAATGATACCAGTCTCAACTCTCTACGATGAATATATCGATCGGCGAAAATTGACTGAACAAAAAAAACCCATTTGAGTATATAGTTCCTCCCCCCCCCCCAAGAGGGGTCGGAACAACAAATTCAATCCACATCGCCCATTGAGGAGTGTAATTGAAACAGAGATGGGTTTTCGAAACTAACAGCAGATGGTTACTTCTATCAAAACTACCTAGTATTGAACTGTTAGCGCAATTAAATTTGTTCTACAACCCATCGTCATGTTCGCCGCACAAAAGGTAAAACATGTCATAATATTGAGGATCGTTGAGCCATTTTTCAAGACTGTGTAGAAAAGCTAAACTTTAAAAAACCACTCAACGCGGTCAAGAAAACGAGATAATTTATCTAGAGGCTTACCCCTCAAATGATGATGATACCATAATTTCTAAATAATGATGACGCTCCATTTGGTTTATTCTAGCTCATAGGACATCTATGTTGCAACATTTTAAGATTTTTCAATTACTGAAATTGAATGACTCAATTTCATCGTCTGTACAGGCCACACTAATCTTTTCTTGATGGACGACTCCAGTAGTATGTCTTCAAATGTGAATTAGTCATTAGCTTCCGCAATAGCGAATGACTTTTTCAAGTTGTGTCGATGAAATCACTCCACGAAAACGTTCTAAAAACATTCTCTAACCAATCAACTGAATTAGTGGGGAAAACGCGAACACCACTTCAATTTCTTAAAAAGAACAATGACTTAACAATCTTTACAGTTATTGCTAATAGCAATCGCTCACTTCTTGGACGAGGTTTGTTTGATGCCATGAGACTTTCCTCCGTACAAGAAGCCGTTCCAATGAAAGATAAAGGTAAATAAAGGTAAATAAATCATATAACAGTTTGCCCTATCAAGGAACCAATTGCAAAGTATTTCCAAAATTTATTAGCGGCACTGATTTACCCAAAACACACGTGGTAAAGTCAAAGGTTCATAATAGTTTTACTTTGAAGCATTTTACAAAGCATTTTGAAAATTACAAGAAAAAGTGAAATCTAAAACAAAGAAATTTAATTCAAGAAGGACACATTGAAAAACTTCAAAGCGTTCTAATTAAAAGTTTTTCTAATCTGTCTTAATTACTATGAGATGTTGTCGAACAGTCAAGTCAGCATTAGGTTCCAAAGTCATGAACGCAAACCGTACTCTATATGTAGAGAACACGTTTTTAGCACTGTAAATTCAGTAGGATAATGTTAAGTTCAGTCTCTTTTATCGGAGAGTTACTGTTGTACACGTGTTATTTGGACGAAGTCAAGTTCCCACTTTTTTGGCGGGAAGAGTTTCAACTTTTCTATTATTGGCTTTTGTCATCTTGAATTGATGCATCATCAACAGGCTCTGGAGAGAGGAAACCCCTAAATTAAACCGAAAAAGGGGCGAATGATGTAACCAAGAGACCAGAGGGTAGCTCGCGTTGCCTAGATATACGTTCCGAGGAAAAAAGTGAGCAAAAAACGGCTAATCAGCCAAAACACGTGCGAGACCGGCAACCGGGCGGAAGTACGTACCGTAAGCCGTTTTTACCTTGACAACGCGTACAGATCCATCTTTTCCAGGCGACGTTTCCACAATTTGTCCCAGAGGCCATATCCCACGCGGAGTGAGGTCTTTGAGGATCCACACCAGGTCATTGACTTTCAACGAATCACCCTGTTCGGACCATTTGCTTCGCTTCGTTAAAATGGGAAGGTACTCTTTAACTAGGCGTATCCAGACGTGGTTCATAAGCTGCTGCACGTTTTTCCACGACTTGAGGGATGCTGGCATGGTTGATGAAAAGTCTCCTGGTGGCAGTGATTTGTAAGGTCTCTGCACCAGAAAGTGATTTGGGGTGATGGGTTCTTCATTGTCTGGTACGTCAGCCACATGTGTAAGTGGTCGAGAGTTCAGCATGCTTTTGGTCTCAACCATGATGGTTTGAAAGACATCTGATGTAAACCTCTTGCTCCCTAGAATGATCAAAATGATCCGTTTAGCATTTTGGATCAACCGTTCCCACGCACCACCAAAATGTGGTCCGTATGGTGGCTTAAATTTACAAACTGTGTTCTTTATAAAAAGTTCAGAGGCAATGCGTTGATTGGTGAGACTACGGACGCATCGCTTCAATTCTTCGTTTGCCCCGACAAATGTTTTGCCGTTGTCACTTAGAATAAGTTTTGGTTGACACCTTCGTGATGCAAAACGTCGGAGGGCGTTGAGAAAAGTGTCGGTGTTTAAATCAGGGCTTGACTCAAAATGTGCGGCACGTGTAACCATGCATGTGAAAATGAGGCCGCAGTACTTGGTGAGCTTGTCTTTGGTGTCTTCAATATAGAAAGGTCCGAAAAAATCAATTCCTGTATTAGCGAAAGGGAATTGCGAGAGAGTATCAGGAAACCTGCTCACTGGTAATGGAGTCATTAACGGCTGAATATTTTGGGCATCAAAACGGCGGCACAAAAAACATTGAAATCGGATGCTTAACAATGTTTTCCTGAGGCCGATAACAACGTATCGCTGTTGAACAAAAGCTTTGACGGCTTCGGTACCTTGGTGTATACAAACTCGATGCGCATGCTCAAGATACAGGCGTGTTATTGAGTCTTTGGCATGATGAATTATTGGTAATTTAGCTAATTGTAACTCTTCAGGAGCAAATTGTAGTCGGCCTTGTGATCTAAGTATTCCGTTTTTCTCTAAATACGGATTTAGGGGTCGAACCTCGCATTTAGAGTCTAGTTGACTTCTTCTTCTTATCGAGTGAATAGCGGAATGGAAAAAATTTCCTGTGAAATTCGAATTAAGTGACTGTGTGCTTGGTTGATGTCGTATGCAGTGTACTGCTCTTTGTAATTTCGTTCTTTTTTGATTCTGAAGAGAAGGTTGTAAATAGTTGCGAGTGTTAACAGCAGTTTTGTCCAAGATCAAAAACGGGTTGGGTCAATGACAGGTTCATTCGGTTTTGATGTACTGGTTGTGCGAACAGAAACTATTTTGAGTGCGGAGTTCCAGTCGGAGTAATGTTTCTTTAGGAAATCGGGAGCCTGTAACCCTTTAGAACATAATTCTTCTGGTTCTAGGCCACGTGTTCCATGGTCTGCAGGATTGGATTTTGATTTGTTGGTATATAATGCCATTGACTAGATTTTGAAGATTCGTGTATTTCTCGGATTCTGTTGGCGACAAACAGTTTCTGTTTCTTCTTAGAAACAATTCAATCAAGAAAAACTCGACTGTCTGTCCAAAAATGTGTATCGTGTATCTTGAGTGTTGTCTCTTTTTGAACTGTTTTGAATAGTCAGATGCCAATTATTGCGGCCTCGAGCTCAAGTTTTGGAACGCTCAACGATTTTAAAGGAGTTACTTTGCATTTACTGATTATGAAGCTGGTTTCTGTTTGTTTGGTGTTATTGTCATAACTCCGTAGATAAATTATTGCTGCAATAGCACAAGTAGACGCATCAACAAAGACGTGCTATTGATGTTCAATTTCCTGTACACTTGCAAAAAAGTTGAGAGCTCGGGAGTGTTCAATGGGGGGTGATCCGAAATAGCTGTTTAGTATTTTTTGCAGTGGTTTATGTAATTTCTCAGGTGGCGGTGTGTCACATTTCAAACCCAATTGCCAAATTTGTTGCATTACAACCTTGAAGCGCATAGCCACCGGTGACCAAAAACTATGTACTCTATATGTAGAGAACACGTTTCTAGTAATGTAAATTCAGTAAGATCATGTTAAGTTCAGTCTCTTTTATCGGAGAGTTACTGTTTTACACGTGTTATTTGGACGAAGTCAAGTTCCCACTTTTTTTGGCGGGAAGAGTTTCAACTTTTCTATTATTGGCTTTTGCCATCTTGAATTGATGCATCATCAACACAACCCCTTTATTAAAAACAATATATGCCCAATACAGGACTCATTATAGACGCAATCTCATAAAGTCTAAATCAATCTGCATCGCCCAGCACAGTGTGTTTCACCACTCCAGACCTTACTTATACCTATGGTCAATTAACTTACTAACCGATACAGCAAAGCACTGTTCTTTCAGCATTACTTGTGACGACACGACAGGAACCTATTGATTTAAGACTGTCTTTTATGCAAGGACTGATATGCCTGCAGTTTGCCAAAAAGCCATGATTATATTTCCATACGCATCCCAAATATGTTCTGTTTTTTTGACATCTTGATTGTCAGCAGAAGCTCAGTAGACAAAAAGTTAAAGTTTTTTAAGATTTCCTAAAGAAATTAGACGAATATAATTTAAGAATAATTGTTCTCAAAAAATTAAAAATTGATGGGCTCGGATTTACTTAACACAAGCTGAGATTTTGCTCCTTGACTCCAAAAACAGGTTTGATCTTGACAGTTCCATTGCCAAGTTTACAAAAACAACGTTCATTTCTTGAGTCTGTCCACCACTCAAGTAAATTTTTCCAAGTCTGACTCAATTGTGTCATCTATTAAGTACTTCGTTGAATAAAATGTGAAATTGGTAATGACGGAAAGTCATGAAAACAATTTCAACGCAATAAAATTAAACAGTGTACAGGCAACAGGAAATTACAATTTTAAACCGTTACTTGCTATGCAAGTTAATTATAATGACTTTCGTTGTGGTTCATGCGCAACTTTGGAACAGCAAACTCTTAACGGTTGAATAAAGATTGCATTTGCGTTTAGTTTTATGATATAGCGTTAATGTACTCAAATTACTGAGTGTCGTTTTGCCATTTGAATAATTTGTTCATGGAAAATCATTTACAGTAATATAGTAGTTATAGATAAACGACAGTGGCTTTCAATTTAAAATTTTTTATCTATTTCATAACTGGTGACTGAGATTTATTGTTTAAGGATGAGTTGTCAATTTTTTATTAGGACTACAAATTTTTATTAAGAATTAAGTGGAAAACTTAGAGGTAATCTACATGACCAGCAGATCAATTGGACAATACCAGCCAAAACACAAACAAAATCATCTCAGAAACGTGAGAAACCAAAACAATCACACGAACTAAACAAAAATATACTCAATGCTAAAACTCTTGAAGCTTTTAGCCCGAAAGCAAAATCTGATCCCTCTAGATATACCAATTTCATGAATTCGTTCAAAAACAATTTCGGTCTTTGAAATTGTTCCAGTATTATATCTGCAAGTCCTGAAAAAAATTCATTGACCCTCGAAGATCCATTAACTCAGAAAATGATAGAAAAATTCAAAATATATTCTAATCAATTAAAAATTTTTAATGAAATGTAGCTGAAAATGTGATATTAATATCTTCAGAAACGTTTTGGGGTCTCTAGAGGACATCCATTAACCCAATCCAAGCCTTGAAAATTTTCATTGGCTCATAAATATTGATAATCCAGGTAAAAGAAGAGTTTTTAGATGAAAAATTTTAATTTTATCAAAAAATAGAAATTCGTTCTATTAAAATGTTGCAAACCATTCCATTGCCCCTAGCAACTACGTAATAACATACTATCAAACCCTGCTGGAGGTTACCTGGCTGGAAAAAATTTTTATAGGAAAATAGAACTTCGTTCTATTAAATTGAAAACCAATCCATTGACCCTAGCATGTAATGACATACTATCAAACCCTGGTGGAGGTTACCTGGCTGGAAAAAATTTTATAAAATAGAACTTCGTTCTATTAAATTGAAAACCAATCCATTGACCCTAGCATATAATGGCACACTATCAAACCCTGGTGGAGGTTACCTGGCTACCGAAGCAAGAAAAACAGAATAAAAGGTTTCAAAAAAATTGAAACAATCTGCAAGTTTCATTAAAAAATTTCTCAAATTCGAAAGTGTTAAATTATTGGAAACAATTCAACTGACACTAACAACCATGTAGAAACTTCTTATCAGACCGTGGACAAGGTTTTCTTGCCTTTAAGACTGGACGAAAATCAAAAATTGACAAAAATTTTAGGAAAACAGATTTTATCAAAAATATGCTAAAATTGGAGAAATTAAAATGTCAAAAACCATTTCATTGTTACTAGAAACAATGCAGTTCTCTACTATCAAACCTCAACAAAGATTCTCTGACCCCTGAGGCAAGAAAACAAAAAAAAATTGCAAAAATTAGTATCCTTTTGCGTGTTTGTGTTTGTAGTACCAAAACATATCGCTCAATTAATGTTCATAACAATTAATTTTGTCTCGCAAAAGACCATCAACTTTTAAAAACTTCAACCTCAGACTAAGCAAACAAAAAAATCAAAAAATCACAAAAAATATCAGAAAGTGCAGCATTTTGAGCTCAAAAACTCCTAAAAATGACTTCAATTAACCTTCAATTAAAGCGATCCCAAAAGTGAACAAAGGTGAGCAAAAAAAAAAATTCACGCCGCAAAACCACTCGCTTCTTCGCTGCACTTCCTGTAAAAGCGTGACCAAAATCACTACTCCAATTTGACTTCAAAAATCATGAAAATGTGTGAACAGATCTTTACAAAAAGACAGCGCCCCAATACAATTCAAACTCTTTCAATTGTAAAATCATGAAAATATGCGAAAGATCTTTAAAAAAACACAGCACCCCCTATACAATTCAAATTCTTTGAATTGTAAAAAAAACCAAGAGAAGGCCAATAATAGCCTCAGCTTTGGGTTCGCAGGTAATAAAAAAAGAAGTGCTATCAGAGTCAGAAAAACAATCAACTATTTAGCTAAATTTTTAAACAGGTTTTTGAATGCTTCATTAGATGATTTTATAGAACTCCTGAGCGCAGGCAAGCGGAAACGAGGAAAATCATGCCCAAAAACAGCAAAATTCCAGTTCCTATTAGAAAAAATAAAGCTCGACAATATTTAGGATTAAAATGAAATCAAAGAGCCAATGAAAATCTAATGAGAGTTTTTACTGCCGGGACTAAATGACAATAAACTCAAAACAATAAATACATGCAAAAATCAATTTTCCTGAGAAAAAGAGTTTGGAGTCGATAAAAACATTGACTTTACATAAAATCATTTGGATTGCTTCAATTTACTAATGACCTGTCCATAACACGATCAACGGATAGCATTACTAAAAAATCAGGATGAGGCAAAAATACTTAGTTTTACTAAACTTTGTACTTTCAAAAACGTTATTTGAACACCATAACAGCTGACCTGTATTTAAAACCCATAAATTGTTAGATAAACAATTATTGGGCTCAACACAAAAATGTTACAATTTTCCCAATAAAAATTTTTCACAATAGTAAGAACCAAAGAAAGTATACAATGGCAATAGATACAGATACTCACTTGGATATCAAAGAGGCCTGACATTTTGGAGACTTAGTGATCAGATAACAAAGAAACATGAAATACGAGCAAACTCAAAATCACCGAATTTTTAAAATAAAAACAGCGCTAATAGCCAAAAAACAGCGAAGATATATAATCAATTGCATTTTTTGGCTGTAAAAACCCCTAACAAAACTTCAATTTTAAGCCAACATTAGTCAGCAAACCATGTTGTAAAGGGCACGGAATCCAACTTCAAAATTCCTTAATTTAGCTCAATATTCCCACCGCTCCCCATCCAACCGTATTGGCCCATTTCGAAAGAGAAATTATTCGTGGAGGGATACCAAATGCATCTGAACCACATCACATGAAACCCAACTAAGAAGCAGACCATTTCAAAATCTAATAAAAATGTGGCCCCCTCTGAAAACTTTAACACGTGAATCTAGAGGGATGTTAGAAAGCGCAAAAGAACATTAGAGAATACAGAAAACTAAAGTGGACAGCTCACAAAGTGATCGTCAGCAATTCAGCACTCTGAAACTAAATATGACAATAGTTAAATTGTTTGCCACTGACTGAATGAATCGAGAATGAATGAACTTGAGAAATGCGAATACTGGAGAAGTTGGAATATACCGCTAAAATCTGTCAAAAGCAGTCGAATGTTTCTCGAAGTTCCGTTATTGTATTCAGATGTTGTCCAAATCAATAAATGTAACGAAATAGACCCCGGAAACCGGCGAATATTTTTTGAGACTCAGAAACAGAAATAGCAAGAGAAGATCTAAATTTGCATGTTCAAGCCCAGTAGTACGTGTCTGACAAACGAGTCTGAGGAAAATGCCAAAACAAATATATTGCTTGCTTAACCAATTATTTCTCTCACTTCCTGCATTTTTACAGAATGCGGCAAAATTTTCGCATGCATTTTCGTATGCAGACCATAAACAATTTGTTCACCAATGGTACAAAATATTTTTTCTCGGAAGACAGGTATGTTGCCGTTGGTTGTACCTACTAGCGTGCCACTACCCTTCAAGCGTACGAGTTGCTTTGCAGACGCTGTGTTGCTGCTCAGGCTCCGCAGCATGCTGCTCATTACACTTGTAGATGATATCCTTTACTCGACTCCATCAAAATGTGTATAGGACCTGTTTTCATGGTAAAGCAACGTATTTTCCAGGCAGTTTCCTTTCTGTCCTACATGCAAATCCCAATTTGATCTCACTTGCTGCAACCCTAGGGAAGTGAAGAGGACTCATTCATATTTTTCGTCTTCTGTTATTTATAAGGTAAAAAAGGTAACCTTATTAATTAGCGCTTCAGCGTGGCAGTGATATCTAAGAGTTTCGCAAGTTGCTGCTTACTGATATTTGAAAAACATAGCCGGCAGATTGCCGTAATAGCTGCGAAAGAATACTAGAGATGGAAACAAAGATCTAAATTGAAAAGAAAATCGACGCCGCTCCAAACACTAGGTAAAAAAATATTCAGCGATAAATTAATAAAGCTTGTTAAAATGCATCCCGCAGAAGCCTCTTATTATGGATCTTTACTGCACATACGAGTTCCTTAAACTTAAAGTTTTAAAAGTGAAAAAGTCATTTTATTGAGTGAGGCAAGTCACTTGTGATCAAAATCTAATCGCGCAAAAACTTGCTAGAGTGAGAAATGACGTCACGCGCGCAAACGCCGTTAGTGAGAGGGAGAAGTCATTCAGAAACTTTTCAACTGTTTCAACTTTGCTTTGTGCACAAATGTAAAACGAAAAAGAGCGTCAGACGAAACAATAAACAGAACAGTACAAGTTCTGCCGTAAAGAATTTTCATTGACAAAAAATTAGACCTAGAACGGACTGAGTGAATTTGGAAAACCATCACTTAAAATGACAGAAAAAATTCTAAAAAATCAGAAAATCAATGTCAAAATTCCGCATGTGAATAAAAAACCAATAGCGAAACAAAAAAAGTAGTTCTAGAATAAACAATGAATCGATTGAGAAAACCATTTAAAAAATCAACTCAAAAATCGAAAAAACAGTTGAAATCAAAGTTGAAATTGCCGCATGTGAATAAAAAACCAATAGCGAAACAAAAAAGTAGTTCTAGAATAAACAATGAATCGATTGAGAAAACCATTTAAAAAATCAACTCAAAAATCGAAAAAACAGTTGAAATCAAAGTTGAAATTGCCGCATGTGAATAAAAAACACTAGCAAGAAAGCAAATTTGTTCAAATACCGTTTTCTCACTAACTTAAAATTTTAGCGAAAAATTTCACGCCGCAAAACCACTGGCTTTTTCGCTCCACTTCCTGTTTCGGCGTGACCAAAAGCACAACAAATTGACTTCAAAAATCATGAAAATGTGTTAACAGATCTTCAGATAGCGCCCCAATACAATTCAATTCTTTGAATTGTAAAGGAAACCAAGAGCACCACAATGTAGCTCTACTCAGCTTACAGCTTCGCAGCTATAATAAAGCTCTATGGTAGTCGAAAGCTTCTGTACGATGTCACTGACAACGTATTTGCTACTAGACAGTTCACCTTCTGGCCTACCTGCAAATCCCAATTTCATCTCACGTGCTGTAAACCGAGGGAAATGAAGATTCGCTATGGTATTGCGCTTTCGACATTTAAAACGTGTCTCCGAAAATTACAATGTCACATATTGCGCACTTCTACGTACCTCGAAAAAAAAAGATTTGAAGCTCAGTTGCTGCAATAAGTCGGTAGTTGGGCTATCTCAGCCATAATTGAATCTTCAACAATGCTTTCCTTCAAATAGTACAGTGAAAAAAAATTATTGATAAAAAGTTAACTTTTTCTAAAAACCTCGTTAACAGGTAGCACCACCTCAACTAAAACTTCTTTCATTTAATGACAAAATCTGTCTAATTTGACCGTTGAAAGAAATTTCACGAATTGAAAAGTCCAGCAGAACAAACATGACCAGTTTTCACTAAGATCATAGAATAGCACATAATAAAAGATCCATTTGAACTTCATTTAACCACCGTCGGTAATAACAGTACATAGTGTCAATATATTATCCAAAATAATAATCATTGCAAAGCAACTTGAGAAAAGCTGATTAGATTCCACTCAGCAGTAATAGAAAGTTACTCATGGGAAGCAATTACTAAATTTGTGTAGCATTATTGGGGAATTAACTAGACGGCGGCATATTAATTACTATAGACGAGCGGATTAACTGCGCTGCAACGAAACTAACGTTAATGATAAAAGCAATATCCGTAATTAAACTCAAATCTTTCCTCTTAGCCGAAATCCTTCAATTGAAGAACAGTAACGCTAAGGTTGGGGGAAAGATTCGAGTGGAAAAACATTTTCAACTATTTAATATGGACAAAATTAAGTTTTACGTTTCAAGTTTTTAAATTCACTTCAGGTTGGTGTTCTTGTAAGCACACAAAGGGACGTATAATCAAAGGACAACCGCTGCATTGGTATTGGCAGTTGTATTATAAAATGAGGATTCGGTGATTGGCGTGATCGGTCAGGGCGTACTTGCCCGATGACAGCAGGGCAATGTCTCTGAAGCCTCCAGGCATGTCTGTTGCCTCAAAATACCACGGGAGTGCAATCTCCGCAACGTACACGCCGTTCATAGTGATGATTTGGATCCTGTTATTTCCAGAGTCAACAACGTTGATGTTTCCCGCACCGTCAATTGCAATTCCACACGGTCCGTCAAACATCAAATCATGGTGACCTTTCATTCCTCCAACTGAGGTCAACACCTGAAACATAACCAGTTTAAAAAATCACAATTAGCCAGAGAAGTTGCTAAGACCCTCCCGTAGAACTCTTATACCTCCTCCCCAGCTTGTATTCACAAGTCTCAGACAGAAGCAAAAGGGAGCTCTTCCATATAGAACTCCCAGTTTTAGTAATCTAACATAGTCGGCAGATTGCCGGAACACAGCCGCGAAAGACGCTTGTGGCCTTCCACGAATTGAAACAACTAAAAAATAAGATAGACAGATTGCCCACCAGTCCTTTAATAGACCACTAGAGCTTTTTCAAAATTAATATTCGAAGCAAAAACTCAAGACTAATACTCAAGAAATAGGGCATATACGTTTGGCACTACTTAGATGCTACTTAGCACTTAGCTGCGCTACTTAGATCTTTAACTAGTAAATGTTCATAAAAATTAAAGTTCCATTAAGTGATTTCAGAAGTCATTTTTTTGAGTTAGTTAAGTCACGTAATTGACCTACAAGCACAACAAATAACGTCACGTACACAAATTTTAAACTGCGAAGCAGTAGAAGTCAAAGAAACCGAAAAAATTCAATTGCAAGAAGCCAGGTCGCAAGAACCATCGATGAAGACGACCAATAAAAAAACTCCAAAGAACTGAATGAAAAACTTAGAAGTACTCTATACCTGACCAGCAGATCAATTGAAGAAACTAAACAAAAATATACTCATTGCTAAAACTCGAGCTTTTACCCCGAAGGCAAAATTTGATCACTTTAAATCTACCTATTTCAAAAATATGTTCAAAACCAATTTGTGTCTTGAAATCGGTCCAGTATTATATCTGCAAGACCTGAAAAAAAAATTCTGGCCCTTGAAGATTAACTCAGAAAATGACAGAAATTCAAAAAATCAAGAAAATTGCAGATTTTATTTCAAAATGCAAAAATTCGAGACATTAAAATGTTGAAAACCATTCCATTGTTTAGAAAAAAACAGTTCCCTATTATGAAACCTTATAGTAGATTCCCATATTAAAGTAGTACCTCGCCAGTCTGAGCAGAAATGATGAATACTCTGTGTGAGTGTGTGTCGCTGACAATAAGCTTTTCTTCGTCACTGCTCAGGGCCAAAAAGCTCGGTCTGTTGAAGACTGTCCTGCCTCCGAAAGATTGCAACAGCTCACCAAATGAGTTGTACTTGTACACTGAGCAGTTCTAAAACCATTCTGAGTTAATAAAACCACTAAAACAAGCAAATAATTGGTAATCAATTTAAACCTAGCATAGATTAAACACTAAATGTTTTACTAGTAAAACAACGTTAGAATTATCTAACACTGGTGTCTTCTATTCATTTCACTAAAGTTTACATTCTCAATTTCGATTTAAAAAATGAGCGTTAAGACATTTGTTGAGTGACGCAAGCCATTCTAGCTTAAATTAAAAGAAGGCTGCAGTTTAAATGACGCAACGTACACAAAATCAAGTCAGGGATCTTTTCCGTTTATGCCCCCCCCCCCGTTACAGAGCACGTGCCATTACATAGTAAATCATTTTATGTAAAAACGACATGTTCGTCTAGGGGTGCAAATAATTTGTGCCCACTAAGCTGGGGGCACAAACTGAAAAGATCCAAAGTCAGATTAGAATTGCTGATTTCTTGACGCACGATCGAAAGGTAGTAAATCAACAATACTATACTTAATTCAGCTTCTAAACTGAAAGCCATTAAGCTTAACTAATGTCAGCTAGCAATTGCTCTAATGGACTTTGATAGCCTAATGCACAATGGCTGAATGACCGGGCTTTATCGGTTTCAACCGTTTTTGATTTCTCTCTTTTGACACTGACCGTATTCACTATAATGCGTAATTCAATTCGTGAAAGTGAGGTAAGTCACGAGTTAAACGAGAAACGTGATCGAACGTAAAACCGAATTTGAGCATAACCAACTAACGTAGGGCGATATACTCTCAAACAACCGGCGAGCAGTTGGCTTCGGTACCTAGCTGGGTCTCAGATGGTAACATTATAGCCGGAATGGGGGCGGGGGTAAGCGTGGTAGGGGGTTCAAGCGTTTGGGGTTGGTAGGGCTGAACAAGAGGGGGTCTAAACCGCCAGGTAAGGAGGGCGCGACAGCGGGTGTGTTAGGGGGTGAGTGACGAAAAATCGCACACAAAAGGTCACAGGACTACTAATTGCCACAACTTCGTTTGAGAGCAATTAAAAAGGAAGAGCCTCCGTAACAGGCGTTGAGCTAATAATCGATTAATTCAACTGAAACTTACTGCTAGCGAGAAATGTGACGAACGCGAGAAATTATTAAGTATGCATAATTAAGATTTACCACATGCAAAATGTCAACAAAAATTATTGAGACGAATAAAAGACAAAGACAAAGGCAATGTAGCTATGCCAGTCATACAGCTTCGCAGCTATTTAAAAAATTTAAAATACAGATGTGCTGAAATTTTGCTTTCTGCAAAAGTACGATTATGACGCCAGAAGTCAGAATTAGCACAACTGCAATCCAAAAGAAAACATAGCTGGCAGATTGCCAGAAAATAGCCGCAATAGATTCGTAGATCGGCAGTCTAAAAAAACAGTAAAAAAGACAGACCAAAAAAAACCGTCTTTTCATTGAAGGCTGATCTGTTATATTTTGATTAAAAATCTGTGTAAGTTATTGCTGCCTCTATTAGCTGATCTCAATTAACCTTCATTTAGAGTGACACACACCCATTTGACCTTATCTCTTCGAATTAAAGTAAAGAAAAGTCAATTTCAAAGTGCGGAAGTCATTTTTGAGAGTGAGGTAAGTCAAGTATGACCAATAATTTAATCACGCGCATGAACAAAAAAACTCGCTCCACTAAGAGCGAAAAATGACGTCACACATGCAATTCAGTTGAAATTGCATGAACGAATGAACAAAAAGTGGCTGTGACGTCATATGGTCGTAACAAAATTCATGACGAAATAAAAAAAAACCAAGAGAAGGCCAATAATAGCCCCAGCTATCGCTGTGCGGCTATTAAACATAAACCGACAAATGTCGGAAGAATTGCTCTTGAACGACAGGCGAGGCAATTTAATTCAGGGGCTGTAGCCTAGATCAAATTATGGGTGCAAAAAATTTTTCACCCGCCGGGATTCGAACCACTGCCCTCCCGATCCACAGCCCAACTACTAACCACTGCGCTACAGATCACATACCTTATTCTGCAACCGAATTTATATTAGCTTTACTTCAGAGCAATAGAGATCACTCAAAAATGAAGAACGAAAGCGTCAAAAAGTCACTTGAGAAGTCAAAGAATGTTCTAGAAGAAAAGCGCAAAACTGTCAAGCGAAAAATTTGCATAAAAAAAGACACGTTTACAATAATTGCTATGAACTGCGTTCAAGAGCAATCAATAAACCCTCAAATGTACAAGGCCTCTATGAATTATGACTGACCACTGAAAAAAACCAGCAAACAGTGATATGGACCCAAATGTAGACTAACACTCGATTAACTGAAAAGATCTTCCAAAACAGGAATACAGTCATCGAATTATTCGATTAACACTGCAACGACTGTAAATGAATAGGGTTGCTTAAGGTACTTGCCTCGACATCAGATACGAAGATGTTGTCTTGGCTGTCGAGACAGACCGCCCTTGGCTTCACATTACCACCCAACTCCACCGTCTGCTCCAGCTCACCTATCAAAGTTTTACATCAAACTATCATAATTGCAACTCAGAACTTCGACCTTCATCAACGTTGGCAATAATTTATTTATTGGCTAATAAATGATACTTCTCTTTGTAACAAAAGCGTAAGTAAGCCTTCCAAAATAAGCACGAAACCGATTCACCCATTACTCATCTTGGTTTTGTGAATCTTAATAATTCCATTCACCTTGAAGATACGGAGGTAAATTAGTCTTCAGAACTTCATTTCAACCCATTGACTTCTCGCTCTTTTCCTTTAACTATTTTTTACCTTCCAACATTTTGTGTATAAGTTTTGGCCCAAGAGAAATATACCAACCTCCAACAGAGTAGAAGTATAGCCGAGCAGTGTCCTCTTCCGTAATGCACAGTCTGTTCCTGTCATCCACACAGATCCCACTGATGTATCTGAACGAGGGTTCCAACACGTTATCCGCTGCAACACCTCCCTCCTCCACTGTAGTCTCTTCTCGTTCAGTCGTGTGTGCTGAAGAGGCTACTGTGGTGGTCGCGGGCGTAGGGACAACTGGAGGCTGTGGGTGGGATCCATTGGTACTTGATGTTAAAGTTCCTTCAATGCATACCAAAAATTGACAGGAATGCAACAGCAAACATAGCCGGCAGATTGACTGCTTAGGCACAAAATTGAATTCCGTACAGATAAACAGATACGGCGCCTCCTTAAAAATTTATGCTATGAATTTCATCGATGAACTCATATGGCTTGTTCAAATCATTGTAGAGCGAGGTAATAAATCAAAATCTAGCGAAGATAAGCGGCGCAAATTAATTCAGGAGCAGGGGGGGGGGTGCATTCTAGCTCATTTTGTTCGGTGCAAAAACGCAAAAAACATCCAACAATGGAGAGGTTCGAACCGGCGATCTCCCGGATAAGTCAACCACCACCCTTATTCACTGAGCGAAAAATCCTTTCCGGAATTCTTTCCGGAAAACCAGTTGTTCTCCTGGCCTCGAAACTCGAGGGCGTAAGCAGTTCATCCCATTTTTGACGAAAAGTGAAATCAAGTGAGCAAAAGATTCTAGCTTAAAATATTTCCGCTGACCCCGGAGACGATCCAAGGTTCGTACTACCGTCAACTTCTCTACTTTACTTTACTCCAAGACAGTAAAATATATTCGTTAATTCGAAAAAAGGCATGCTAAGTGCAATTTTGCCATGAGAACAGATGGGCTCTCAATTCTATTCCAGCCTGCTTTCATCCAGTGTTTGGGGTTCAAGCGGAGAAATAGGTTTCCTAATTGTCCATATATCCATAAATCCACCAATTTTAATCGAGGAATGATTGGACCAAAATTTAGCAGCAAATGAGAAAGTGACGAGGAGACGCTTACCATGTGGTTGGGGTCTTGATTCTGGTTGGGCAGCTGCCGCGTGAATTCCAGGGGATGTGTTCTGGTTATGTTGCTGTCCTCCTCCTTGCTGTGCCAGAGCCGTCAGGGTGGCACCGGTTGCAGCCGAGAACGTTCTGAGGGGGACACCATCAGCTTCAAAGAAGTGGATTCTCTGGTTACCATCGTCAACTACGATGATTTGGTCGTCCTTGGTGGTGGCTACTCCCCACGGGTACAAGAGGTCTCCATACCCTTCTGAAGATCTGTTGTTCAATCTGTAACATAAGATACAATCCTCAGCAACAATTAACAAATGATTGATTAAGTTTTGTTTCACGTGACAGAATAATGATTCAACTAGGCTTTAAAATTTGCACTGCTAATCGTAACTATGCGTCCAATCAGCATGATAAAATTTGTTTTAAATGTCAGTTATTTTGTCGCCACCCACTTCCAACTTAGTTTTCATGTCTTTCATTTATTCAACTACGTTTTTTTAGGTTAATAAAATTTTTCGTGATTTTTTGTCAGTTATAATGCACCTCAAATAATAGCGTCCAGTGTATGATGGCGCGACATTGTAACACTTTCCAGCTCTTGTTCCCTTGAAGTGCTGATTTGAATCGGCAGACATGCCTGAAGATGGCACTGCAACAATCGATGGCAGATTGGGAAGCGCATCCGACCCATTAGTGACCAACACTTTCCCCAATCCCAAGAAGTTCTTCTCGAAGGTCGTCGATGTAACGTGACGAAACTCCATCTTTCTCGCAACAACTCGTGACGCCGGATCTCCTGTTAAACCTAGAAAAACAATTCCTTCAATACTCTGGGAAAAGGAAAATACCACAGCACCCCTATTTTTCTATTACGCATTGTTATCTATCAATGTTTCAACCCTTTACATGGTCTAAGTTACGTCATGTTAAGGGCTTCTTTAACATTGATACGTCACGTCAATACGCTAACATTGTTTGTTTAGTTAAGACCTGGAAATCGCGACAAATTTTTTTTCAACGGAGTTTAACGACTCTGGATACTGACATCTCGCTCTACAGCAATTTTCCATTTTATCAATATGCGAAGCAGCCTATTGATAATAATTTTACTTGCAAATCGAAAAATTGAGGGGTTCGTTGTTTTTTTATTAGTCGTTTCAGCATACATACGATGGCCAATTCCACCGATTTTTAACTACAATTCGCTCACATGTTACAACTCTACAAAAGGTTAATAATCGTCAAACTAAAACAGTAGCGGTGCTGCGGCTGAAATACGAGACTTACTACTCGAGTTGAGAAAATCAGACATTGATAAACGGACAAATTCATTCTGGACGTCGAAAGCTTCAATTTATACATTGCACAGTGTGCTGCCACAATCACGAATTGCAACTTTAGTGCCAAATTTCAATCAATGTTTACTTGCATGCATTCAAATTCAACGTTATCAATCTGTTGGGAACTATTCACAGTTGGACAAATATGAGATGGCCATCAGCGCGTGCATTCTGTCTTCACAATAGGCGGAAATCGAACCATGTACTCTCCAACAATGCGAGGATTTTCAATTCACTAAAATAACTTATTTTAAATCGATCTAACATAACCGACTAACTTTGTGGGAATTGCTCTCAAAAGACTGGCGAGCGGTTGGCTTCGTCCGTACCTAGCTGCGGCTTAGGGAGGCCAACTTGTTTAATTCATGTGGGTTTAAGCATGGGAGGTCGGAGTCGGGTGAGCGCAGGAGCGGCGAGCGTGCGGGGCGGGGTTACCACCGGGGGGGGGGGGGTGTAAGAGGGGAAGCAGGAGAGGGGTGTCAACCTCCCTTCACAACAAAATTTTATGTCAAACAGTTTTGGTGAATCGAATACTTAGAAATTAGTGAGCCGTACATTGGGCGAATTGTAAACTTGAGAAAACTCCCATAAAAGATCACAGGACTAATTGATAATCTTCATTTTAGAGCAACTGAACTTCAACAGTAGCACAGTTGAACAGAACTACAACCAATTCCACTACCTACAATCTCGATAAACTTTTGGCATTGAAACATTTTTTCGTGCTCTCACAAAAGCTATTTTTGGAAGCTATTACTTGAGATCTACAATTTCGATAAAACCTATCATGTTAACTATAAAAAACATACCCGGCAGATTGCCGGAAAATAGCCGCCGTTGAATCCAATAAGCATCATTGGGATTGAAATAACAGATATTGAAAAAAAAAAAAGATTTTTGTACAAAAACATTTTTTTAAGTCCGATTTATTTTGATGGCATTTCGTAGTTGAACATACTTCTGTTTCTTAGAGAGAGGCTAGAGGGGCTACTATTAATAACAATAAGCATTAGAGATAGTAAATAAGACTTATAGGAACGACGTTCAAATAGCGGGTATCTAAAATTGGGCTTTATGGGTTTATCCCGTTTCTATTTCTGACTTCAATTTTTTATACTGACTCTGTTCATTTTGAATTGCTTTGCTGAGCAACTGATGTTCAAAATCACTTTTAGCAAAATGAGAGAAGAGAGAAACTAGCCTAGAGAAGTCAAAAAGATTTCACGCAAAATGTTGAAAAGGCGGCAAAATGAGGTAAAGCGAAACATTTTTTTATTCGACGAAGTAAAAAAAAATTCACGCCGCAAAACCACTCGCTTTTTCGCTCCATTTCCTGTTTCGGCGTGACCAAAATCACTGCTCCAATTTGACTTCAAAAATCATGAAAATGTGTGAACAGATCTTAAAAAAAAGAGCGCCCCAATACAATTCAAATTCTTTGAATTGTAAAAAAAATAGGAGCGCTATAATAGCCGGCTGAGAAGATGAGGGCGGCTATTAAAAACAATTAACTACAAACTGATTTGATTCTTTTTATTAAAATCTGCTATCAAACCTTTATTTTCACTTAGTAACAATAAACCTACAACTAACAATTGATCAAAAAAATTTTCTGAAAGCCAGAAAAGTAATTAGGCGAACGCTTTAGGCAAATTGAGAAAACAAACTTCAAATGCTAAAATTAAAAGGGGCATGAGATCCCGAATGGACACTCAATTCGATCGAACAAAAATACTCCGGACACATTAGGAGTTAAAAACCGCTGAAAAGCGTCCAAAACGGCGAAATCACAGATTACATATAAAACTTTAATATATGATTGAGATGGTCAACCCATCTGCAAGGCCCAAAAAATTTCTAAAGCTGGAGTCATTAAAATGTTGATAACCATCCCATTAACTCTAGAAACCATGCAACAGCTTATGCTTATTATCAAACCTTGGAGATCCCTAGGACCCTGGTGCCGATAATAAAAATTTAAAATAGCAAATATTTTAACTGCTTAAGTTCGTGATATTAACATCTTGAAAACCATTCCTTTATATCTAGACTAGAAACTAAGCAGTAACCTATTATCAAACCCTAGAGGGGGTTGTGTGGCTCTCGAGGCTGGAGAAACCTAAAAAAAAATTCAAAATATTTCAAAAACGAAAAATAGCAGTTTTATTTAAAAAAGGCTAAAATCTGTGATAATAAGTTAAAAACTAATCCACGGCCAAAAGAAATTTTCCAGTACATTACTATCAAACCCTAACGGCGGTTCTCTGACCCTTGAGGCTGAAAAAACCAAATAATGACGATAAATGTCAAAGAATTGAAAAAAATTGCCAATTTTTGTCAAAAAATGCTCAAATTCGTGATGCTAAAATCTTGAAAAACATTCCATTACATCTAAAACTATACAGTAACCTATTATAAAACCCTATAGGGACTTTATTGACTCTTGAGGCTGGAGCAACTTAAAAAACGACAAAAAATTTTTCGGTATCTTATCAAATCCTTTAGGAAGTTTTTTGGCCCCTGCGTTGTGAAAGACGTGAATAATGAAAAATGTCAAAAAATGGTGGACAGCGCGGTAGGTTCAACCACACAACTCTCCATATGCTAAAGAAAAAAATCTAAAAATTGAATCAAAAACTAACTAAAATTAGTTAACCAAAAAGTGATTCCTTTGAAAAGCCCGCATGAATAAAAAATTCGCTAGCTGAGCAAAATTTTTCCACATCTACTTTTCTCGCTCTCTCAAAACGAGATGAACAAACGCTGCTCTCACTGGTCTTCATTTTTTTCAGCCGTTTGACCTAAACAAATTGCAGCGTTTCAAATACTCCACCAAAATTCATAGACACTCCACTCCAAAGGGAAAAGTTGCTTCCAAACTTTCAACAATGCTCTACACACGAATCAGAAGCTAGGGAAAATCAAGGGACTGGCAGGCGGTACAAGCCTACTAAAATTCCGAGCTACCCTTTGGTTTAGTTTTTTCGGAGCCTATTTAATGCCATCCGGCTTAGCCAGTTTTTCGTTTGGCCAAAAATTATATAAACGAGCGAAAGGACCAGGAAAACTAGCATTTAAGACAAAAGACTACAATGATCGCTTCAAAATTCCCACCAGAGCAATTGATAATCATATCTTTTAAAGTACTATAAAAAATGTTCTTCGGTTTACAAGAATATACATGCACGGCAGTATGCGGGGAAATAGCTGCTATTGATTCCCATATCCGCGATCGGTATTACCCCGATTGGTAACAGAAAAGCTGAAAAACCCGTTGCTGTAAGATTTTTTTTTAAAATGCGAACTATTTTGATTTCATTTTATTGCTGGAAATACTTCATGTTACTTAATGAGAGGATACATATGGTAACTGTAACTAAAACTTCAAGTAGCGGTCACTTAAAATTGGGCTTTATGGATTATCCCGTTTCTATTGTTGATTGCGTTTTTACGACTCCATTCACTTCAGATTGCTTCGCTGATCAACTGCCGTTTAACAGCAACTTCAGCAGAATGAGCGAAGAATGAAACTAGCCTGAAGTCAAGATTTCACGTCGAAGAAGCGGCAAAAGAAAGCGAAATAAATTCGACGAAGTGAAAATAGCAGGACCAGGATTCAGAGAACTGGACAGATGAAAACACAATCAGCCTCCTCTGATAAGAGCAGCCTCTGATAAGGAAGAACTCATAATACAAAGGTAAACAATACAAACATAGCCGGTAGATTGCAGGCAAATAGCCGCGATAGACGCTTGTGGCCTACCATGAATTGAAACAACTAAATAAGCTTGACAGATCGACCACCAGCTTTTAATAGACCACTAGATTTTTTGGGTTAGATTCGGATGTCATTTTTATGAGACACATTTGCTCTACAAGGAAAAAGCCATGGAGCTTTTTCAAAATTAATATTCAATACTGAAATTCAAGACTTACTCGGGAATTAGGGCATATAAGTTTGGCACTACTTAGATGCGCATTATTGACCTTTCATTAGTAAATGTTCATTAGAAATGTTCATTAGTAAATTCCAAAAGTGCGTTTTAGTCATTTTTTTAAAGTTTTTTTGAGTGAAGTCACGCAATGACTTTAAAGCAGAAATGACGTCACGAACACAAATTTTAACTGCAAAGCAGTACACAAAATTTTAACTGCAAAGCAGTAGAAGTCACTGAAGTCATTGAAAAAGTCAAGGGTAAGACGAAACAAAAATCTGTTACACCAGTTTAAAAAATAAGGAGCGCAATAATAGCCGCCTGCAATTGATGACGCGGCTATTAAAAAAAACTAAAATTTATTTTACCAATTGAGGGAAATAGGGTAATCGAAGTTATGTCAAACAGAGTCAACAGGGAAAGACTGTCACAGTTTTAGCTAAGACAAACCCTTACTTTGTAAAAACCAGAGAGGAAGTAAAAGAAACATTTGCAGAAAACCTGTTACGATCGATTTCATTCCAACAAGTGGCAATAAGTCATTGAAAAATGCCAAGGAAATCGAAACTCTTAGATAAAAAGCATATATCTTAAATATATCTCATATAACTTAAATAAAAACTATGAATTAACCTCAACCGCAAGTGAGACCACTAATCACACATTTTTATGGAAACGCGTCTAGGTCTTGAAAACCAGTACTTTCCTTGTGGGGTTTAAACAACTGCAACTAAGCTTTATTAAAGCACACGTTTCACCTTTCGAAAGTATTCGTTAAGAGAATGAAGTCAGATGGCACCTAAAATTCGCTTCACAAAAACTAAAAATCTGTTAAAAATTTCTCTCAATTGAGTTTAAAGCAGTTTGAAACAATGTCACGCCTTATAACTACTCGTTTTCGCCCCCTTACTCCTCTAGCGTTATGAAAATCACTACTCTAATCTGAGTTCTCATTTTAAAAAATCGATCTTAAAAACAATACAATTCTTCGAATTGTAAAAAACAGCCGGTCAACTCTTGAAATAGAATCCAAAGCATTAAATGAATAACTTGGAACAAATGTATGACTAGATCGATTGAACAATATCAACCAAAAAGATTCCACACTAAAAATATTTTACCCTGAAATTTTACTAAACCTTATCCATTTAAAGGGTTTTAATGCCCCCTAAATATAGAAATAGAATATTTAAAAAGGTAAAATGCAAAATTTATTGTTTATAAATTTCGCAATATTAATATGTTCAAACCCACTTTTTGTCTATCGAATCTGTCGAGTAAACCATCAAGACCAAAAAAGTTTCATTGGCCCTTAAAGATCGATTAACTAACGAAAAAACATTCACCAATTGCAAATTTGACTGAAATGTTGCTATCGTGAAATTAACATCTGCAGAACCAATTCATTGTCTCCGGAAACTACCCAGTACTCCAATTTCAAGCCTTAAAAACATTCACTGGCCCATACAGCTCGATAACTCGGATAATGATTTACAGAACTCGAAATTTGAAATTTTATACAAAAAATTGCTTGAAAACTATTCGATTGCCCTATGCAGTATCCTATTATCAAAGCCAAGGAGGTTCACTGACCCCTAAGGCTTCAGAAACAAAAAAAAGGACAAAAACTTAATTTGCAATTGTCATAAAATTTGGTAAAGTCTTGATATCGATGTTAAAAACTATTCCATTTCCTCTATTAACTATGCAAAAACTTAATATCAAACACTAGAGGTTCCCAGGCCCTTGAGGTTAAAAAAGGCTAAAAATGGATTTTCAAACCTGAAAATTTCAAAAATAGCATCATTTTGCGTGTTTGTAGTACCAAAATAAATAGCTCATAAAAAGGTCACAAAAAATTCCTTGCAGAAGACCTGTATCAACTTTGACGAACTGCTCAAAAGGCAGGGCAGCTATTAAATACCAATATCACTACTGCTTTAAATGCACTCAGGTTTTAGAAAATAAAATGAAGTAGCTAAAATTCATTAATATCTTCAAAAACATTTGTCTCTAGAATCTGTCCAGTAACTGGATATTAATATCTAAAATCCAATTTTTGTCTCTAGAATCTGTACCGTAACCGTTCTCCGAGCCCAAAAAAGTTTTCCAGTCTAAAAAAGACTTAGGAAAAATTTAGAAAAAAAGACTTAGGAAAAATTTAGAAAAAAAGACTTAGGAAAAATTTAGAAACTACAAACTTTTATCAGTGCAATTAATTTGGTTGTCTTTCGAAAATAAACAGTAACCCATTTTTAACCCTAACAATTTCAATTGGCCCCTAAAAGACGAAATATGCTATAAAGACGCCGAATTCCGTGATATCAAAATCCCCAAAAAACGAGTAACCCGTCCTTAACCCTCGAAAGTTCATTGAACCCTGAATATCAACATAATAATTTTCACAAAGATACGATAACTTTGGTTGTTTGAGCTTGCATTACAAACACATACCACAAGACTGGCAAAAAGGAATTACGGCTTGCTGAAAATAAAGAAACCTTACCAGACAGCTCCGTAATTGACTCGAATATTGACCCAGCCAACTACTCACTAAACAAAATGTTCCTCTATCATTTATGGTTGTTTTAAACGACAGTAAAAAAACAAACTGGAGAAAGACCAAACACTTAAGAAATCTTAAATCTTTCGCGACCCAAAACAATTGGCAACACAAACTTGCCTTTTCTTTTTGTTAACATGTTAAATAATCTCATTAAGGATAGGTATTATCTGCTTTCTATAGAAGCTAATTTGTTCAATGTTTTGATTTGAAAAGGTTCAATTAATAAACGACCACCTATTGAAAGAACTACACAACGGTAGACACGGAGAAAACTAGAAAATCGTACAAAATTCCGTACAAAATGCAAAAGCCTGCTTTCCAACAATTAGTCTGCGGCAAATTATTACTGCTCGAAATTGCTAATAACCCCGCAAATTGCTACTGCTCGATCAGAGATCAACCCAATGACGTCAGAGACATCATAACCAACAATAAGATCTCGATTATCTAGTTAAAAGAACTACTGCAAAAAATAACAAGAGCAGGCAAAGATTCTTACTCCATTCTTTTTAGCAACCAACAAGATTTTTTATAACTCAATCCAATAGATCACCAAATGCACTGAAACAAATAACCTCAACCATACAGGACCCCAATATTTCCTTTAACAATCAAAGATTGCAAAATTGCTTGAAAAGCGTAAGGAAATATGTCAAAAGTAGCTCGATTATCATCTAAAGGGCATAAGATGGACAAAATGCATCCTAACAAACTATTACAAGCCAAAATACTTATGAACACATTTTATGGTGCAAAAACAGAATTTCGCGGCGTTCGAAAAAAGCTCCTAAGAGCCGTTGAGAGGCTGACGGCTACTTGACAACCAAAAATTACAAACATTGTCAAAAAATGTTTGAAGACCACACATATACAATCCCTTCAAACGTGGTTCGATAGCCAAAAATATTTATCTTATTTTTCGACAGATAAATTGTACGATAAAGTATTTTGATTCAAAATATGTGTAATACGCAATCCTACATAAGTCTGGAAGAAATTACTGGTTGAAAACTGCGAGGAAAGTTAATTTTACATGAAACTACAAAACATTTAAAAATTTCCATTGCTCTCACTATGTTAAATGCATGTTCACTATCGGAAGCATTTTTAAGCGTTAGATTCCTTTTCTATTGCCCATAAGAAATTTCATTTTTTAACTTCCCTTATGGTTTTATTTTTATACACAAGCATATTTAAATTGGTTCAACTGATGTCTTGTTCATCCCGTTCTGTTTGTCAAATATCATTCGGAGAACGCGGAGAGTCGATCAAAAAGCATTTATTATCTCGCCCAATCGCGCGACCGAAGCCGGATTGTAGCTTCAAATATTCAAAGCACCAAATGTTCGATACAAGGTTCAATACAGTAGTTTTTTTGTATAAAAAGGCTCTAGTTATGGAAAGGTCATTCAATTATCTCCACTTCTAGAAGATATAATCCAAAAGATGGAAGTTATAAGCTAAGTTTTCTATTTTTGCTGTTGATCAACTAATCGCGTTTGGACAGTTTTGTCTATTTATTAACTATGTAAGTAATCACATCAACACAAACAACACAAGACAAGACAAGACATTAACACTGGGCAAATCAAAGCAGAATAGAAAAGCTACAAACTTTTGGCTGAAGCCGCTGAAACAGTCAACGAGAAATGACGCTAATAGGTTTCCAAATTACTCCGTGATTTCATTCATGGCTCAAATATTCTGGCTCACATTTTGAAATTAACCTTTCTTTGATTCATTTTGTAGATAACACTTACAGGATTACATAACTATGTTAATTTCAGTTTTGTACATTCGAACACATTAGTTATTCATCTTCTCTTCTCATAACCAAAAACATAAAATGTGAACACTTTCCATCAATGAACACGACCATAATATCAACAATCAACTTACTCTTAATCTCGCCTATCTGAGCAATTCTCTTTCGGCACTCTCTGTTCAAGTCCATAATCTTGTTCACATCTAGGTACTGTGCACCTACTCCCCCTATATGTGATCCATCTGCATCTCCGGCGCCGGTGCCCGCCTCAGCCGAGGACTTCGACGCTCCCTCTAGCTGTTGCAGGATCTCTGCTATCTTCATCTCCATCTCCTCTTCAGTTGCTCCGAATGCCTCCTGCTCTCGATCGAACAGAGACTGCAGGTCATGCATCCATTTCTCTGTACAAAAAATCATGAAGTTATGTAAATTTCTGATAGTTAAATATTCGTGTCATTTGTATAGGGATGTCCTTTCTTTCACTTATGTCTTATTTACAGACACAGGCCACAGTCTGCCGGAAAATTGACTCCATTGCCTTAATTCTACGTAAGATATAGGACCAGGTACAGATACAATTGGAACAGATCTTGAAAGGAACAGATCAACTACGTACTTAAATTGCTCTAATCAGCTCAAAAAAGATCTGACTTTAGAACATTAATCTTGAATCTTCCGAGGAGATTAGTGCTTTGGCACGAAAGCGCTCGCACCCGAGTGTAGGGCAAGACACGACGGCCGCTAAGATCTACGTTCAAACGTTTATCAAAGGGTGGAAAATTAGGCCTTTGTCAACAGTGAGATTGGATTTTGGTAATACGAGAGGTCGTTTGGTAGTACGAGAAAGTAGGGCAAGAAAATTAGATTTCAGAGGGCAAGTAACTCAGAATGCGTAGTGAAACACGTTTCTATTGCTTACGTTCTAGTGCGAGTTTCAAATCTTAAAATGAAATAACCAATCACCATTTCATTTCTGGCTCAACTTATCCGCAAAACTGACAAAAAATTTATGGTAACACTGACCCAAAGTTACAGCATAAAGGGAAAACAATAGCCAGGCATCAAAACCTCCAGGCAGCTCAACGTAGTCTATTAGTTTTTAATCAGTCTTAGGAACGCAAGTGCAAAATAACGTACGCAATCGAAATGATTCAAGCTCAATATCCCTGAAACCAAGTTCATACTTTGGAGCACTTAAATCGAACTCCGCGAACTCGAATTAAACAATGTTCAACTCTCGCTTCAGCATTCTTCGGCGTAATAAAATTCCCACTCAACATATAAGCAGATGTGGAAAAGCGTTGGCAACAGTTGGGGGGGGGGGGCAACGGTGTGAGGGTTTTTTGGCTGCACGTGGCCCTTACGGCCTGAACGATGTGAAGGGGTGGGGGTGTTGTGGGGCGGGAGGGAGGGGGGGGGGGTGGAGTCAAGAGCACTTGATCCCCCGCTGGGCGCTACCTATTTATCCAGTTTTTGAGGACGAAAAGTGAAATGGGCAGAACTAAACACTTCATTATTCTTTCAAGACGAAGTCGTAACGCGTCACACTTGAATCCAAACAAAATTCATATTCTGCATTTGCATTCGAAAAAATTTGCTTGATCATTGGATCTCTGGAATTTGCATACCTGGAGATCAGTGATCTGAAAAGCTCTAAGAGCACTTGATGCCCCGCTGGGCGCTACCTGTTTATCCCGCTTTTGAGGACGAAAAGTCAAATGGGTTAGACGAGAAATCGGTCAAGCAAAAAAATAGAAAATATAATTGCAACAAACTTCGTTTGAGAGCAATAAAAAACCAAACAAAAAGGAGGATTTAATAAATTTTAGTTAGCTACTTCAGGACTATGGTAAACAAACATTAAGACACCTTCACACCTCTTGAAACTGTCCAACGTTTGTAGGGCATCCGTCAAAATTTATTGAAAAACAGACAGGAGTGGCATAACAGATACAACAGAATATAAAATTCATTGAACTGAGATGGAAATAATGGATAAATCAAAATTAAGTTTATTATGCTTTGTTTTGTTTGAAGCTAAAAGAATCATAGTCAAAAATGAATGCAGCTAGTTTGAATTTACTGCAAAATAGTGCAGCTGAATTTACTTCATCAATTTCCTAAATCTAGCACTTCCTAGATTATCAACGGATGGGTGAAACCAGCAACATTGTTTAACGAAAGCACTTAAAAAGTCGAAACAATTGTTTATTAAAGAAACTGAGCACAAACGTAAAAAGATGCCCAGCAGATTGACGGAAAATAGCCTCGATTGATTTCATTACCTCGATCGGCATAGAAACAGCAACAGAATTGTACGTATTCTGGTAACTATTTGGTTAAGTAGGCTTCACACAACGAATTTGTGTCTCCAACAGTATCGACGAATTGCATACTTATGGACTAGTAAAACGTAATGCTACAAGAAATGCTCTGAGACATAATGCTCTCCGGTCTACTCGTTTTTGAAGCAGTCGAGTGGTCAAACAAAAAACTAGACCAAGTCAGTACGAATAATTGCTAAGACCAGCAGAACTATAAGTGCTAGAATCTTAATTGAGCAACATAATTGTTGACATTACGCTCCTCCAAAATGCCCACAACTTGACTCAATGAGAGGAAGTAAAAAAAAGGAGCAAAAAGAAATTTGAGAATAGAAAATTGAATAGAGGCTTCAAACTACTTTTTATTTCACAAACTCTTTATTTCACAAACTACTTAACCAGAGCATACGAAACAACTTTAGAAATCGAGCATCTTTAAAATCCGTAAAGCGGATAGCAAAATTGAAATCCATTAATTTTTTCAAACCTTGGTGTCCATGATATACATAAAGTTCCATGAAAAATAGCTAAAAGCTGAATCCAATAAATCCATCAAATTTTGAGACATTTAATATCGTTCTGAAGAGACATTTATTTATGCAGTTAGAAAAATGGTCATTAAAACAATAAGTTTACCAAATACAGACAGACATTGCTGGGCTGCTCCCGGAGGAGAAACTTGTTTTTAGATCAAATATTTTAAATTTGAATTTATTAGCTACCCTCAAATAACCTTCTGTTATTGACACTAGTCCACAAAGAGTGAAACATCGGACGAAATCTTAAATGGCAGGCGGCCAATTTAATTGAGGGTGTCGCTCAGTAAGTTCTATGGTTGCAAAATGCCAACCCCAGAGAAGTTCGAATCCGCAACTTCAAGGTTAACATTCTAATATCTTCACAACAGTCAATCTTCACTACTAAGCTACACCCATCGTCTTTTCAAATTCATCGGTAAAAGTCACCTTTATGTTTCTTCGGAACAAAAACAATTGAGACAATCACGCAAAAAATTAGAAGTCAAGCGTGAAAAAATAACCCAGAAAAATGCTCAAGTCCAAGCAAAAAATAGTCAAGCAAAAATTTGCACCAAGACTTTACAAATATTTCCTCAAAATTTGTTCAAGATCAATTATAGGTTAAGTTGAAATTCAATGAATGAAAGCACAAACGAGATTTTGAATTGAGCGTGACGTCATGTTTGCTACAAAAACCTTTCAAATGAAAACCAGAAGGCCAATAACTTCTCGAAATTGCAGTTATTAACAACTTAACAGATTTCATTAAAAACCCAGAAGACCCTAATGCTGTCCGTTCTACTCGTTTTTGAAAAAGTGGAAAGGTCAAACAAAAAATAGACCAAGTCAGTACTACGAATAATTGCCAAGACCAGCAGAACTAAAATAAGGCTAGAATCTTTTGAGAGCAACTTATAAATAATTATTGACATTAGGCTGCTCTGAAATGTATACAACTCTATTCAATGAGAGGAAGAAAGAAAAAGGAACAGAGAAATTTGAGAATCGAGGCTTCAAACTAGTTATTACACAAACTACTAAACCAGAGCATACAACACAACTTTAGAAATCGAACATCTTTCAAAAACCGTAAGGCGAATAGCACAATTGAAAGCCATTAATTTCTTCAAATCTTACACAATAACGAATGGTGTTCATGATATACATGAAAGTCTGATGAAGTCCCATAAAAATAGCTAAAAGCTGAATCCAATAAATCGATCAAAGTTTGAGAAATTTAATATCGTTCTGAAGAGACATTTAACTATACCACCACAAAAAAAAATGCCATGAAAACCATAAGCTATCAAATACAGACATAACAATGCTGGGCTGCAACCAAGGAGAAATTTGTTGTCGGATCAAAAATTTTTGATTTTATTTGCTATCCTTATATAACCTTCAGTTAGTGCACTAGTAAGTGAGAAGTCATTTTTGAGAGGTCGGCGTGCGACCAATACTAAAAGTTCACAAAGAGTGAAACGTCGGACGATTTCTTCTCAAATGGCAGGCGGGCACTTTATTTGTGTCATTCAGTAAGTTTTATGGTTGCAAAATCCCAAACCCCGAGGGGTTCGAATCCGCAACCTCCAGGGTAACATTCTAACATCTTCACAACAGTCTTAATATCACCACTGAGCTACATCCATCGTCTTTCCAAATTCAACGCTTAAAGTCACCTTATGTTAGCGAAACATTTTCTTCGGAACAAATGCAATTGAGACGATCACGCAAAAATTTAGAAGTCCAACGTGAAAATTTTACTTCAGAGAAAAATGCTCAAGTACAAGCGCAAAAAACAGTCAAGCAAAAAATTTGCACAAAAAAGGACTTAACCATAAATTAATTGCTCTTGAGCGAATTTTGGAGATTATTGTAAAGTCCTTTTTTGTGCAAATTTTTTGCTTGACTTTTTGCGCTTGTACTTGAGCATTTTCTCTGAAGTAAAATTTTCACGTTGGAATTCTCAATTTTTGCCTTATTGTCTCAATTGCTTTCGTTTCGAAGAAAAGGTTTCGCTAACATAAGGTGACTTTTACCGTTGAATTTGAAAAGACGATGGATGCAGCTCAGTGGTGATATTAAGACTGTTGTGAAGATGTTAGAATGTTACCCCGGAGGTTGCGGATTCGAACCTCCGGGGTTGGGATTTTTGCAACCATAAAACTTACTGAATGACACAAATTGCCCGCCTAAATTTTTAAAAGAGAACAAGTTTGCTCTAGACTTTTGCTTGGGAGAACTTACCTTACACTTCTTTGAGTCCATCAACCAATCCAGATTACCGGAGCAGTTCAAACGAGATTTTTTATTTATAAAACCTATGAAAAACCAAAAAGCCAAGAGACAATAGTGCCACTTCCAATATCAATCCTGTCCTTGTTTTCAAACCAAATTTCAGTCTTTCAATTCAAGTAATAGAATATAATCAAGTTCGAGTGACCATACAGAATTTCAATCGTAAATTCCAGTTGGACGTCAATTTTTGATTGATGTGTCTTGTACGATATAACTTGAAACCACTGACACAAGAACTAAATACTAAATAGTAACAAATGACGTCCAGTATTTGAGTTCAACTGTCATGTAAAAAAACTTTCTTTGCATATGACCAAATCTCAAAGATGCATGACAAATTTATTGACAAAATCAGCCAAAAACTAGACCTTATATTGCATAGGAATAATACTTCGAAAAGTTAAAACATTCGAATTCGATAAATTGTCGAATGTAATATTGTTTGTATTGTTTTTTTTCGCTCCAATTCTCCGAGTGACGAAATCATAAATGTTAAATCAAGTACGGCATTGATTTTTGCATTGTTGTCGGATCGATGTCAAAGATCATCACAACTCCTCTTCGGGCCAAAAAAGACAGCGCACCAATACTGATTCACATCTAATAAAAAACGCTGAGACAAAAAATAGTTGCTATCATTTCACTGCTCTGATGAATATTAACCAGCCTAATTATAAGCAGGTGCCTTTGCGTAATTAAACATTCAAATTAGTGTCAAAATTCGCCCACTCGAACGCTAAAATTCTTCGCGTCAGATCACAGTAGCTCATCTTGCTCGGATACATTGGATTTGCTGGAATACTCGGGAAGAAACCATAAGTGAGGTGTCTTTGTACTTGGGATTGGGAGTCTTCAGGGGACAACGATTACCTACCTTTGACAGACTGTAGTGCCATGAGAGCCTGTTTGCAGAAGTCTTCGAGTTCGCTCTTGGCATCATCACAGCTCCTGGCCAATTGAGCCACATGGGCCTCTTTTGTCTCAAAATATCTCTGCGACACCACACTCACTTCCCGTTGGAATATCTCTGCCAGACGTCTCGTCTCTTGCAACAACTGTTTCGCGTGGAAATCCAGACAGTCCGGACACAGACTCTTTTGACAGTGCTCGCATTTCTGGAATACAAGACGTGTCAAGAACTTCTATGTTTCAGAACAGAGCCGGTCCCTTCGTGGACTATATAATTCTTGGTTTTTTAGAAATAGTTTGCCAAACAAGTTAAAATTTAAGCCGAGAAAATACCGAGAAAACAGTTAGTTTTGAACAGCAGAGCATTGACAAGCGTATAAAAGCTTTCATTTAAATGCCCGTGCTTATGGACGTGAAATGAAAGATCAGAGACTCCTTGTACCTTAGTCTTGTGGGCGAGTCCACATTCCTGGCAGTGCATTCCAGCGTGGTGCTGGTTGCCCTGCTTCTTCTGGTAGATTTCTACAAATGCAGCCGCCGTTCTGTTGTCGGGGAATCCATCGATGCCTGCCGAGGGAATCTTGTGTTCTGTTCTGCATTCTGGGCACGACAGGATGTCCCGCTTCCTTAAAAAAACACTACTTGAACTATCCAAACTATTGTTTTCAGATCACTACACGTGGAAAAACAACGTTAAACTTTGCTAAACATTTGTCCGTATTGCAACTTCCAAAACTCAAACACTTCGCGTTATTTCTATTTTTTGTTATTAGGACAGGAACTATGCTAGTCGGGCTTTTCTGTTCATCTCCACCCCTAACTGAATTCTCTCGTTCACTTCGAATGTTTTACTACCGAACTTAAACGTTCTACGAGCTTCCTAGATCCTAATTGCCGCCCAAACTCATCGGGTCTAAATAAATCATCCTTAAGAGTAAGGAAGAGTTAGAGGCACGCTTTTAAAGGTTGGTTGGAATGACTCCCGACCTATTGGCAATAATTTTGCATTTACTGTTTTAATTTAAAACGACACAGCCCATATATTGATTGGAAAGCATGCTTACCATATTGGTTTACTTGATTGAAATTTTTCATCACTGTGTTAGAAGACCGTTTATCTGATGCAATCGCAACATTAACAATTTCAATTTCACTTCATTCGGAAGATTAAATCTGATAGCGCTGAGACGAAAAAGATCGAGAAGACCTTGTTCAACACCATAAATTGAAGCACTGATTTTCAATTGCACTCTACTTAATGTAAAGAACGAAGAAAATGTCCCTCTCAACACCGAAGTTGACAGAAATTGATTTTGCCACAAAAGGCGCTAGAAAGAACATTACACGAAACATTAAATATTTTGTACTGTAGTCATTTCTGAAGTACATTTCTGCAATCAACTTAACAGTACGAATTCACAAAACTTGATGCCTGAACCATGCATAATGTCTTGAGCGAGAAAAATAAATAAGTCGGGAGAATAAGCAGGGGATGTTTCGCCCTGCTAATACCAGACGAGAAAACGGGGGAATTACTCAAAATTGCAGAAGAGCAAACAGACTTGATAGTGGGTGTAAACTTGAAAGATCGACGGCCTCAAAAATCGAATATTGAAGCTAATGTGGAAGTACGTCGACGGAAGGATAAATGAATTGAATAGCTGCACTTGGGAACTCGGCTGTGATTGTCAGAAGTGCAGAAATATCTGGACGATCTTTTAAGGCTCAAGGGTTAACGTCCCATCGGCGACAGGCGAAAATCCACAACATGTGCACATGAGAAAGTTATTGAATTTGAGTTCAAAATTTTGGAATAGGATTGCTGAAAACAAAAATCGAATGATTCGCAAATAGTAGCCTTTAACCGATAAAATTAAAATTGCCTTGTGATTAATAAATTACGAAATTAAGAAATTATTGTGGAAACATTAAACGTGCAGACCCATGCAAACCATCGTCTCGCCTGATTTTGTACCGTGTTACGCTTCCGCAAAGTCCAAAATCGACCAATGAAAACACTTACTACCACGTCACAAAAGCATCTTATAAAACCTTATCCCGAACAGATTATCTGTTAATTATTCCACACCAAAGCAGACGATGAGACCTAGGTAACAATCTAGGTAACAATTTACGAATAAGAGGAAAGGGGCAAATCAATTGAATCTTCGGAACCAAGCAACTTCCAAAAATCATAACCATCAAATTTTTACAAACACCAGATGGATTCAATTTGAGAAGCCACTGAGTAACTGACTGAGAAGCCAAAACCAGCTGTCGTTAGTAACACAGTCAACAACAATTACATGTATGGTTCAAAATATTACAAATTCCGAAAATACAAAGTTTTCAAGACACTAAAATCAAATATCATTTATAAAAACAAGACGGGAACGAGTTGAAAGCAATAAGGCTAAAAAGGTGACGAAGAATAAAAAAATTCAAAGAGGAATCAGATATCACCCGGAAACTTTCACAATTACCTACTTAGATAGCAACAAAAAGTTTCATTTGTGAGACTGAGTCATAAGACTACAAAAGGCTAACGCTGGCACAAAATGGGATCTCCCATTAATTCAACATCTGGATGAAAACAGACATGTCTGTAATTGGGATATTGGACAGCACTCCAATATAATCCGAAAAATTTTTGATTGAAAAACCACAAGAAAACTGACTTTGCTATCGCCTCACTGCTGATAAAAGTAATTGCTCCAAATAATTGCGTAAAAGACTATCTGGCTAAAAAAATCGAAAAAATTAAACATTTTTTTGAAAATATTTAAAATAGATTTACACTTTTGTAGGTGCTGGAGATAGCTGTAGCCCGCATCTGAAGAAGTGAAGATTGTCAACCGTTTTTGTGGCTATGTTACCGATAAAGTTGGACGAAGTGGGCTTACAGAAGCATAATTGTGGCATTCAAAAAAATGAAAATTAGAAAAATTTTGTATAACTGAGTCGGTTTAAACAATTCATCATCTGTCCCCATTGTGTTTAGAGATCTTGAGCAAAAATTTAGGAACATGTGAAAACAACAAAAATGCGGCTAATGTTGATTAAACTTTCGACCTCGATAACCCCTCGAAAGCAAATTCCTTTTGAATCTTTGAATTCGAAATTCTACGCTTGACGAGCCTTCTATAGTCTGTCCCATAAAGTTGAAATAAGCGAACGTTCGAAAACGTCAAAAACATGCAATTGAGCATCAAATTGGTCATTTGAATGGCAACGTTTTTTCCATTAAGCTGCCATTCATCAATTTTTTCTACATGTGTTAAATTTGAACTTTGACCTTTGAAATCAGTTCTGTGCCTTTGCAAACGTTCGCTTATTTCAACTTTATGGGACGCGCTATAATAATTCCACTTATAGCGTGTCCCATAAAGTTGAAATAAGCGAACGTTTCAAAAGCCACAGGTTAGAGTTCAAAGGTCAAAGTTGAAAATTAAAACGTGTAGAAAAAAATGATGATTGAAAACTTAATGGAGAAAACGATTGACATTCAAATGAGCACATTGATGCTCATTTGCACGTTTTTGGCGTTTCTCGAACGTTCGCTTATTTCAATTTTATGGGACAGACTATACAACTCGGCACGATGAATATACCGATCGGCGAAAATTGCCTGAGCAGAAAAACCCAGTTGAGTATATGGTTCTTTCCTCCACCAAGATGCGGTCGGAAGTACAGCCATAATTAAGCTGTATTTCAGTAAAAACAAATATCAACGATTAGAAAAATTTTATATCCAACTTTCTGCAGAAAGTCGGATCGGATCAAGTAGTTCAACAGCATTTAAATGCTCATTTAAACCGATGTTTAGGTTAAAAGAATTTTTTGCTCAAGTATTGAAGTGTTAACGTGAACAAATCAGGTGATAACCATCCAGCTAAAATACTTTATCAGAAAAACTAAAATATTCTGCACTCGGTGCGACTTCTAATGATCTCTCCACACTGCGTCCGATGTATCAATCGCCCGAAATAGAATGCAAAAACCCTGTTCAGCATATAGTCCTCACCCATATAGTGAATCGGAAAAATAACATCACCTATCGCAAGTAACATTCGCAGTTTTCAGTTGTTCTACAGCGTTCCGGCTGCACACGACCTCAGACAAGCTCCCCCATCCATAACTGATTCACATTTAGGATGCACATTGAAGAGTTCACACCTTTTGTTCACAGGGCAATAAAAAATTTCACGCGTGGAACTAGAGTCAATCAATACAATTTCACAATGCATTAGAATACAGATAGTCAGGGTAGTACTCACATTCAATTGCCTTAAAGCTGCTCAATATTCCATAGGTCTTATATTTTGGTTTGTGGTCATTCTCGAGTATGCAGGGCTAGAAATGGGAAGTTCACCAAATACTTCAATACTAACTTGTTTTTGGCGACGATGCTGGTGAGACATAGTTTGCAGAATGTGTGTCCACAGTAAAGCATCTTTGGACTCTTCAGGTGCTCTAGACACACCGCACACATGATCAAGTGTTCCAGCTGCTCATCCGGAACATTAGACGCCATTCTGCACCCTCTATCGATATAATTCACAACCGCCGAATACAAATTGGATCTTCTCTGCTGCGCTACTTTAGACTACACCTTCTAACGTATATCGTTCCGATGTTTAAAAAATATGACTGATTTCCAAACCACAAATTCAATTGTTTGCTATCCGATGCTTGTTGTCGGTCGTGTTCACTTTCGCCGAAGTGGTCCAATCAAGCTTATCTAAAAATGTTTTGCATTAATTCTATAAATTACAAAACTATATGAATTATTATTGGCCAATTTTAAAAAAGGGGAAAGGGATTTCCCAGTTTATCTAAAATTTTAGGGTCAAATAAAGTTCCAACGACCTCGAAGATGTGAACACTCCAGACCTTCAAAGGAACATCCTAATAGTGCTATCGACATGTTCCAATTTGAACTTTGACCTTTCAAACGTTCGTTAGCGTTGCAACTTTATGGGACAGACAATATCAATGAGTAATATTATATTCAGCAAGACGTCTGACCTTAAACACGTCTGAAATGTTCGTCAAACGACAGGTTAAACGTTAAATTGATTTCAGCACATTGCTACGCCATCAGAATTTCTGCATTCATAGCGTTTTCCATAAAGTTGAACTATAGTCTGTCCCATAAAGTTGAAATAAGCGAACGTTCGAAAAACGCCAAAAACTTGCAGTTGAGCATCAATGTGCTCATTTGAATGTCAACGTTTTCTCCATGCAGATTTCATTCATCAATTTTTTCGACATGTTTTAAATTTGACCTTTGAGCTCGAATCCGCCGCTTTTGAAACGTTTGCTTATTTCATCTTTATTGGACACGCTATAACAGAACGTTCAAAAACATGCAATTGAGCATCAATGTGTTCATTTGAATGCATGGCAACATTTTTCCATTAAGCTTCTATAGTTGGTCGCATAAAGATGAATCGCTATCGAACTTTTCAAAGGTGAAAGTTCAAATTTTAAAAACAGCAGCCATTCGTTGTCCATTCCAAGTTTGAACAAGTCAGAAGTTTTTCGAACGTTCGCTAGCTTTGCAACGTTCAAAGTCATTGGATAGAGTTCAAAGGTCAAATATAAAAAACCATTGTGATAAAAACAGACGATTTGAAGCTTCGGGAGAAAAATTGGCATTCAGATGAGAAGTCCGATGCTCAATTACACAATTTGGAATTTGTAACTAATTTTAAATTTGTACATCAAATTTTCAAAACAATCGGAAGCGTTGGAACAAAAGGGTCTAACTATAGCCCCATTTTATCTGATCAAGTTAGAAAATCGAAAACTGATTTTCGATTTCAACTTTACGGGTCCCGTGTCCCGTAAAGTGTAAACACAATTCGGGGTTCAAAAACTGTCGAAAACAAACATCTAATTTAGCCGCTAGTTTCTACGATAATGGTACTTTGATCTTCAATTTTGAGCTCGGTGTCTCAATGAACATGGGGTTTTAAAACAATGCTAACAAGGAGGCTCGCTAATGTGTGATCACATATAAGGTTCCGACCCCGCTCATCCACAATTTTGGCATAATTGTCTACCAAATGAGGAACAGATAGAAAACCCCAACAATTCAAGTGTTTTAAAAATTTCCGAATCAAAAAGATAGCCTCCAACGCAAAAAACTCAGTGGAGTAAAAAATGAAGCATTAGATTGATGAGATCTGCCAATATTAAGAAAGCGAGTTAAGAGCAACAGCAAAATCAAACAACAACAACAAACATTAATTACATCCAAAACTTTATCTCCATTATAAAAAAGAAAACTTAATAACTAAGCCAAAATAGCGTCAAATAAAACTGAAACTAAACAAAATAACATTTACTTCACTAGAAAAGATATGGGACCAGTCCATATAAAGGCTCGGTAACAATTAGACAAAAAAGAACAAAAACAGTAAATTCGCTGATATTTTTAATAATAAAAATAATAAAGATAATATTTATTATTATACTTTAGTAATGAAAATCTTGAGAAATAAACTGAAAATATCCAACAGGTTAAAAATTAGACATGATTATATAGAAGGGCAATAAAACCTGTCGTTATTCAATTTTGTATGTGGTTAAAGAAAAAAAGAACAAATAGACAACAAACAAAATTTCAATTAAAACTTGCCAGAAAACCCTGTTGCAGCCGTAAATTCATAATTTGCCCCCCACCACATATGTTCGATTACGCCTTCTTCGAATGCGGATAATGTAGTATGTGACCTCTCATTAATGAGGCTAGGTAACAAGTAGACAAAAAAGAAAGGCAAAATTAAGTAATATTTTTGTATTTTTCGAAAAAAAATTCTTTCCAAAGTCTACCCTTAATTATAAAATGAAATAATTAAATAGCTTCATTTATTCGTCCAAAGGAAGCCCCTGAGCTCTGCAATTATCCAGAATATGTCTTACGTCTACAAAAAACGTCAAATATGACAAAATAAAAAAAAATACTTTTTTAGTGAGAAACCCGTGTCAAAGCCAGTAAAGTCATAACGAACTCTTTAAAAACATTACACTATGTGACACCAATCCCTTGTGACACCTTGCCTTGACAAAAACAATGTCATATATGAACCGTAGTTAACGAGACTAGGTAACAAATAGATAATAAAAACATCAAAATGGCAAAGTTGAAGTGTTTTTTTATTTTTGAAAACAATTATTTTCGAAGTCATGAATGCCATCATCAACTAAAATCAGAATTTCGGCTCATCTACTTTTCCATAAAAACCAATGGAGCATGTCAGTATACAGGAAATTTCATACAACTAAAAGACAAAGTAAAAATGACAGAGACAAAATTAAAAATTTTAATTTAATTCTGCGAGAAAGAGGTGTCGAAGCCGTAATTACTAAATTCTATATCTTTCAAGATTTTGATATGTTCAATTTTGCGTTAATTTGAACGCCAGTAAAGTGATATTTGAACTGTCAATTATGTGACTAAACGACAAAACGTGAAAAATGGTCAATTGACTAAAAAAAAATTACAAATCTAGAAGTATCAAAGCCAGAAACACGAAAACTTAAGGCATAAAACCGCAATAAAGATTAAATTTCAGTCCAGTGGAAAGACGAAGCATTCTTTCTTTGCTGACACTAAGAAACAAGTTGGCCAAATTATGAAAAAAATGGAGGCAAAGTTCAATAAGCCATAATTTATTTAAAGATCAAATATTTTTAAAAGTCAAAACGCCCATGAGCTTTCAAGTGAAAAACTAGATACATTAATTTACAGCTGCTTAAGAAGCCAATTTGAACCATCACTCGTCAGCTTTGATTTGAAATGTTTGGTTCTTTAAAAAAAACATTTTTCAGAAAAAAAACGACTGATTACAGTCTGAATTATTTTTGGATTCTACCAGTCCAAGATTGGATGATTGCTCCAAAACTAGGCCTGCTGATGCAGTCTGTCCATTAGGAACACAAATGTTTTAGATATAGACAAGTTAATAGTTAAAAAATCAAAAAAAATGCTGCGTCTTTGATAATTGAGTAAATTTCGCAAAACGGCAAAATTTTAATTACAGAGCATTTTCAATGGAAGTTGAAGTAGGAATAGCTCCCCTTTGAGTCTAAAAAATTGTGCTAGTGATTTTGGGTGTATACCTCCGTCAAATTTAAAGTGCAATAAAGAAGCTTATTTCGTGCTATTTTTGATGAAAAAGGCTGAATTTTAAAATATTTAGACAAATTTTTGCCAAAAAATTAAAAATAGTCAACAAAAATTTTTTGTCTTCAAAAAATCAACAACACTATTCTTGAAAATCTTGACATTTCCTAACAGTCAGAAAACACAAAGATTCTGAATCTTGCGAAAGCTAAATTAGTTCCACTTTCCCTCCGGCCTCCAAAAAACACATATTTGTACTTCTACCATACGATGTCGTGCATTTAACTATAATAGGAATACGCTAACATTTAACTTTTTGTTCCGACCCACATAATGGGGGAGGAACTATATACTCACAAAATGGGTTTTTTGTTCAGACAATTTAGGCCGATCGATATAATCATCGAAGAGAGTTGTGAGTGGTATCATTAAAAAGCCCGTCCAGCGTAGAATATGGAATTAAAAAGACTTTTTGCATTTCCGCTTTTTATAGGGAGTTATCGAGGTTCAAACTTTTGACCAAGTTTTCGTCAATTCTGCTAAAATTTGTTCAAATTGTTAAATGTAGTGTTATTCATTTTATCTCTAAAGATAGAGGAGGGTTGCTGAATTGTTCGATCCGAGTCTTTTAGCCAGAATTTATCCTAAATTTTTGAAAAATTAGCCCACTTGCTTTACCTTTGCTGGAAGTAGATACCTTAAAACTCCGGCCAAATTCGGCAAGCTGAAAACGAGCTAGTTGTACTCCCGCTGGCTTTGAGAGTCTTCTGGAATTACAATTTTGCCAGTTTTTTGAACTCGACATTTATACAATGTGCATTTTTATTTTTGACTAACTGAAAAATTTTGTTAAAAAATTGATCTATTTAGCAACCATTTGAACAAATGAGTATTTTGTCAGACGCGGAGCAGTATCTGGGCTGATCTTGATCGCGCCATGGATCATTCCGATAATAAAAGTTTAGATTTTAATGGAGCGCGACCTTTTTTTTCAAAATATTTCCGCTAGGTAAATGATTATGTAAACTACTGACAAGAATTTCAAAGCAGGGCTCAATTTTAGACAGATACAATTTACAATGAATGAGGCCCGAGGAGTTTATATTTTGGTTTCAGAGTTAAGCTCATTGTTTTTATGGCTCTGACCAATTGTTTTCGTAAAAATTTCATGGATTTCTTGAGTTTTGCTTCCATTTGTTATCTGTTTTGTAGCCCAATGGCTTAATGTCCCCAATACAAGATCCAGTTATGTTTGAGGAGGTATAAAGGAACCTAGACAAATCTTTCAGTTAGTATCTTACGTCTGTTATGACTTTGAATATATTTGTTTTAAGAAATTAAATTAAAAATCGGTTAATTTTTTCATCTTATTTCTCTCAACTTCAGGCACAGTCTCAGTAAAAACAGGCAGAAACTGATTTCCCGCGGATTAAAAATTAATATCCGTAACGGATTTATGGTCAACTAATGGTCTCTTTGTTTTGATACTACGCGTTTTCAATTCTTTTTTTATTTTTGAGCTAAATTGCATATTTCACAGATATTTTGTTTCCTTGTCAAATTATCAAATTATTGACAAGTTCAATTGAAGAAAATCACAGTAGGGAATATTCACAGCGCTGGAAAAAGGCACATCTGGGTATGCCATTGTTTTTGTTATATAGTTTATGCTTTTTGGGCCGAGACAGTTATCTCGCAAAATTTTATGGATTTTTTAGTTTTTGTCTATGTTTTTCTTTTTTTTTTGTTGTTGTACGCAATATGACTGATAACGATAGGCCTCAATTGTTTCCCCAGGACGTATAACTCAACCTAGTTATAGATTTTAGTTTATAGCTCTTTTCTCAATTTTATACTTTTTGTATTCATTTTCGTATCCATGTAACTCACTAATTTCTCACAAATTTGATTTGGGATCCCAGTTATTTTTGTTGATTTATTTTTTTTCGAGCTCGGTCATACGTTGCGACTGATTGCTTAGACCACTAATTTTATAAAATGGCTTTCGAAATTTCTATACTGTTCAACTTTTGGGTTTAATTTTAATTTCATGTCTACGTAGTCCTTTTCAAAGGAAGATTCTTTGATGTTAAGATGAGGAGAAGGTGACATTTTACAGTTCTTGCAGGTAATATTATAGTGCCTTGGACAGTGTGATCTCGTAAAATTGTTTGAAGTTTAGGCTTCTTTATAAATTTGTTATTTTGTTGGATCGTGACTTAGTCTCATTATCAGCATGCCCAATTGGCTTCCTGAAGTATTTCAACTCAATCCATCACTGTTTGTTGATATCTTAAAATTGTTAGGTTTTAAGAAAAATTTGTTTTCAAAAACATTTGGGTTTCTGAGCTTCGTCATTTTTTTAGATAGTTTTTTGGTCGATTTATTGCTCAGTCGATGTAAACACAGGTCACAACCCGCTTCCACTGAGCTATAATTTAATCTTTACAACGGTGTTAGGTTCATACATTTATTTCTCGGCTTTGTTACAATTGTTACGAGTTTTTACAAAGAATTTGATATTTTTTTCATATTTGCACATTTTATAGGATTTTTGTTTTCTTTTTAATTTATAGCAATAATTGCATGTCGCATTGGCTTTTAAATTTTGCGCAATTGAAAGTTGGATAACTACATGTCTCAATTGCTCCCTATGGAGACATAAATGAACATTTTAGGGATTTCAGTTGATATGTAATGACATTAATAACGGTGAAATTAATTGTTTTCAAAAAGAGAAATGTATTTTTGAACTTCGCTCCTCTTTGCTTTTTTGTCGACCTGTTGAGCAGTCGCATTGAGAACAGGTCCCATATCTGTTCTAATGAAGTATAGGTTCAATTGTTCCGTTAAGTTTTTATCTGATGTGAGTTTAAATTTGTTATGATTTTTTTATTATAGACATCGAGTTTTGATCGTAAAAAATGCTTGTTGTTTGATATTTATTATTGTCCTTTCGAGTAGTCCTATTATCAACAACGTTTTTCGGCCCTCCAGCGTAGCATTATTGTATTACATTGGTAGTTTATTTAACGATATGTATGTTTTTGAAAGTTTTCTATCTCTTAATCATTTGGTGGCCAATTAAGTCAAAAATGTGGATTAGCGGGGTCGGAACCTTATGTGTTCGCACATTACCGAGCCTCCTTGTTAAGTTTAGTTTCAAATATATCAAATCTCTCCTCGAAACCATTATCAAAAACACTTGCATCAGTGTTCAGGGTATTATAAACGCCCATGATGAATGATAGTCGTAGAAATTTTTTTCACTTTTTTATTCAGAGTTATTGTTTTAGCTTGCCATTATGCATCTTTTAAACAACCAGCATTATTTTGAGGGCACTTCTTCAAATAATTTACAAAATCAGATTCATGATAAATTTAACGTAATTTTAAGAGCATAAAGCGTTTACGTACCGTGAAACTATCAGAAAGTTGAAAAATTTGAAAACTTCAATTTCCTTCAACAAATGGGAAAGTCTATTCCACTATCAACTCAGTTTTGAAATGCTTATCAATGATATCGCTTTCGTATCTCTAATACCTATCGATTGAAAAATATTGACTTCAAAGAAAGCTAGGTTCAAATAAAGTTCCTAACCAAAATAAATCTGGAGATATAAACTGTAATTAATTAAGTTTTACTTGAAAATGTTTCGAAAATCATGTAGAGTTTACGGTAGCATAAAATCCAAACATAGTCATCAAACAGAAAGCATGGATAATATATATACCTCACAAGAGTTCATATTACAGTGAACGCCTTTAAAGCTTCAAGTTATAAACATTATGTGTAGAAAGATAGTTTATGTGTTAATGTATTTACGAAATGCAGCACCTAAATTCAGTTTGACAAATTTTAAGAACAATTATTAAGAAAAGAGCCCCTTTCACCAACAATAGTCAAATTGATAACTTCAAAATTACTTCAAATCAATTATTTCTGTTGCCGCTCATGTTATTCTACTGATTTTGTATTAAGTAATAAAGAACAGACTGTAAACGTATTTACTGGCAATTCAACGTCTCGACAAGGTTAAGAAAAATTCCAAATTTTTCCACAGTTGCCGAAAAAAAACAAGCATATTTTTATTCTTACCGGCTCAACGAAATCTTTCACGGTTCGAAGGCAACAATACTTATGATGCAATAACGAGCAGATTTAAAGATCAGATTTAATGAGCGAGCGAAATTGAGCAAGTATGAAGCAATAGGGCACATGATGTAAAATTGTCATTCTTGGCGGATCGATTATAATAGAACATAGGTTAAAATACTTTTTGAAGGAGTGAAGCAGAATGATCCAAAATTGAATATCATTAACACCTATATTGCGCCGATTGGAAAGTACTAATAATAATAATAATAATAAATTATATTATATTATAATAATATACTCAAAATTCGGTTACCTTCAGAGAAAAAAATCGCAGAGATCCTTACGAACAATTAGACTTGCAGCATAAAAGAAGCTGTTTACTATTTACTATAAAATTGATGACAAGAAATTCTTGCGTTGCAATTCAGAATTCCGACCGTTCATCGGCATTTCGAACTAAACCTCAATTTTGAAATGGTTCAATTTGAACTCTCAGTTATCAACATTTGAAGTCAATATTTCGAGTAATTCTAATTTCAATGACTTAAGTTCGTTTACATCATCAAATTACGCAATTTTGGTTTGATCGTCAATAAATCAACAAATTCTTTAGTTAAACAAACTCGGTTGTAAAATGCTGAAGTTGTACAACTTTTCGTTCCAATACGCACATTGAGAAACATTGAAAACTGTTTTGAAACACAAACATGTCTGTAAATTCAGTTTGATTTCCCACAAAACTACTGCCGAGGGATATACCATTAAAATTGAGAAATCTAGTTGGGTAAAAGCGTTTAATTTCAATAAAATTCTATGGCTGGCTTTGAAACCGTTTGACGTAATAGAAAATTGCCAAGCCATAAATAGCGAATGACAAAATATGACAATTCAGTTGTAAACAGAACATATATATTGTAGGGCAAGCTTATGGTTTTTCGTGACATATTTTTGTCCTTTTCACACATGCACACAAAGCAAGAGTTAACTAATTGCCATATTCACATCTTAAGCAGGCTTTTCAGGTTTGATATCAAAATTTGCTAATTTTTTTCACATATAAGCTCTTGACAAATTGAGTACAAAAGCTATTTACAATTTTTAACGCTATCTGCTAGTCAGAGAGGGAGAGGGTGGTTGTGTTTGCTTACTAATTGTCCAAAATTTTGCGGAAAAATACCCCGACTTTTAGTTTAGCTAAGGGTTGACGAGGAACTATTGGCTCTAAGAGATATTGTGCGGGCAGAGGTTTTGGGTTGAGTGTGAAAAATCTGCCTCTTTTCATGAAGTAAACTGGGCTAAAATTAGCACATCAAACAGACCGCTTATTTCTAATTCAGCTGATTAACACAACAATGGATGCATGTTTAAGAGCTAGTTCAGAACTTCAGTATACACATGATAGAAAGTTGATTACAACTGCGAAATACCCGCACGTCAAGTTGAGGTAATTGACCAAAATCCTAACATCGAGTGTCTGTTATAACTTATTGCTCTTAACTAATACCAATATTAACCAGTCACGATTTTAACAAGTGATAGATATAACCTAAACTAGCTAAGATGCACTTAGCTCTGCAAATTTCTTTCTCGAATGCAGTTTGATTTGGCCTATGTTCACAAAACTGCGATGCAAAGATTACACGTGAATTTGACTCAAAAACTGATCATTCAATCTTTCACTGTCATTTCAAGTCGCGAATCATGTAAGACGATCTCCGATACATGTAAAATGATATCAGCATCTACTATTTTGAATATCAAACGCTGAAAAAAGAGAAAAGGAAATGGGTGGGCTTATTTCCGGCAACCATTACGTTACTACCCTTTTCAGTAGACTCAAAAATAGTTTGAAAAGATAGTTCACACAGTTCAAATACTACCAAAGCAGAGAGGGACAAATCATGATCTCACTTAACTTGAAAGCGTATTGAAATAATACTGGAAAAGCAAATTTATCCAAACTGAATTCAAGCTAGGGAAGAATTTGGATTTCTGTACTGTGAACGTAAAACATATTACAGCAACTTAGGGCAAAAGTGAGAATTTAATCAAAAGTAATTTCCTCAAGTTAAGCAACATCAAATAAAATACAAGTCATACAAAAAGACGTTAGTTAAACATGTATACATACAAATAGAACACAAATTATTGCTCTGGGTATGTTAAGGGTAAGTTATGTGCACGTTTTATGAATAAGAAGGTGTGTTATAATTGCTAATACAAATCCTAGTCAATCGGAAACAAATCAATAGCTTTAAAAAAACAAAACGGACGGAATTGCATTTTGAACTATTATACAAACTGAAGATGAAAAGGATTACAAATGACAGTTGTCAAAGAGATGAAATGACTTGAATGCTCCTTCCACTTCCGTTGTCGAAACTGAACATGCCATCTTCAAGTTTGGCGTAATCAGGCAAGCTGCTGTTTGAGTATTTGCTCAGCGATTTCTGGCTATGGTAGGCAGACGAAACGTCATATTTGGAACCCTTCGCGCTTTTAGGTGAACTGGCGTTACTGTTGCCAGGCGAACCATTAGTCTCGGATTTTACCCATTTAGGAAGTGTCAATTTATCTTTGGTCGCCAACAGGTAAAACTCCAGAAAGATGAGCAAAAACAGGCAAATGAGGGATAATATGATGATAACTATTTTGAAGGAAATTGATTCGATGTATACAAAATCCATCGGTTTCCGTATCCAAGACCAGTTCTCCGGGTAAAACATCATAAAGCCTTGAACCACGAGTAACAATAGGATGCAGATAACGTATGGTATGTTTGTGAACAGATGCTTGCGGTGAGGGGGTCCAGGCGAAAACCCAACAGCGCAAACTATGTACAGCAACATTGATATATAGTTGATGGCCGTGTTTTCCTGACTTACAATGCTCTCCTCCATAACTGCAGCCTCGGTGTCCAAAGGAATATACCAGCTGTAACTTTTCAGTATGGCAAGCGAAAGGCACTGGGCTGCAAACTGCGCTACAATAGCTGCAATCAGTGATAAAAAGATAACGCCGTTGAACAGTCGAACTGGTGGTCGATATTTGGAGAGCTTGTCGCTCGCTTCTGTAGCTCCCATAGTCAGCATTAGTCCAGTAATGATTCCCATATCCATCCACAAAAACTGCAGGTCACCAAGTGTGGTGTCGAACCAATACAAAAGAACTATAGATGTGAACTGTATCATACTATACAGACCCATGAACTTGAAAGTGGCGAAAGAGTTCACCAATGAGGCACGGCCCTCCCGAATTAGCCGGTCAACACATGAAACATCAGGCACGGCACTCGTAAATGGCGACGCGGCTGATGCTTCCAATTCCGACAACGAGATCCCAACGTGAGCAATCTTCAGAGCACCGCAATCGTTTGCTCCATCACCCACCATTCCAACATAGTAGCCCAAATCTTGCAACTTTTCTACTAACTCAGATTTCTGTTCAGGAGACATGCGTGCGAATACGGCAGAGCGCTTCAAAAACATGGCCGCCACCGCCTCTTCTTTGATATCCTTGAGGGCTGAGAACGCATCACCTGTCATCGCAAAAACGCTTTCAGATGTTTGGTAATTTTTGGCGGAGAAGTTTAGAACATCATCCCTGTAGTAAAAAGTTTGCAGTTTAGTATGCTTTCTAACTAAGATACAGTCACGAGCTACTGCAGTAGCGGTTGCAATGTTATCGCCAGTAACCATGATTGATCTGATATTTGCAGCATGAAGTTTGTGAATAACTGGCGAAGAGGCTTCCTTCAATTTGTTGTAGAACACCAGGAAACCCAAAAACTCAAGATTTTGCTCCAAATCATTCAGAGTTGCTTTGTGGATTTTGTGCCAGGCCATCTTAGCATCCAAAGGTTTGTATGCCAAAGCCAACACTCTGAATCCATTTCGGGCGTAGAAATCTAGAGATTGAGAAAAGTTACTAGGCAGTTTGGCGCATAGAGAGGCTACTTTCTCTGGCGCACCTTTGAGAAAGAACTCGTAGTGATCTTCTCGGCTATCACGTACAACAACAGCCATGCGTTGCATTTCGGAGGAAAATGGGAATTGGCGGACCAACCCGATATCAATAGTTTGCCCATTGGGTAAATTAGGGGAGGTGACTATAGACGGCGCAAGAGAATCAAAATCGAACCCAGTTCCCGTGCTTTGCTCCGAATAGGACCATCCCGAAGCATTGAAAAGCTTCAGATCCATGGGATCGCCGACCAACTCGCCTTCAATTTTAGTCAAAGAGTGGCACGTACTGATTCCAACCACAAGTTTCGAATCCGGTTTCAGAGCCCGGACATCGAATTCCTCGTTGTTCATTACGTTGCTGGATTTATCGACCGTTACCACATGTTTGAACGTCATATCATCTTCAGTAAGGGTTCCTGTTTTGTCAAAGCACACGACGTCAACGGATCCTGCAACATCGATTCTTTGGGGACTGACGCAGAAAATCTTCCTGTTTCTAAGACGACGTTGCGCGAATACCATACCAATGTTCAAGGCAGCTGGCAAAGCTGGTGGTACTGCAATAGTGATGATATCCAAGGGTTTCAAAATTATTTCTTTTATCGGCTCCTGTCTGTTTATCATCAACACCAACGTATAAACGAACCCAATCATAGCGACGCCCATGAGGAAAACCGTAAACAAAATAGCGTCAAAAAACAGTCTAAAGGACATTGGCTTCGGGTACAAAATCGAACGAATCAATTCGCCTTTCATTGTATAAAAGCCAGTGTTGGCAACAACCGCGTAGCACTTGTCGTTGGAATACGCTCGGGATTGAAGTACAGCAGTTCCCGAGTATAATGTATGTTTAGCATGATATTTCTCAGAGTAGAGCAGCGAATTTCCACCAGCAAATGGCGTTTTTGTGACAGGAACACTTTCACCCGTCAACATGCTTTCGTTCACAATACAAGTACCGGTCAATAAAACTGCATCAAACGTCATTGAACATCCATTTTGAGGAATCACAACAAGGTCCCCTGGAACCAGCTCTTGCTGCCAAATGTTTTCCTCACGTCCGTTTCTCAAGACAGAAATGACAAAATCCCCTTTCGTCATTTTAATTACCTTCCTTTGCTGTGAGTACGTCATATACAAAGACCAAAATATTGACATCACACTTAGAAAGATAATACACAACGAATAATACAGATAATCGTCAATAATCCACACAGTCACGCTAAACAGCTGGAAAAAGTAGAAAGGATGCAATATTTCCTGAACCAATAACTTGGGAATCGATTTGGGATTGATATCGATCTGATTGGATCCGTAGACACCTCTGCGACTCTCCACCTCGAAATCAGGAAGGCCTCGTTTGATATTCTGCGTGGCATCACCCAAAGTCAGACCAGCTGAGAACGATGGGAACTTTGCAGCCATGCTTCCGTCATCTGATATGATATAATTTGATTTCTGGTAGGAAAAGCATAAAAGCTCGCGTCCCGTTTCGTCCAACTTAAAATCAACTTTGTCAACATCAATATTATGCGAATCATTCTCAGTTGAGACTTGACGTTCCGTTTCATGTTTAAGCCTTTGTCGCAAAAGGTTCCACGTTTGGTCCGAAGATATTTGAAGTTTGAACAGTCTTCGTCTAAAGTACCGTTGATGGAAATCTTTAACAAGGACATCAGATGCGCAGTTTACGGACTCGACTTTGGTAAAAAGTAGATAGATAAGCCAGTTCGGTTTCCAGTACAGTGGCAGAATCGCAAAGCCAAGGGTAAATACGCAAAGTATTGAGTACAGGGTTGTTTTCAGGTAGTTGAGTCGATATCCAAGGACTGAAAATTCATTTTCAGTACCGGGGTGCAAGTACAACCTGTTTGCCACCATCTATTACATTTAGTTTCTGAAAGATTCAGCTTGCAAATTGTTACACTGAAAGATTCAGCCTTCAAAATGTTACAAATTGTAACAGTACTTGGCCCGCTTCATAACAGTACTTGGCCCGCTTTTACAACAGTACTTGGCCCGCTTTTATTTAATCTGTATACTAAGGATATGGCAACACGAGTTGACTGACTTTCAAACAGTCGCTCTTTTGCTTTGCTTTGACCTCCAATGACAAAAACAAGGCCAGTTTAGATCAAAAAGCCAACCAACTAATTCAATATTTTCAAGAACACCAACTCACAGTAAATTCCTCAAAAATTGAATTCATGATATTTAGTAAGAAAAGGAAAGAATTTAAAGAACAGATAATTATAAATTCAATTGCAATAGATGAGAAACCTGAGGCACTGGTATTAAGTCGTTTGCACTACTCGGCGGCTGCCATTCATGCAATTGAGCAGAATCTAATAGTATCCTTAGAAAAAGAAGTAAACTGGGCATTAAGGGCAACAAATTTTAGACAGAAACAAGAAAAAAATTTAAGATAAACGCAGTCGGAACTTTCTCTCCGTTAAACTCTTTTTGCGAGCAAAAAGATTACATTTTTCGGTAAAAAAACATTTACGACCTGCTTTTACTCCACCAACTAGATGTCCATTAGTCACTTGGAGTCTTCAAGAGTCTAACAGGACAAAAAAAATGTTCTGGAAACTGAGATTTGTTTCCAGCAAAATGCAGAATTCATCTGTGAGATTGGCAATACTAGATTGGAATGAACTACCCAGTGAAATTCAAAACAAACAAGACAAAAATATCCCCCAAACGGCTTAGAATTTTCTTGCTCAGTATTTAACTTGATCCCTTGTTTGTGGATTGTTACTTGTTCAACATGGCGTGACTTTAAATTTGGAAATATAAGCTAGACTTATTGTTGTTGGGTTGACGCATAAAGATGTATAAACTTAATGCACTTTTTTAATTAATATGCCAAGAAAAATGAATTATCTAAGATTTTCTGTTGTAATGTTAAAAAATGAGTAATTTGTAAATATTTACACTGTCGGACTAATATCAGTTGTATACTTCTTGGCATGATTCCTAATTCAGTGTTCTTTTTTACACAAATCGCAGCAGAGATCTCCAATCATCTACATGATATTTCTCAGAGTAGAGCAGCGAATTTCCACCAGCAAATGGCGTTTTTGTGACAGGAACACTTTCACCCGTCAACATGCTTTCGTTCACAATACAAGTACCGGTCAATAAAACTGCATCAAACGTCATTGAACATCCATTTTGAGGAATCACAACAAGGTCCCCTGGAACCAGCTCTTGCTGCCAAATGTTTTCCTCACGTCCGTTTCTCAAGACAGAAATGACAAAATCCCCTTTCGTCATTTTAATTACCTTCCTTTGCTGTGAGTACGTCATATACAAAGACCAAAATATTGACATCACACTTAGAAAGATAATACACAACGAATAATACAGATAATCGTCAATAATCCACACAGTCACGCTAAACAGCTGGAAAAAGTAGAAAGGATGCAATATTTCCTGAACCAATAACTTGGGAATCGATTTGGGATTGATATCGATCTGATTGGATCCGTAGACACCTCTGCGACTCTCCACCTCGAAATCAGGAAGGCCTCGTTTGATATTCTGCGTGGCATCACCCAAAGTCAGACCAGCTGAGAACGATGGGAACTTTGCAGCCATGCTTCCGTCATCTGATATGATATAATTTGATTTCTGGTAGGAAAAGCATAAAAGCTCGCGTCCCGTTTCGTCCAACTTAAAATCAACTTTGTCAACATCAATATTATGCGAATCATTCTCAGTTGAGACTTGACGTTCCGTTTCATGTTTAAGCCTTTGTCGCAAAAGGTTCCACGTTTGGTCCGAAGATATTTGAAGTTTGAACAGTCTTCGTCTAAAGTACCGTTGATGGAAATCTTTAACAAGGACATCAGATGCGCAGTTTACGGACTCGACTTTGGTAAAAAGTAGATAGATAAGCCAGTTCGGTTTCCAGTACAGTGGCAGAATCGCAAAGCCAAGGGTAAATACGCAAAGTATTGAGTACAGGGTTGTTTTCAGGTAGTTGAGTCGATATCCACGGACTGAAAATTCATTTTAAGTACCGGGGTGCAAGTACAACCTGTTTGCCACCATCTATTACATTTAGTTTCTGAAAGATTCAGCTTGCAAATTGTTACACTGAAAGATTCAGCCTTCAAAATGTTACAAATTGTAACAGTACTTGGCCCGCTTCATAACAGTACTTGGCCCGCTTTTACAACAGTACTTGGCCCGCTTTTATTTAATCTGTATACTAAGGATATGGCAACACGAGTTGACTGACTTTCAAACAGTCGCTCTTTTGCTTTGCTTTGACCTCCAATGACAAAAACAAGGCCAGTTTAGATCAAAAAGCCAACCAACTAATTCAATATTTTCAAGAACACCAACTCACAGTAAATTCCTCAAAAATTGAATTCATGATATTTAGTAAGAAAAGGAAAGAATTTAAAGAACAGATAATTATAAATTCAATTGCAATAGATGAGAAACCTGAGGCACTGGTATTAAGTCGTTTGCACTACTCGGCGGTTGCCATTCATGCAATTGAGCAGAATCTAATAGTATCCTTAGAAAAAGAAGTAAACTGGGCATTAAGGGCAACAAATTTTAGACAGAAACAAGAAAAAAATTTAAGATAAACGCAGTCGGAACTTTCTCTCCGTTAAACTCTTTTTGCGAGCAAAAAGATTACATTTTTCGGTAAAAAAACATTTACGACCTGCTTTTACTGCACCAACTAGATGTCCATTAGTCACTTGGAGTCTTCAAGAGTCTAACAGGACAAAAAAAATGTTCTGGAAACTGAGATTTGTTTCCAGCAAAATGCAGAATTCATCTGTGAGATTGGCAATACTAGATTGGAATGAACTACCCAGTGAAATTCAAAACAAACAAGACAAAAATATCCCCCAAACGGCTTAGAATTTTCTTGCTCAGTATTTAACTTGATCCCTTGTTTGTGGATTGTTACTTGTTCAACATGGCGTGACTTTAAATTTGGAAATATAAGCTAGACTTATTGTTGTTGGGTTGACGCATAAAGATGTATAAACTTAATGCACTTTTTTAATTAATATGCCAAGAAAAATGAATTATCTAAGATTTTCTGTTGTAATGTTAAAAAAATGAGTAATTTGTAAATATTTACACTGTCGGACTAATATCAGTTGTATACTTCTTGGCATGATTCCTAATTCAGTGTTCTTTTTTACACAAATCGCAGCAGAGATCTCCAATCATCTAGTACTAACCATGATCTGTGGCATGATATAGTACCATGATATAGTACTAACCAAGACTAAACAAAAACACAACCTCGCTCTCTAGGTTAATCTCAGTTAAGTTAAAAAATCGAATCTTACGTTATGGGATTGCTCACGAGTAGCCAAAAAATTGTAACCTCTGATGGTTTCTCGAATGATTGAAGACGGATGTTTTCAAACAAAAGTGACCAAATAACTCTCTTCACTAAATGAGACACAAAATATAGTTAAAAATTTAGGAAATAAAAAGACGCTTAGAAAAAGCCAGGAAACCAAAACCATTGACAAATTGAGATTCAATTTCCCCGAAAATAAATTATGCAATTGTTTATCAACCATTTCCTCAATTTGTTGAGATCACCCTTTAGCTGTTTTTGTCAAACAAAGTTCAAGTTGTCACCAAAGCTATTTTAAAAAAACTTATTTCAAAGGAACACAAAACTCAAATTTAAAAAATTTGTTTTGTGCGGTTTTCACCCAAAAACTCTCGTACTTTGAAAGTTTCCTAAATTTTTCAACCATAAAGTTTTAAAGATAGCGTTTCAGTGGCACAAACATGATTATAGATGCAATTACCGGAATAAAAGTGAAAGTTTTGTTTCTTTACACATGCACTTTTGTGTAATTGAAATGCGTTCACTTAAGTCTGTGAATAAAAAAACTACATAATGTGCTCGCTTTGAGGATGGGGTTATAAAACTGAATCTATTGCTATGATGTTAATTTCATAACCTAAATATAGCTGGCACAATGCCAGGTGGTCTGCGCAAAAATGAAACCAACTGCTACATGAAGCCAAGCAAACCTAACATCAAATAAAACTGCCCGAAAGCGAGCAAAACTGAAAACTGATATCTTCAGAAAAAAAGTAGTTTCAAAGTAAAAAAAGTTTGAACACAAATTGAAAAACTAAAAAGCTTTCATCAGGCCTCATTAGAGAGCCAAATAGAACAGTCATTTGACTGAACAAAAAAAAGAAGGTTGGGCGAAAACTTAAAATTAACGAACAATTTATTTAAATAAGTACCTAAATAAAGTCATAAGAAAATCTATTTCAAACAGTAAACAAGATTATCATCAAGGAAATCAAGTGCATATTAGAAAACATGGTTCACCTTTTCTGTAAAAACCATTTATTAAGAAATAAGATGAAAACAAATTAAATTCGCACACAAATATCTCGAAATCAAAAAATTCTTTAAGAATAGCTAATCACCCCTCTATGAGGAAACTTCACTAGAACTTGAAAATACTTGCCTTTTGTCCCTTTTACAACATCAGCGTAGCTAAAATCACCACTACTGATTAAAAAGACGTAAAAAAAAGGAACAATAAAAGCCTCGATCAGATAGCGCTATCAGACCTTAAATCTCATAATGATGATGAAGGAAGCTTAGCCACTCTTTCCAGACCCAGGAGTGATTGTCGAACATCAAAAGGCTTGACAAATAAAGTGTGTTTACAGCAGCTTCTTGAAATCTTTCATTTTTTGCTGTTCTTATGTTAATCAGGTAAACCATTCCATCTCTTAGCACCTTGAAAACTGAAACATTTTCTCATCGCATTTGACGAGCATTTGCGGATTTGAAACAGTTTCTGACGTGAAGGTCGGGTTGATAATGTGTTCTGTCGAAATAAATTATTTATATAGATAGGAGCCATCGATTTAACAACTTTAAACAAAAGCTAACAATTTGAAACGACTACTTTGTTCAATAGGCAACCAGTGTAATTGTTTGAGCAAACGTTTTGATGATACAATCTGTAAAAAACAATACAAACTTTACAGTAAAATTTTGTAATTTTTGCAGTTTTCCGATAAGTTTTTTTTACTCAATTGAAAGTATATAACATTACAATAATCCATGATTGAACGAACGAAACAGGAAGCATGTTTTCCATTGCATTTTGCCCGAAAACGTTGGAATCGAATAACGTCCGTAATTGTACATAACAGTAAAAACGAGGTTCAACTGACTCAAAAGTCAGCTTACTGTTAGTTCATCGAGTTTCTCATTGGTAACTCAATTCCCAGTTTTTTAAAAAAAGACAGAACATTAGAAATGAGATAGCAAAAAACAATCATCAGTTTTGTTAATGTTATTTACTTACTTCAACTTGCACATATCAATTATTGTTTCAAAATAAAATTTATGGACGTAATGTTTTAATCTAATTCAAAGATAAATTGACTGTCATCAGCATAAAAATTATAAATGACGCCAGGTCATTCAAAACCTCAAAGTGGTGTCAAATAGAATGAGAACAACACTCGACCCAAAACCTACCCATGTGGAACTCCGGCTTCATTGTAAAAGTATTTTAAGAGCTTATTCTGAACACTGAGTGGCGAATTGCGACTTCTCAGGTAAAAATCAAAAAACAGTAAGACTGATCTATCAAATCCAAGTTTATTTCGCAATATTTTCAGTAAAACAGTAAAAATGACCGTATCAAATTCTGATGTCAAATCAAGAGATCCGAATTGCACGCTTCGGTGTCAAAATCTCATTTACTCTCTCAAGGCAATAAGCTATTTCTGGTCTGACAGCCAGCGCTATTACACACATTAAATCTGATGATGATGGAAGATTAGCCACTTTCCAGAGCCAAGAGTGATTGTCGAAAATCAAAAGGCTTGACAGATTAAGTGTTTCCAGCAGCTTCTTCAACTTTTGCATTTTTTTGCGGTTCGTATGTTAATCAGGTAACCCATTCCATCTCTTAGCGCCTTGCAAACTGAAACATTTTCTCATCGCATTTGACAAACATTTGGGGATTTGAAACAGTTTTTGAAGTGAAGGTTGGGTAGATAATGTGTTCCGTTGAAATAAATTATTTATATAGATAGGAGCCACAAATCTATCAACTTTGAACAAGTGTTAACAATTTGAAAAGACTCCTTTGTTCAATAGGCAACCAGTGTAATTGTTTGAGCAAACGTTTTGATGATACAATCTGTAAAAAAACAATGCAAACTTTACAGCAAAATTTTGTAATTTTTGCAGTTTTCCGATAAATTTTTTTTACTCAATTGGACGCATTCTGTTGACTCAAATTGACTGCCATCAGCATAAAGATTATAAATGACGCCAGTTGCATTTAAAAACTCACATTGGTGTCAAATAGAATGAGAACAGAACTGCCTTCAAAATCTGTCCATGTGCAACTCCGGCTTCATTGTAAAAGCAATTTGAGAGCTTATTCTCAACACTAACTCACGAATTGCAACTTCTCAGGTAACTAACTATCAAAAACCGTAAGACTGATCCATCAAATTCAAGTTTATATTGCAATATTTTTAGTGACACGGTAAAAATGACCGTATTAAATGCTGATGTCAAATCAAGAAATCAGAATTGCACGCTTCCTTGCCAATATCTCAGTTACTCTCTCAAAAGAAAAAGCTATTCCTGTTTCCGTTGAATGACACTGACAATAATCAGACTGTAGTGGCGGCCATAATCCGTTTCAGTCGATGTAATTAACTAACTGCTTCAAAACTCATTTTTCCTACTGTTTTGGACAGTGTTCTAATATTAGTAACAGGTCTAATTTTCTATTTTTCTGGTCGTTTTTTATTAAAAGGGATTAATAGTCCCTACTTCAGAAAAGTTCGGAAACACACAATAACAAAACGCAATTTAAAAGGTCAGCTAAAGACTCGAGGTAAGTACGGATGATAAATTTTCAGATGTCTGTTCGAAAGATATGAGGTGCAAGGAATTCGGTAATTTGTACAATATTGGCGGTAAATCCGAACACAAAAAAACTGGATTAGCAAACTCGCCTCGAGCGTTTTTACCGGATTTTTGTAGGAGAGTAATCACTTTTTGTCTGAAAAAATGACAAAATCTATGCACTAAGGTACTTAGAATTTCAGTTTTTTGGCAATTAATGCACTTTCCCTCTGAATAATTTGTCAAAAGTACAAAACCTCAGCTTGCTTCATTTTTTTGGCAACTGTTGAGATTCAAAAAATTCTCTCATTTCACTTTCAGAGTTTCCCTATTATCGTATAAATGTGATGGTAGTCTGACCTCACTGTCAGTTGATCGCATTTTTCTGCAGACTCTGTCAAATTTAAGCTTCAAGCGTTTTACTTCAATGCATTCATCGTCAAAAAATCTTGATCGATTTGAGAACACAAAAAACCTTTTAAAGTGCACCAGCTTAGCTCTTACAAAATTGGCACCTGAGTAGAAACAGCCATAGAGTTAATTTACAAAATTGTGAAAATCGTCAGTCGAATTCAATCGAGTTGTTTCAAATCATTTCCAGCAAAATGATTTTTTCAAAAATATGTATAAAGCTTTGAGCACTGTTCGTGATTTACTGATTTCCATACGTACCCTTCTCAATGAAACTTATGGCATGTGACTTTCTCAATTTCCATGTAAAGGTTATAGCATAATGGTCAGAGGGCACAGTTTGATCAATATTCAGATCACATGTGCATCTTCATTCATGAAAATTAAATCAATTAAATTGCCATTATTCGTTGTTGCTTCACTGTGCACAAATTCGGTAATTTGCACAACATTGGCCGTAAATCGGAACACAAAAAAACCGGATTAACAAACTTGCCTCGAGCGTTTTTACCGGATTTTTGTAGGAGAGTAATCACTTTTTGTCTGAAAAAATGACAAAATCCATGCACTAAGGTACTTAGAATTTCAGTTTTTTGGCAATTAATGCATTTTCCCTCTGAATAATTTGTCAAAAGTACGAAACCTCAGCTTGCTTCATTTTTTTGGCAACTGTTGAGATTTATCTCTCATTTCACTTTCAGAGTTTCCCAATTATCGTATAAATGTGATTGTAGTCTGACCTCACTGTCAGTTGATCGCATTTTTCTGCAGACTCTGTCAAGTTTACGCTTCAAGCATTTTCCTTCAATGCATTCATCGTCAAAAAATCTTGGTCAATTTGAGTACACAAAAGACCTTTTAAAGGGCACCAGCTTAGCTCTTACAAAATTGGCACCTGAGTAGAAATAACCATAGAGTTAATTTACAAAATTGTGAAAATCGTCAGTCGAATTCAATCGAGTTGTTTCAAATCATTTCCAGCAAAATGATTTTCTCAAATAGATGTATAAAGCTTTGAGCACTGTTCGTGAATTACTGATTTCCATACGTATCCTTCTCAATGAAACTTATGGCATGTGACTTTCTCAATTTCCATGTGAAAAGTTATAGCATAATGGTCAGAGGGCACAGTTTGATCAATATTCAGGTCACATGTGACATCTTCATTCACGAAAATTAAATCAATGAAATTGCCATTATTCGTTGTTGCTTCACTGTGCACAAATTCGGTAATTTGCACAACATTGGCCGTAAATCCGAACACAAAAAAACTGGATTAACAAACTTGCCTCGAGCGTTTTTACCGGATTTTTGTAGGAGAGTAATCACTTTTTGTCTGAAAAATTGACAAAATCTATGCACTAAGGTCCTTAGAATTTCAGTTTTTTGGAAATTAATGCATTTTCCCTCTGAATAACTTGTCAAAAGTACGAAACCTCAGCTTCATTATTTTGGCAACTGTTGAGATTAAAACATTGAATAAATGAAAGGAAATCTACTGCATTGCAAATTGACTCTGCGTTCCATAGACCTGCGAGTAAGCGATATTGTTGTAGTCAATTGACCTGCAGGTGGCTGCTAAATTTGAAATAAACGTCTTCAGCCAAATCTGCGCTTCCTCGCCCAAAAATAACCTCTTGAATTTATGTTAACAGGCCAAGTTTCAGTGCTCTTAACAAGTTCTGTCGTGTCTTCAGGAAAAACAATGAAAAGATTTAAGTTGCCTGTTCCTTCAACGCAGACCTCTGCATGCCAAAGGTTTCGAGTTTTGCTCATAACAAACAAGCAGTGACGTGGTATCAATGCATAGCGGTACTCTTCTGATAAGTCATATCTCCTTGATTTGGGTAATTACAGCCAGCGATTGAATCAACACAATGTTGGTTGGAATCGGATATCCATGTTTCGTACAAAGCCAAAACCAAAAACCATGAGCTATTAGATAAGGCACAAGGAAATCTACTTTATTGAAAATTGACTGTGCGTTCCATAGGCCTCTGGTTAAGCAATGTTGTTGGAGTTAATTGAGTTTCCCTATTATCGTATAAATGTGATTGTAGTCTGACTTAACTATCAGTTGATTGCATTTTTCTGCAGACTCTGTCAAGTTTACGCTTCAAGCGTTTTATTTCAATGCATTCATCGTCAAAAAATCTTGGTCAATTTGAGTACACAAAAGACCCTTTAAAGGGCACCAGCTTAGCTCTGACAAAATTGGCACCTGAGTAGAAATAACCATAGAGTTAATTTACAAAATTGTGAAAATCGTCAGTCGAATTCAATCGAGTTGTTTCAAATCATTTCCAGCAAAATGATTTTCTCAAATAGATGTATAAAGCTTTGAGCACTGTTCGTGATTTACTGATTTCCATACGTATCCTTCTCAATGAAACTTATGGCATGTGACTTTCTCAATTTCCATGTGAAAAGTTATAGCATAATGGTCAGAGGGCACAGTTTGATCAATATTCAGGTCACATGTGACATCTTCATTCACGAAAATTAAATCAATGAAATTGCCATTATTCGTTGTTGCTTCACTGTGCACAAATTCGGTAATTTGCACAACATTGGCCGTAAATCCGAACACAAAAAAACTGGATTAACAAACTTGCCTCGAGCGTTTTTACCGGATTTTTGTAGGAGAGTAATCACTTTTTGTCTGAAAAATTGACAAAATCTATGCACTAAGGTCCTTAGAATTTCAGTTTTTTGGCAATTAATGCATTTTCCCTCTGAATAACTTGTCAAAAGTACGAAACCTCAGCTTCATTATTTTGGCAACTGTTGAGATTAAAACATTGAATAAATGAAAGGAAATCTACTGCATTGCAAATTGACTCTGCGTTCCATAGACCTGCGAGTAAGCGATATTGTTGTAGTCAATTGACCTGCAGGTGGCTGCTAAATTTGAAATAAACGTCTTCAGCCAAATCGGCGCTTCCTCGCCCAAAAATAACCTCTTGAATTTATGTTAACAGGCCAAGTTTCAGTGCTCTTAACAAGTTCTGTCGTGTCTTCAGGAAAAACAATGAAAAGATTTAAGTTGCCTGTTCCTTCAACGCAGACCTCTGCATGCCAAAGGTTTCGAGTTTTGCTCATAACAAACAAGCAGTGACGTGGTATCAATGCATAGCGGTACTCTTCTGATAAGTCATATCTCCTTGATTTGGGTAATTACAGCCAGCGATTGAATCAACACAATGTTGGTTGGAATCGGATATCCATGTTTCGTACAAAGCCAAAACCAAAAACCATGGGCTATTAGATAAGGCACAAGGAAATCTACTTTATTGAAAATTGACTGTGCGTTCCATAGGCCTCTGGTTAAGCAATGTTGTTGGAGTTAATTGAGTTTCCCTATTATCGTATAAATGTGATTGTAGTCTGACTTAACTATCAGTTGATTGCATTTTTCTGCAGACTCTGTCAAGTTTACGCTTCAAGCGTTTTATTTCAATGCATTCATCGTCAAAAAATCTTGGTCAATTTGAGTACACAAAAGACCTTTTAAAGGGCACCAGCTTAGCTCTGACAAAATTGGCACCTGAGTAGAAATAACCATAGAGTTAATTTACAAAATTGTGAAAATAATCAGTCGAATTCAATCGAGTTGTTTCAAATCATTTCCAGCAAAATGATTTTCTCAAATAGATGTATAAAGCTTTGAGCACTGTTCGTGATTTACTGATTTCCATACGTATCCTTCTCAATGAAACTTATGGCATGTGACTTTCTCAATTTCCATGTGAAAAGTTATAGCATAATGGTCAGAGGGCACAGTTTGATCAATATTCAGGTCACATGTGACATCTTCATTCACGAAAATTAAATCAATGAAATTGCCATTATTCGTTGTTGCTTCACTGTGCACAAATTCGGTAATTTGCACAACATTGGCCGTATATCCGAACACAAAAAAACTGGATTAACAAACTTGCCTCGAGCGTTTTTACCGGATTTTTGTAGGAGAGTAATCACTTTTTGTCTGAAAAATTGACAAAATCTATGCACTAAGGTCCTTAGAATTTCAGTTATTTGGCAATTAATGCATTTTCCCTCTGAATAACTTGTCAAAAGTACGAAACCTCAGCTTCATTATTTTGGCAACTGTTGAGATTAAAACATTTGAATAAATGAAAGGAAATCTACTGCATTGCAAATTGACTCTGCGTTCCATAGACCTGCGGTTAAGCGATATTGTTGTAGTCAATTGACCTGCAGGTGGCTGCTAAATTTGAAATAAACGTCTTCAGCCAAATCTGCGCTTCCTCGCCCAAAAATAACCTCTTGAATTTATGTTAACAGGCCAAGTTTCAGTGCTCTTAACAAGTTCTGTCGTGTATTCAGGAAAAACAATGAAAAGATTTAAGTTGCCTGTTCCTTCAACGCAGACCTCTGCATGCCAAAGGTTTCGAGTTTTGCTCATAACAAACAAGCAGTGAAGTGGTATCAATGCATAGCGGTACTCTTCTGATAAGTCATATCTCCTTGATTTGGGTAATTACAGCCAGCGATTGAATCAACACAATGTTGGTTGGAATCGGATATCCATGTTTCGTACAAAGCCAAAACCAAAAACCATGGGCTATTAGATAAGGCACAAGGAAATCTACTTTATTGAAAATTGACTGTGCGTTCCATAGGCCTCTGGTTAAGCAATGTTGTTGGAGTTATTTGAGTTTCCCTATTATCGTATAAATGTGATTGTAGTCTGACTTAACTGTCAGTTGATTGCATTTTTCTGCAGACTCTGTCAAGTTTACGCTTCAAGCGTTTTATTTCAATGCATTCATCGTCAAAAAATCTTGGTCAATTTGAGTACACAAAAGACCTTTTAAAGGGCACCAGCTTAGCTCTGACAAAATTGGCACCTGAGTAGAAACAACCATAGAGTTAATTTACAAAATTGTGAAAATCGTCAGTCGAATTCAATCGAGTTGTTTGAAATCATTTCCAGCAAAATGATTTTCTCAAATAGATGTATAAAGCTTTGAGCACTGTTCGTGATTTACTGATTTCCATACGTATCCTTCTCAATGAAACTTATGGCATGTGACTTTCTCAATTTCCATGTGAAAAGTTATAGCATAATGGTCAGATGGCACAGTTTGATCAATATTCAGGTCACATGTGACATCTTCATTCACGAAAATTAAATCAATGAAATTGCCATTATTCGTTGTTGCTTCACTGTGCACAAATTCGGTAATTTGCACAACATTGGCCGTAAATCCGAACACAAAAAAACTGGATTAACAAGCTTGCCTCGAGCGTTTTTACCGGATTTTTGTAGGAGAGTAACCACTTTTTGTCTGAAAAATTGACAAAATCTATGCACTAAGGTCCTTAGAATTTCAGTTTTTTGGCAATTAATGCATTTTCCCTCCGAATAACTTGTCAAAAGTACGAAACCTCAGCTTCATTATTTTGGCAACTGTTGAGATTAAAACATTGAATAAATGAAAGGAAATCTACTGAATTGCAAATTGACTCTGCGTTCCATAGACCTGCGGGTAAGCGATATTGTTGTAGTCAATTGACCTGCAGGTGGCTGCTAAATTTGAAATAAACGTCTTCAGCCAAATCTGCGCTTCCTCGCCCAAAAATAACATCTTGAATTTATGTTAACAGGCCAAGTTTCAGTGCTCTTAACAAGTTCTGTCGTGTCTTCAGGAAAAACAATGAAAAGATTTAAGTTGCCTGTTCCTTCAACGCAGACCTCTGCATGCCAAAGGTTTCGAGTTTTGCTCATAACAAACAAGCAGTGACGTGGTATCAATGCATAGCGGTACTCTTCTGATAAGTCATATCTCCTTGATTTGGGTAATTACAGCCAGCGATTGAATCAACACAATGTTGGTTGGAATCGGATATCCATGTTTCGCACAAAGCCAAAACCAAAAACCATGGGCTATTAGATAAGGCACAAGGAAATCTACTTTATTGAAAATTGACTGTGCGTTCCATAGGCCTCTGGTTAAGCAATGTTGTTGGAGTTAATTGAGTTTCCCTATTATCGTATAAATGTGATTGTAGTCTGACTTCACTGTCAGTTGATTGCATTTTTCTGCAGACTCTGTCAAGTTTACGCTTCAAGCGTTTTATTTCAATGCATTCATCGTCAAAAAATCTTGGTCAATTTGAGTACACAAAAGACCTTTTAAAGGGCACCAGCTTAGCTCTGACAAAATTGGCACCTGAGTAGAAACAACCATAGAGTTAATTTACAAAATTGTGAAAATCGTCAGTCGAATTCAATCGAGTTGTTTCAAATCATTTCCAGCAAAATGATTTTCTCAAATAGATGTATAAAGCTTTGAGCACTGTTCGTGATTTACTGATTTCCATACGTATCCTTCTCAATGAAACTTATGGCATGTCACTTTCTCAATTTCCATGTGAAAAGTTATAGCATAATGGTCAGAGGGCACAGTTTGATCAATATTCAGGTGACATGTGACATCTTCATTCACGAAAATTAAATCAATGAAATTGCCATTATTCGTTGTTGCTTCACTGTGCACAAATTCGGTAATTTGCACAACATTGGCCGTAAATCCGAACACAAAAAAACTGGATTAACAAACTTGCCTCGAGCGTTTTTACCGTATTTTTGTAGGAGAGTAATCATTTTTTGTCTGAAAAATTGACAAAATCTATGCACTAAGGTCCTTAGAATTTCAGTTTTTTGGCAATTAATGCATTTTCCCTCTGAATAACTTGTCAAAAGTACGAAACCTCAGCTTCATTATTTTGGCAACTGTTGAGATTAAAACATTGAATAAATGAAAGGAAATCTACTGCATTGCAAATTGACTCTGCGTTCCATAGACCTGCGGGTAAGCAATATTGTTGTAGTCAATTGACCTGCAGGTGGCTGCTAAATTTGAAATGAACGTCGTCAGCCAAATCTGCGCTTCCTCGCCCAAAAATAACCTCTTGAATTTATGTTAACAGGCCAAGTTTCAGTGCTCTTAACAAGTTCTGTCGTGTCTTCAGGAAAAACAATGAAAAGATTTAAGTTGCCTGTTCCTTCAACGCAGACCTCTGCATGCCAAAGGTTTCGAGTTTTGCTCATAACAAACAAGCAGTGACGTGGTATCAATGCATAGCGGTACTCTTCTGATAAGTCATATCTCCTTGATTTGGGTAATTACAGCCAGCGATTGAATCAACACAATGTTGGTTGGAATCGGATATCCATGTTTCGCACAAAGCCAAAACCAAAAACCATGGGCTATTAGATAAGGCACAAGGAAATCTACTTTATTGAAAATTGACTGTGCGTTCCATAGGCCTCTGGTTAAGCAATGTTGTTGGAGTTAATTGAGTTTCCCTATTATCGTATAAATGTGATTGTAGTCTGACTTCACTGTCAGTTGATTGCATTTTTCTGCAGACTCTGTCAAGTTTACGCTTCAAGCGTTTTATTTCAATGCATTCATCGTCAAAAGATCATGGTCAATTTGAGCACACAAGACCTTTTAAAGGGCACAAGCTTATCTCTGACAAAATTGGCACCTGAGTAGAAACAACTATAGAGTTAATTTACAAAATTGTGAAAATCGTCAGTCGAATTCAATCGAGTTGTTTCAAATCATTTCCAGCAAAATGATTTTTTCAAATAGATGTATAAAGCTTTAAGCACTGTTCGTGATTCACTGATTTCCATACGTACCCTTCTCAATGAAACTTATGGCATGCGACTTTCTCAATTTCCATGTGAAAATTTACAGCATAATGATCAGAGGGCACAGTTTGATCAATATTCAGGTCACATGTGCATCTTCAATCATGAAAATTAAATCATTTAAAATGCCATTATTCGTTGTTGCTTCACTGTGCACAAATTCGGTAATTTGCACAACATTGGCCGAAAATCTGAACACAAAAAAACTGGATTAACAAACTTGCCTCGAGCGTTTTTACCGGATTTTTGTAGGAGAGTAATCACTTTTTGTCTGAAAAAATGACAAAATCTATGCACTAAGGTACTTAGAATTTTAGTTTTTTGGCAATTAAAGCATTTTCCCTCTGATTAATTTGTCAAAAGTACGAAACCTCAGCTTGCTTCATATTTTTGGCAACTGTTGAGATTTAAAAAATTCTCTCATTTCACTTTCAGAATTTCCCTATTATCGTATGTGATTGTAGTCTGACCTCACAGTCAGTTGATCGCATTTTTCTGCAGTCTGTCAAATTTACGCTTCAAGCGTTTTACTTCAATGCATTCATCGTCAAAAAATCTTGGTCGATTTGAGTACACAAAAGACCTTTTAAAGGGCACCAGCTTAGCTCTGACAAAATTGGCACCTGAGTAGAAACAACCATAGAGTTAATTTACAAAATTGTGAAAATCGTCAGTCGAATTCAATCGAGTTGTTTCAAATCATTTCCCGCAAAATGATTTTTTCAAATAGATGTATAAAGCTTTGAGCACTGTTCGTGATTTACTGATTTCCATACGTACCCTTCTCAATGAAACTTATGGCATTTGACTTTCTCAATTTCCATGTGGAAAGTTATAGCATAATGGTCAGAGGGCACAGTTTGATCAATATTCAGGTCACATGTGGCATCTTCATTCATGAAAATTAAATCAATTAAATTGCCATTATTCGTTGTTGCTTCACTGTGCACAAATTCGGTAATTTGCACAACATTGGCCGTAAGTCCGAACACAAAAAAACTGGATTAACAAACTTGCCTCGAGCGTTTTTACCGGATTTTTGTAGGAGAGTAATCACTTTTTGTCTGAAAAAATGACAAAATCTATGCACTAAGGTACTTAGAATTTTAGTTTTTTGGCAATTAAAGCATTTTCCCTCTGATTAATTTGTCAAAAGTACGAAACCTCAGCTTGCTTCATATTTTTGGCAACTGTTGAGATTTAAAAAATTCTCTCATTTCACTTTCAGAATTTCCCTATTATCGTATGTGATTGTAGTCTGACCTCACAGTCAGTTGATTGCATTTTTCTGCAGTCTGTCAACTTTACGCTTCAAGCGTTTTACTTCAATGCATTCATCGTCAAAAAATCTTGGTCGATTTGAGTACACAAAATACCTTTTAAAGGGCACCAGCTTAGCTCTGACAAAATTGGCACCTGAGTAGAAACAACCATAGAGTTAATTTACAAAAATGTGAAAATCGTCAGTCAAATTCAATCGAGTTGTTTCAAATCATTTCCAGCAGAATGATTTTTTCAAATAGATGTATAAAACTTTGAGTACTGTTCGTGATTTACTGATTTTCATACGTATCCTTCTCAATGAAACTTATGTCATGTGACTTTCTCAATCTCCATGTGAAAAGTTAAAGCATAATGGTCAGAGGGCACAGTTTGATCAATATTTAGGTCACATGTGGCAACTTCATTCATGAAAATTAAATCAATTAAATTGCCATTATTCGTTGTTGCTTCACTGTGCACAAATTCGGTAATTTTCATAACATTGGCCGTAAATCCTAACACAAAAAAAACTGGATTAACAAACTTGCCTCGAGCGTTTTTACCGGATTTTTGTAGGAGAGTAATTATTTTTTGTCTGAATAAATGACAAAACCTATGCACTAAGGTACTTAGAATTTCAGTTTTTTGGCAATTAATGCATTTTCCCACTGAATAATTTATCAAAAGTACGAAACCTCAGCTTGCTTCATTTTTTTGGCAACTGTTGAGATTTAAAAATTCTCTCATTTCACTTTCAGAGTTACCCTATTATCGTATAAATGTGATGGTAGTCTGACCTCACTGTCAGTTGATCGCATTTTTCTGCAGACTCTGTCAAATTTACGCTTCAAGCGTTTTACTTCAATGCATTCATCGTCAAAAAATCTTGATCGATTTGAGTACACAAGAGGGGCACCAGCTGAGCTCTGACAAAATTGGCACCTGAGAAGAAACAACCATAGAGTTAATTTACAAAATTGTGAAAATCGTCAGTCGAATTCAATCGAGTTGTTTCAAATCATTTCCCGCAAAATGATTTTTTCAAATAGATGTATAAAGCTTTGAGCACTGTTCGTGATTTACTGATTTCCATACGTACCCTTCTCAATGAAACTTATGGCATTTGACTTTCTCAATTTCCATGTGGAAAGTTATAGCATAATGGTCAGAGGGCACAGTTTGATCAATATTCAGGTCACATGTGGCATCTTCATTCATGAAAATTAAATCAATTAAATTGCCATTATTCGTTGTTGCTTCACTGTGCACAAATTCGGTAATTTGCACAACATTGGCCGTAAGTCCGAACACAAAAAAACTGGATTAACAAACTTGCCTCGAGCGTTTTTACCGGATTTTTGTAGGAGAGTAATCACTTTTTGTCTGAAAAAATGACAAAATCTATGCACTAAGGTACTTAGAATTTTAGTTTTTTGGCAATTAAAGCATTTTCCCTCTGATTAATTTGTCAAAAGTACGAAACCTCAGCTTGCTTCATATTTTTGGCAACTGTTGAGATTTAAAAAATTCTCTCATTTCACTTTCAGAATTTCCCTATTATCGTATGTGATTGTAGTCTGACCTCACAGTCAGTTGATCGCATTTTTCTGCAGTCTGTCAACTTTACGCTTCAAGCGTTTTACTTCAATGCATTCATCGTCAAAAAATCTTGGTCGATTTGAGTACACAAAATACCTTTTAAAGGGCACCAGCTTAGCTCTGACAAAATTGGCACCTGAGTAGAAACAACCATAGAGTTAATTTACAAAAATGTGAAAATAAATCGTCAGTCAAATTCAATCGAGTTGTTTCAAATCATTTCCAGCAGAATGATTTTTTCAAATAGATGTATAAAACTTTGAGTACTGTTCGTGATTTACTGATTTTCATACGTATCCTTCTCAATGAAACTTATGTCATGTGACTTTCTCAATCTCCATGTGAAAAGTTAAAGCATAATGGTCAGAGGGCACAGTTTGATCAATATTTAGGTCACATGTGGCAACTTCATTCATGAAAATTAAATCAATTAAATTGCCATTATTCGTTGTTGCTTCACTGTGCACAAATTCGGTAATTTTCATAACATTGGCCGTAAATCCTAACACAAAAAAAACTGGATTAACAAACTTGCCTCGAGCGTTTTTACCGGATTTTTGTAGGAGAGTAATTATTTTTTGTCTGAATAAATGACAAAACCTATGCACTAAGGTACTTAGAATTTCAGTTTTTTGGCAATTAATGCATTTTCCCACTGAATAATTTATCAAAAGTACGAAACCTCAGCTTGCTTCATTTTTTTGGCAACTGTTGAGATTTAAAAATTCTCTCATTTCACTTTCAGAGTTACCCTATTATCGTATAAATGTGATGGTAGTCTGACCTCACTGTCAGTTGATCGCATTTTTCTGCAGACTCTGTCAAATTTACGCTTCAAGCCTTTTACTTCAATGCATTCATCGTCAAAAAATCTTGATCGATTTGAGTACACAAGAGGGGCACCAGCTGAGCTCTGACAAAATTGGCACCTGAGAAGAAACAACCATAGAGTTAATTTACAAAATTGTGAAAATCGTCAATCAAATTCAATCGAGTTGTTTCAAATCATTTCCAGCAGAATGATTTTTTCAAATAGATGTATAAAACTTTGAGCACAGTTCGTGATTTACTGATTTCCATACGTATCCTTCTCAATGAAACTTATGGCATTTGACTTTCTCAACTTCCATGTGAAAAGTTATAGCATAATGGTCAGAGGGCACAGTTTGATCAATATTCAGATCACATGTGACATCTTCATTCACGAAAATTAAATCAATGATATTGCCATTATTCGTTGTTGCTTCACAGAGCACACATTCGGTAATTTGCACAACATTGGCCGTAAATCCGAACACAAAAAAACCGGATTAACAAACTTGCCTCGAGCGTTTTTACCGGATTTTTGTAGGAGAGTAATCACTTTTTGTCTGAAAAAATGACAAAATCTATGCACTAAGGTCCTTAGAATTTCAGTTTTTTGGCAATTAATGCATTTTCCCTCTGAATAACTTGTCAAAAGTACGAAACCTCAGCTTCATTATTTTGGCAACTGTTGAGATTTAAAAATTCTCTCATTTCACTTTCAGAGTTTCCCTATTATCGTATAAATGTGATTGTAGTCTGACCTCACTGTCAGTTGATCGCATTTTTCTGCAGACTCTGTCAAATTTACGCTTCAAGCGTTTTACTTCAATGCATTCATCGTCAAAAAATCTTGATCGATTTGAGTACACAAAAGGGGCACCAGGTGAGCTCTGACAAAATTGGGACCTGAGGAGAAACAACCATAGAGTTAATTTACAAAATCGTGAAATCGTCAGTCAAATTCAATCGAGTTGCTTCAAATTATTTCCAGCAGAATGATTTTTTCAAATAGATGTATAAAACTTTGAGCACTGTTCGTGATTAACTGATTTTCATACGTATCCTTCTCAATGAAGCTTATGGTATTTGACTTTCTCAACTTCCATGTGAAACGTTATAGCATAATGGTCAGAGGGCACAGTTTGATCAATATTCAGGTCACATGTGACATCTTCATTCACGAAAATTAAATCAATGAAATTGCCATTATTCGTTGTTGCTTCACTGTGCACAAATTCGGTAATTTGCACAACATTGGCCGTAAATCCGAACACAAAAAAACCGGATTAACAAACTTGCCTCGAGCGTTTTTACCGGATTTTTGTAGGAGAGTAATCACTTTTTGTCTGAAAAAATGACAAAATCTATGCACTAAGGTCCTTAGAATTTCAGTTTTTTGGCAATTAATGCATTTTCCCTCTGAATAACTTGTCAAAAGTACGAAACCTCAGCTTCATTATTTTGGCAACTGTTGAGATTTAAAAATTCTCTCATTTCACTTTCAGAGTTTCCCTATTATCGTATAAATGTGATTGTAGTCTGACCTCACTGTCAGTTGATCGCATTTTTCTGCAGAATATGTCAAATTTACGCTTCAAGCGTTTTACTTCAATGCATTCATTGTCAAAAATCTTGATCGATTTGAGTACACAAAAGGGGCACCAGGTGAGCTCTGACAAAATTGGCACCTGAGAAGAAACAACCATAGAGTTAATTTACAAAATCGTGAAAATCGTCAGTCAAATTCAATCGAGTTGCTTCAAATCATTTCCAGCAGAATGATTTTTTCAAATAGATGTATAAAACTTTGAGCACTGTTCGTGATTAACTGATTTTCATACGTATCCTTCTCAATGAAGCTTATGGCATTTGACTTTCTCAACTTCCATGTGAAACGTTATAGCATAATGGTCAGAGGGCACAGTTTGATCAATATTCAGGTCACATGTGACATCTTCATTCACGAAAATTAAATCAATGAAATTGCCATTATTCGTTGTTGCTTCACTGCGCACAAATTCGGTAATTTGCACAACATTGGCCGTAAATCCGAACACAAAAAAACCGGATTAACAAACTTGCCTCGAGCGTTTTTTCCGGATTTTTGTAGGAGAGTAATCACTTTTTGTCTGAAAAAATGACATAATCTATGCACTAAGGTACTTAGAATTTCAGTTTTTTGGCAATTAATGCATTTTCCCTCTGAATAAATTGTCAAAAGTACGAAACCTCAGCTTGCTTCATTTTTTTGGCAACTGTTGAGATTTAAAAATTCTCTCATTTCACTTTCAGAGTTTCCCTATTATCGTATAAATGTGATTGTAGTCTGACCTCACTGTCAGTTGATCGCATTTTTCTGCAGACTCTGTCAAATTTACGCTTCAAGCGTTTTACTTCAACGCATTCATCGTCAAAAAATCTTGATCGATTTGAGTACACAAAAGGGGCACCAGGTGAGCTCTGACAAAATTGGCACCTGAGAAGAAACAACCATAGAGTTAATTTACAAAATCGTGAAAATCGTCAGTCAAATTCAATCGAGTTGCTTCAAATCATTTCCAGCAGAATGATTTTTTCAAATAGATGTATAAAACTTTGAGCACTGTTCGTGATTAACTGATTTTCATACGTATCCTTCTCAATGAAGCTTATGGCATTTGACTTTCTCAACTTCCAAGTGAAACGTTATAGCATAATGGTCAGAGGGCACAGTTTGATCAATATTCAGGTCACATGTGACATCTTCATTCACGAAAATTAAATCAATGAAATTGCCATTATTCGTTGTTGCTTCACTGTGCACAAATTCGGTAATTTGCACAACATTGGCCGTAAATCCGAACACAAAAAACCGGATTAACAAACTTGCCTCGAGCGTTTTTACCGGATTTTTGTAGGAGAGTAATCACTTTTTGTCTGAAAAAATGACATAATCTATGCACTAAGGTACTTAGAATTTCAGTTTTTTGGCAATTAATGCATTTTCCCTCTGAATAAATTGTCAAAAGTACGAAACCTCAGCTTGCTTCATTTTTTGGCAACTGTTGAGATTTAAAAAATCTCTCATTTCACTTTCAGAGTTTCCCTATTATCGTATAAATGTGATTGTAGTCTGACCTCACTGTCAGTTGATCGCATTTTTCTGCAGACTCTGTCAAATTTACGCTTCAAGCGTTTTACTTCAATGCATTCATCGTCAAAAAATCTTGATCGATTTGAGTACACAAAAGGGGCACCAGGTGAGCTCTGACAAAATTGGCACCTGAGAAGAAACAACCATAGAGTTAATTTACAAAATCGTGAAAATCGTCAGTCAAATTCAATCGAGTTGCTTCAAATCATTTCCAGCAGAATGATTTTTTCAAATAGATGTATAAAACTTTGAGCACTGTTCGTGATTAACTGATTTTCATACGTATCCTTCTCAATGAAGCTTATGGCATTTAACTTTCTCAACTTCCATGTGAAACGTTATAGCATAATGGTCAGAGGGCACAGTTTGATCAATATTCAGGTCACATGTGACATCTTCATTCACGAAAATTAAATCAATGAAATTGCCATTATTCGTTGTTGCTTCACTGTGCACAAATTCGGTTATTTGCACAACATTGGCCGTAAATCCGAACAAAAAACCGGATTAACAAACTTGCCTCGAGCGTTTTTACCGGATTTTTGTAGGAGAGTAATCACTTTTTGTCTGAAAAAATGACAAAATCTATGCACTAAGGTACTTAGAATTTCAGTTTTTTGGCAATTAATGCATTTTCCCTCTGAATAAATTGTCAAAAGTACGAAACCTCAGCTTGCTTCATTTTTTTGGCAACTGTTGAGATTTAAAAATTCTCTCATTTCACTTTCAGAATTTCCCTATTATCGTATAAATGTGATTGTAGTCTGACCTCACTGTCAGTTGATCGCATTTTTCTGCAGACTCTGTCAAATTTACGCTTCAAGCGTTTTACTTCAATGCATTCATCGTCAAAAAATCTTGATCGATTTGAGTACACAAAAGGGGCACCAGGTGCGCTCTGACAAAATTGGCACCTGAGAAGAAACAACCATAGAGTTAATTTACAAAATCGTGAAAATCGTCAGTCAAATTCAATCGAGTTGCTTCAAATCATTTCCAGCAGAATGATTTTTTCAAATAGATGTATAAAACTTTGAGCACTGTTCGTGATTAACTGATTTTCATACGTATCCTTCTCAATGAAGCTTATGGCATTTGACTTTCTCAACTTCCAAGTGAAACGTTATAGCATAATGGTCAGAGGGCACAGTTTGATCAATATTCAGGTCACATGTGACATCTTCATTCACGAAAATTAAATCAATGAAATTGCCATTATTCGTTGTTGCTTCACTGTGCACAAATTCGGTAATTTGCACAACATTGGCCGTAAATCCGAACACAAAAAAACCGGATTAACAAACTTGCCTCGAGCGTTTTTACCGGATTTTTGTAGGAGAGTAATCACTTTTTGTCTGAAAAAATGACATAATCTATGCACTAAGGTACTTAGAATTTCAGTTTTTTGGCAATTAATGCATTTTCCCTCTGAATAAATTGTCAAAAAAACGAAACCTCAGCTTGCTTCATTTTTTTGGCAACTGTTGAGATTTAAAAATTCTCTCATTTCACTTTCAGAGTTTCCCTATTATCGTATAAATGTGATTGTAGTCTGACCTCACTGTCAGTTGATCGCATTTTTCTGCAGACTCTGTCAAATTTACGCTTCAAGCGTTTTATTTCAATGCATTCATCGTCAAAAAATCTTGATCGATTTGAGTACACAAAAGGGGCACCAGGTGAGCTCTGACAAAATTGGCACCTGAGAAGAAACAACCATAGAGTTAATTTACAAAATCGTGAAAATCGTCAGTCAAATTCAATCGAGTTGTTTCAAATCATTTCCAGCAAAATGATTTTTTCAAATAGATGTATAAAACTTTGAGCACTGTTCGTGATTAACTGATTTTCATACGTATCCTTCTCAATGAAGCTTATGGCATTTGACTTTCTCAACTTCCATGTGAAACGTTATAGCATAATGGTCAGAGGGCACAGTTTGATCAATATTCAGGTCACATGTGACATCTTCATTCACGAAAATTAAATCAATGAAATAGCCATTATTCGTTGTTGCTTCACTGTGCACAAATTCGGTAATTTGCACAACATTGGCCGTAAATCCGAACAAAAAAACCGGATTAACAAACTTGCCTCGAGCGTTTTTACCGGATTTTTGTAGGAGAGTAATCACTTTTTGTCTGAAAAAATGACAAAATCTATGCACTAAGGTACTTAGAATTTCAGTTTTTTGGCAATTAATGCATTTTCCCTCTGAATAAATTGTCAAAAGTACGAAACCTCAGCTTGCTTCATTTTTTTGGCAACTGTTGAGATTTAAAAATTCTCTCATTTCACTTTCAGAGTTTCCCTATTATCGTATAAATGTGATTGTAGTCTGACCTCACTGTCAGTTGATCGCATTTTTCTGCAGACTCTGTCAAATTTACGCTTCAAGCGTTTTACTTCAATGCATTCATCGTCAAAAAATCTTGATCGATTTGAGTACACAAAAGGGGCACCAGGTGAGCTCTGACAAAATCGGCACCTGAGAAGAAACAACCATAGAGTTAATTTACAAAATCGTGAAAATCGTCAGTCAAATTCAATCGAGTTGCTTTAAATCATTTCCAGCAGAATGATTTTTTCAAATAGATGTATAAAACTTTGAGCACTGTTCGTGATTAACTGATTTTCATACGTATCCTTCTCAATGAAGCTTATGGCATTTGACTTTCTCAACTTCCATGTGAAACGTTATAGCATAATGGTCAGAGGGCACAGTTTGATCAATATTCAGGTCACATGTGACATCTTCATTCACGAAAATTAAATCAATGAAATTGCCATTATTCGTTGCTGCTTCACTGTGCACAAATTCGGTAATTTGCACAACATTGGCCGTAAATCCGAACACAAAAAACCGGATTAACAAACTTGCCTCGAGCGTTTTTACCGGATTTTTGTAGGAGAGTAATCAGTTTTTGTCTGAAAAAATGACAAATCTATAAACTAAGGTCCTTAGAATTTCAGTTTTTTGGCAATTAATGCTTTTTCCCTCTGAATAACTTGTCAAAAGTACGAAACCTCAGCTTCATTATTTTGGCAACTGTTGAGATTTAAAAATTCTCTCATTTCACTTTCAGAGTTTCCCTATTATCGTATAAATGTGATTGTAGTCTGACCTCACTGTCAGTTGATCGCATTTTTCTGCAGACTCTGTCAAATTTACGCTTCAAGCGTTTTACTTCAATACATTCATCGTCAAAAAATCTTGATCGATTTGAGTACACAAAAGGGGCACCAGGTGAGCTCTGACAAAATCGGCACCTGAGAAGAAACAACCATAGAGTTAATTTACAAAATCGTGAAAATCGTCAGTCAAATTCAATCGAGTTGCTTCAAATCATTTCCAGCAGAATGATTTTTTCAAATAGATGTATAAAACTTTGAGCACTGTTCGTGATTAACTGATTTTCATACGTATCCTTCTCATTGAAGCTTATGGCATTTGACTTTCTCAACTTCCATGTGAAACGTTATAGCATAATGGTCAGAGGGCACAGTTTGATCAATATTCAGGTCACATGTGACATCTTCATTCACGAAAATTAAATCAATGAAATAGCCATTATTCGTTGTTGCTTCACTGTGCACAAATTCGGTAATTTGCACAACATTGGCCGTAAATCCGAACAAAAAAACCGGATTAACAAACTTGCCTCGAGCGTTTTTACCGGATTTTTGTAGGAGAGTAATTATTTTTTGTCTGAATAAATGACAAAACCTATGCACTAAGGTACTTAGAATTTCAGTTTTTTGGCAATTAATGCATTTTCCCACTGAATAATTTATCAAAAGTACGAAACCTCAGCTTGCTTCATTTTTTTGGCAACTGTTGAGATTTAAAAATTCTCTCATTTCACTTTCAGAGTTACCCTATTATCGTATAAATGTGATTGTAGTCTGACCTCACTGTCAGTTGATCGCATTTTTCTGCAGACTCTGTCAAATTTACGCTTCAAGAGTTTTACTTCAATGCATTCATCGTCAAAAAATCTCGGTCGATTTGAGTACACAAAAGACCTTCTAAAGGGCACCAGCTTAGCTCTGACAAAATTGGCACCTGAGTAGAAACAACCATAGAGTTAATTTACAAAATTGTAAAAATCGTCAGTCAAATTCAATCGAGTTGTTTCAAATCATTTCCAGCAGAATGATTTTTTCAAATAGATGTATAAAGCTTTGAGCACTGTTCGTGATTTACTGATTTCCATACGTATCCTTCTCAATGAAACTTATGTCATGTGACTTTCTCATCTTCCATGTGAAAAGTTAAAGCATAATGGTCAGAGGGCACAGTTTGATCAATATTCAGGTCACATGTGGCATCTTCATTCATGAAAATTAAATCAATTAAATTGCCATTATTCGTTGTTGCTTCACTGTGCACAAATTCGGTAATTTGCATAACATTGGCCGTAAATCCGAACACAAAAAAACTGGATTAACAAACTTGCCTCGAGCGTTTTTACCGGATTTTTGTAGGAGAGTAATTATTTTTTGTCTGAATAAATGACAAAACCTATGCACTAAAGTACTTAGAATTTCAGTTTTTTGGCAATTAATGCATTTTCCCACTGAATAATTTGTCAAAAGTACGAAACCTCAGCTTGCTTCATTTTTGCCAACTGTTGAGATTTAAAAATTCTCTCATTTCACTTTCAGAGTTTCCCTATTATCGTATAAATGTGATTGTAGTCTGACCTCACTGTCAGTTGATCGCATTTTTCTGCAGACGCTGTCAAATTTACGCTTCAAGCGTTTTACTTCAATGCATTCATCGTCAAAAAATCTTGATCGATTTGAGTACACAAAAGGGGCACCGGCTTAGCTCTGACAAAATTGGCACCTGAGAAGAAACAACCATAGAGTTAATTTACAAAAATGTGAAAATCGTCAGTCGAATTCAATCGAGTTGTTTCAAATCATTTCCAGCAAAATGATTTTTTCAAATAGATTTATAAAGCTTTGAGCACTGTTCGTGATTTACTGATTTCCATACGTAGCCTTCTCAATGAAACTTATGTCATGTGACTTTCTCAATCTCCATGTGAAAAGTTAAAGCATAATGGTCAGAGGGCACAGTTTGATCAATATTCAGGTCACATGTGGCATCTTCATTCATGAAAATTAAATCAATTAAATTGCCATTATTCGTTGTTGCTTCACTGTGCACAAATTCGGTAATTTGCCTAACATTGGCCGTAAATCCGAACACAAAAAAACTGGATTAACAAACTTGCCTCGAGCGTTTTTACCGGATTTTTGTAGGAGAGTAATTATTTTTTGTCTGAATAAATGACAAAACCTATGCACTAAAGTACTTAGAATTTCAGTTTTTTGGCAATTAATGCATTTTCCCACTGGATAATTTGTCAAAAGTACGAAACCTCAGCTTGCTTCATTTTTTTGCCAACTGTTGAGATTTAAAAATTCTCTCATTTCACTTTCAGAGTTTCCCTATTATCGTATAAATGTGATTGTAGTCTGACCTCACTGTCAGTTGATCGCATTTTTCTGCAGACGCTGTCAAATTTACGCTTCAAGCGTTTTACTTCAATGCATTCATCGTCAAAAAATCTTGATCGATTTGAGTACACAAAAGGGGCACCGGCTTAGCTCTGACAAAATTGGCACCTGAGAAGAAACAACCATAGAGTTAATTTACAAAAATGTGAAAATCGTCAGTCGAATTCAATCGAGTTGTTTCAAATCATTTCCAGCAAAATGATTTTTTCAAATAGATTTATAAAGCTTTGAGCACTGTTCGTGATTTACTGATTTCCATACGTAGCCTTCTCAATGAAACTTATGTCATGTGACTTTCTCAATCTCCATGTGAAAAGTTAAAGCATAATGGTCAGAGGGCACAGTTTGATCAATATTCAGGTCACATGTGGCATCTTCATTCATGAAAATTAAATCAATTAAATTGCCATTATTCGTTGTTGCTTCACTGTGCACAAATTCGGTAATTTGCATAACATTGGCCGTAAATCCGAACACAAAAAAACTGGATTAACAAACTTGCCTCGAGCGTTTTTACCGGATTTTTGTAGGAGAGTAATTATTTTTTGTCTGAATAAATGACAAAACCTATGCACTAAGGTACTTAGAATTTCAGTTTTTTGGCAATTAATGCATTTTCCCACTGAATAATTTGTCAAAAGTACGAAACCTCAGCTTGCTTCATTTTTTTGCCAACTGTTGAGATTTAAAAATTCTCTCATTTCACTTTCAGAGTTTCCCTAATCGTATAAATGTGATTGTAGTCTGACCTCACTGTCAGTTGATCGCATTCTTCTGCAGACTCTGTCAAATTTACGCTTCAAGCGTTTTACTTCAATGCATTCATCGTCAAAAAATCTTGATCGATTTGAGTACACAAAAGGGGCACCAGCTTAGCTCTGACAAAATTGGCACCTGAGAAGAAACAACCATAGAGTTAATTTACAAAAATGTGAAAATCGTCAGTCGAATTCAATCGAGTTGTTTCAAATCATTTCCAGCAAAATGATTTTTTCAAATAGATGTATAAAGCTTTGAGCACTGTTCGTGATTTACTGATTTCCATACGTAGCCTTCTCAATGAAACTTATGTCATGTGACTTTCTCAATCTACATGTGAAAAGTTATAGCATAATGGTCAGAGGGCACAGTTTGATCAATATTCAGGTCAGATGTGACATCTTCATTCATGAAAATTAAATCAATTAAATTGCCATTATTCGTTGTTGCTTCACTGTGCACAAATCCTAAAAAATGTTATTGTATAAGGTACGTAAACTTCACCTGGTGACCTCCATTTTATTCAACACAATACTAAAATCTCCCTTATAGACTACATTTAATTGTATTGTAAAATTTTCCGACAGCGAACTGGATAACTTTTCCAGGAAAACGTTGAAGGAACCTGATGGTGGCCTGTTTCCAGCGTCAACTCTTAAGCACTCCAAGGACGCTAACATACGTTCAAAAAGGGGCTTTTGTTTGAAATAACTCATAACTAAAAGGGTAAATCCACCGCCGCGATGTTGTAGTAGTCAATTGACCTGCAGGTGCTTGCTAGAATTTGAAATTAACGTCTTCAGCCAGTTCTGCTCTTCCTCTCTAAGAAAAAAACGTCTTGAAATAATGTTAACAGGCCAAGTTTCAGTGCTCTCAAGTTCTGTCGTGTCTTCAGGAAAAACAATGAACAGATTTGATTTGCTTGTTCCTTCTAAGCAGTTCTTTGCATGGCAAAGGTTCCAAGTTTTGTTCATATTCAACAAGCAGTGACGTGGTATCAAAGCATAGCGGTACTCTTCTGATAAGTCATATCTCCTTGTTTTAGGTAATTAGAGCCAGCTAATAAATCAACAATGTTGGTTGGGATCGGATATCCATGTTTCGATAAAAGCAAAAACCAAAAAACGGGCTATTAGATAAGGCTCAAGGAAATCTACTGCATTGCAAATTGATTGTGCGTTCCATAGGCCTGCGGGTAAGCGATATTGTTGTAGTCATTTGACCTGCAGGTGGCTGCTAAATTTGAAATTAACGTCTTCAGCCAAATCTGCGCTTCCTCGCCCAAAAATAACCTCTTGAATTTATGTTAACAGGCCAAGTTTCAGTGCTCTTAACAAGTTCTGTCGTGTCTTCAGGAAAAACAATGAAAAGATTTAAGTTGCCTGTTCCTTCAACGCAGACGTCTGCATGCCAAAGGTTTCAAGTTTTGCTCATACCAAACAAGCAGTGACATGGCATCTATGCATTGCGGTACTCTACTGATAAGTAATGTCTCCTTGGAGGAAGTCTTGGTTTAGATTAAACTCCTTGAAAATCAGCATTTGTTTTGCTTCCCTGGACTGTGGCAAATGGCAAAAACGATCAAAAAAGGCTGTCAAAAAGAAATGCAAGAAATTCAAACAAAGCTCGCAAAAGTAAAAAAAAAACAAATAATAAAGCGTCATTTTCAATCTAGAAAGGAAAAAACCGATTCAATTTTTCAAGCGCATTTCAATTCCCTTTTAATTTATCCCTCCGCGAAAATATCAGTCGGCTGCAAAGATATCAGTCGGCCCATATGTGTGGCTTAACAATAAACGAGCTCAATAACGATCAATTACTAGCGCATTATCTGGTTAACTTCTGAGCTGTCCATTTTTTGAAATAGTGTTTAGCAAAGACTTTATTTACAGTTTTTGGAGTACTTAGTACCTGCTTAATGCTTTCCAATTCTAAAAAAGTAGTTATTTAACTGATCGCTCGACATTCCACACTTTTCGCCAGGCATATCTCAATCTTTGATCTCAAGATCTCAGACTAAGTGAAACCAAGTTTTGGAAATGGCCCAACTTTTGCTCTGACAAGATTTAAATTATGCTGGTCGCACGGTCGTTGTTTATTATTTTTCTTTAGATGGAGCATGTTTTTCTTTAACCTTAGCATATTTTAAAGAAACAAAGATTTCTTGAACACAATATTTGCTTTCAAATTATTGTACAGCCAAAAATTCAGATCGAAGAAACTTCATTTGTAAGCTTAAAAAATGCTTATTCAAAGAATGATGTTTCTACAGGTGGAAACACAAAGCATTTTTCTACGACAATAAAAAATGATCAGTTATTCTATCTTTTCAGCATATCATCGGGTCTTCGATGTTGCGAAGAAAAGGTCAGCTGCGCTATCGCCGTTTTTTGTTTGTCGTGTACAATGGATATCACACCTCAAATGGCAGCCCTACAATTGAAATACTTCTGCCATCTCCTCATTGCTTCTGTTTGGTATTAGAGTTTCAATATTGAAATCAGCGCAAAAATCCCTTTGATAGCTCTAGTTTTCTTTTTTATGAAGTGGTCTATATCCTACACAAAATTTGGGCGGTTCAATAAGGCGTTTTTTTAAGAAACGGAAACTTGCAGCTTACCCTTAAATTGTGCAAATTGAAGGGAAAGGATTTGCACAAAGTCCTACGTCAGCACATCTATTACATTTTTTGAACACCCATCTAATTTGAATGCGTCCTTGACAGTGTTATAAGACACCGACCTCAGTTCAGACAATACTATGATTCTTCATATGCATAGTTTAATTTAAATTCGAGCTCAGGATTGTTTTCATGGAAAAAACAATATTTTAAAGCAAAATTTTGAATCCCTTACGTACAGTACAATAAACATCATTCATTATTATTTAAAAAGATAAACTATTATATCTTAAACTTTTACACCAGTTCAAGTTTAAGATTCGGCAAGTTTTCTTGTTTGAGTCGTTTTATAGAGTGTCCTAGACTCATAAAAAAATTGCGATATTCCAATTGAGATTTAATATTTCTGCGGAAAATCGTAAGTTCCAGAATTCTGCACTGTATAACAATATATTTTAGGCCAATACTTTGTATACTAAAGTGAACAATAATTTCACAATTTGGTTTCACAGACAAAAAATAGGAACTTAATTAATCGACAATAGCTCACTCTGATAATTATTCGCTCAATACAAAAAGTATTCTGAAAAAAGTCTCATAATAATTCCAATTTTTCTAATTATTTCTTTTTGCTGGAGAAATTTATTCGTTAATCGAAAACAAAATTAAATCAACTAGGAACCTTCATTACGTGGTAGAACAAACAATTCGCAACAATTTGAAAAAGGAAAAGTAGCCAAAATATCGCACAAATCAACTTCAGGAAATTGTCGCCAATTTTAGGGTGATTCGTGAACGGACTTTCCAGAGTTACCACGTTTTCTTTAAAAATAAAAGAATTGTTTCGGAATATTGGCCAGAGAATTTCAAAGCAAACATTTTTAGTTTAGAAAAATTTTACGAAGCAAAATTTATTCAAAGAAAAATTTTTGATGGCAACAAAACCCAATCAGCACTGAATTTTTTCTGGCAGCTCATACTATATATCATCACCCGGGCGGATCTTCCGTCTCCGTAGAACTTTACTATGTAATAAATTAGAACGTGCAGCTGAGAGTGGACAAGTTCTATGCTCATTGAGATCCTCCATGCAGATTAAAAGAATATCTTGTCTTTCGTTATACGAAAGCATAGTTATACTATGCTTTCGTATAAATTATGAGGTGACGAGTTCAATTGGAAGACTCAATACCTCAACATCAACTCCTATTCCAGTATCAATTATATCGCGTGGCTTAAGTGCTCAGCAAATCCATAACTGAGAAACTCGGAACCCGTTCTTATTCTACCGAAACATAATTTTTTAGATGTCCTGCATGAAACAAGGCACGTGAAAGAACGTTTTGATAATTTCTAACTAATTCTGAAAAACAAATCGGACGAAATTTAATTGCTTCAATCATCTGATAATTCGTCATCTTCAATGTCAAAATCGTCTTCTTCCTGAAATAGAGATTCATTGATTTCCATCGTCTCAATGCCACCTTCTAAGAACGCAAGATCTGAACTGTCCAATTTATTATCCTGAAGAAATAGCTGCTTTCCTGTTATTTTGCCAGACTTATCATCAATAGCGGCCGCTTTCGTCGCTACTCTTTTTGACGTTACTTCTGCATCAAATTTAGCTTTCCATTCTAAAAACGACTGGACTGTAACAGGAGTGCCTATGAGCCTTTGCATCTCAATCTCCTCTTGTTCTTTCTTTTTTCTTTCTATTTCTGCTTCTTTCGCTTTCATCTTTTGCTCCGATATCGACGAAAGCTGGTTCTGGATTTCTGAACAAATTGCAAAAATCATAGACATTCCCATATTATCCTCAATTTGTTGCTTGATTGCCAAATCTACAGTCTCAAACTCCATATCGTCTAATCCTTTAATATCAACTAATCTGTATTCGGGGGAAACTTCCGGATATGTCTCTGGTAGCGTAGCTAAAAGGGTTAATTTTGTTTCAAATTCTTCAGGGTCATCTTCAGGACCACAATCAACAGGCTGAGAGACTAGAAAAACTTTCAATTCAAAAGGAGCGTCTTCCTTTGTCAGCTCAAACTCTTCAGGGTAGATACTGCGCAATGCATCAATTTCAATTTCTTGTTCTTCCAAACTCATCACTCAACACTGAAAAATGCCGTGTGAAGATATTTTTACACGCAAGTTTCAGCGCAATGACGAAAGCATCAAACTCTGTCTCCTTCCCATTTCCTATTACAGTTCAGCTGACCCTCAGCCTGGTGGGGTTAGGTCCTCGAGAATCCCATCACAAAAACTCAAATCATTTACCACTATAAGTGACTACATTTTAAAAGGCTGTATTAATGGAAAACAGCATACGTTTCTTTCTGTCAGAATATAAAGATATACTTTTGTGCAACCACTCAACGATCGAAGACACGCGCCAAAGGAAATATAACTCAAGGGTCTTTTTTTGGGATTTTTTTCCATTTGTGACCCCCCCCCCCCCCCCGCCGCCCAGTACGTCATGCCCCCCCCCCTCCCGTTACAGAGCACGTGCCATTACAAAGTGAATCATTATGTAAAAATATGGCAAGTGCGTCTGGGGGGCGCAAATAACATGCGCCCACTAAGCTTGGGGGGGACACAAACAGAAAAGGAACGAAACTTGTTACTGACGTAGTTGTCCGTAGTTCGAGTTACAGCAGGCGCCCGTGCAAAATATATTACAGGCGCCCGTGCAAAATATATTACATCTTAAGTTAATTGAGCGTGGTACAAAAGAAAACACTAGTCAAAAGGAAGAAATAAATGAGTAGATTATGCAGAAATTATAAAGTTAAAATAAGGTTCTTTAGTGTGGTACGCTCGTCTGGTTGGATGGATGTTCACTGTCTGAATATAATCTTTTCTTTGGTTAGTACCAATTATCAGTTTTATCACCTTGACAAATTAACCAAGTCAACGATGCTATGTCAACTCTATTGAAATGCTCGAAGCCCGATTTTTGTCTAATCAAATGTCTATTTTGTATTCTTGACAGCTACCAACCTTGTTTCAGCCACAAATCTGGTAATAAATTCATATTTAAACTAAGTCTTTCACACTCAATCCCAGGGTTTTGTGTGATCTTTTTTATTAAAAATTTGACACTCACACTGCGCCCCCTTAATAAGAATAGAATGTACCAATCACTCAAAAAAAATCAATTGTTAGTTTCATATAGAACGTTTCATGAAAGACTCAAAATGAAAATTTTAGACCTTTCAAATAGAAGTTTCAACGTCAGTTTTTGTTGTTCAGAAAATTCTCGGTCTCTTGCAGCCCTAAAAAATTGTATGCTTCTCGCGCTGCATCATTGGACAGAAATTGGAATGCTCGATTAAAAGTCCAGAAGATTTCTTGCTGCCAACCATTATCAGGGTGCGCCAATAAGCTCATCTTGTGATGTTTCTTGACTTTTGCTTTAGAAGCGGAATTTTTGACCAAAAAAATCTCAAACAGCGTAGCTTGCCGTTTCATTGTACTTTTCTTCCGTATCCCGAAAGAGCATTTCTCAGTTGCCTTTGTTTTGGCTTTTTCGTTTCTCAAAGTATTTTTCAGCATATCAATGACAATATTCTTTCGTCGACATTCTTTCTTCGACAAGCACCGATTTTAAGGTTCTAGCTGCTGCAGCTCTGACCGTAATTGATCATTTTTTCTCTAGTCTCTCGGCGGCTTCCCTCTTCTCAGCACCATTGAATTCACAATGGGCCCTATCCTGTTTCAATAAATCGATCGATTTCTCCTGTTCGGCATTTCGGTCTTCCTCTGCCTTTGGATTACCCTATATCACGTCACACTCTGTTTTCATTTTGTTCATTGCCTTTTATCTCTTTTTTGGCCTTATCACAATGGTTGTTTAATTTTTGTTGAAGCGTGACATAAATTTTATTAATGATAAATATTTAGTACTCTTCAACTTCTCCGGTTGCACGCAATTGCTTTACAGCCGGACTTCATTCTGTAGAGCTGGAGACCGACTGATGGCATTTGCCAGAAGTTCTAACGTAGACACTTTTCAAGTCCGCGATAGACAGGATTCCAATGGCATACTACCCGGGAAGTTTCGAATATGAAGTTCAAAAAACCGGGCATATAGTAATAATATTCATCAATTTCTGGGGTCCCGCTGTGGCCGCTTTAATAAATAAAAACATTTTTGCCACTAAGTTTTATCAATTTTTTTTTGTTTTTCGATTGAAGACAAATTTATTTTTTTTGGTCTTGAACTCAAGACGTAATCATAAATTTAGACTGGACCTCAGCAATCTTTTGCTCTTGAACTCCAAAGGTATTCATTTTTTGGGTCTTGAACTCAACAGGTATTTATATTTCTGGGGTCCCGCTGTGGCCGCTTTAATAAATAAAAACATTTTTGCCACTAAGTTTTATCAATTTTCTTTTGTTTTTCGATTGAAGACAAATTTATTTTTTTTTGGTCTTGAACTCAAGACGTAATCATAAATTTAGACTGGACCTCAGCATTCTTTTGCTCTTGAACTCCAAAGGTATTCATTTTTGGGGTCTTGAACTCAACAGGTG
>NC_134478.1:37383462-37397780 GCF_964194025.1 Convolutriloba macropyga | reverse complement strand
CATCAAAATGTTGATAGCTACCATCTTCTAATTTGAAGATTTTTCGGTGAACAATTTGCATGCAGCGATTGTATAATTATGATGTAAACTTGCTGTAAGTGGGCTCAAACATCCAAAAGAAAAAAAATTCTGAACGAACCTCTATTTAAACAGGAACTGCCTTTGTGCAAAAATATAGCTTAGTTATAATTGCTATCATCTTGGCATATTTAGAAGCACGAAAACGGATCGTGTTTTCTTAATATGAGTTCCTTTCTTGAAGAGCGTTACCAAAGGACTCACAACGTTTTCGGATTTTTCAATCGTTGTTTGAATTTTCGATCGCTGAACCTCACATTGAAGTGTTCTAACCTTCACAAAAAAATTCGTTACTTCCAGTAGTTCGACAATTATGTTTTCAATAGTCCTTGAGAAAATTGTTATTTTCATGGTTACTTCAAGGTTACCAGTTGTAAGTTGCGATCTTTTCTTGGAGTAAAAATAACTAAAATTCCTGTTGTTTTCATCGGTTGTCCGCATAAAACTGCTCTCCCTTTTCTAAATTTTCCAATGCAAAATCTTCAGTTTGGTTTTTGTGTAATTTTGTCTGCTGATAAAGGTTGTCTTGTTGTTTCCAAAAATTTTTAGCGCCATTCTTAATAAAATTTTCTAAAGTTTGACAAGATTGCTTGACTGGATCTTCAAAAAAATTACTAAGTCCTCTTTCAAATATGTTGTGTTGATTAAAACATGTTTTTGTAAACCCAGGGGATCTTTAAAATTGGTTTAATCCGGTGTATAAACTTGCACTGATTACATATTGCTCAGCATACATAGCGCCAATTTTTTTCATGAAGCTCTGCATATGCTTGTCGACATAAGTGTTTTCAATTAAGTGCCGTAAATTTTTTTCCGTCGCCGAGCTGTTGACTTTAAAAGTCCTAACTCAGAGACCTGGCATGGCAAAGTTTTCGTTCTGCCAAATGTTTTTACAATTACCCTGTTTATGGTGTATATTGCATTTAGTTGTCTTGAGTTTCCTGTAACAAAACAATATCATCATATACGTCGCTCTTGTTAAGTGCAGATACTGTATATACCGCTTCATATATGCATAATTTTAGTTATATCTATAGTTGAACGTCAGTAATTATTAAAAAATCCCCTTCTATTTTTTTGGTACTCAAATTCTGTTATCACAATGTGTACTGCCATCCAAGGAATAGATTTTTGTTGAAATGATATGGTTAAAATCGTATCCGTATATTTTTATACAAAGTGATGGAGAAACAAAAATCGCTAGCACTGCCAGATACAAACATAGTGAAGTACTTACTCCGGAAGTAATTGCATTTTTTAGTCCATTATTTCTTTCTGAATTTTTCTAAAACTACACCCTTTTCAGTTTCCTTTCTAATGAAAAACTCTTCATCGTGATCAGTAAAGTAAATTTTGACCAGTCAGGTACCAATTTTTTCGGCTGCTAGACCATGCAACCATTTCTTGTGTGCTTTTATTTCTGATCGCTTTTATTTCTTCCACCAGTACTTTTTGTTTTAATACTCGCTACTTGCGGCTTTCTTTGCAATTTTGGAATTTTTTGTGTGTTGCTATTTTCCAGTATTCTCTCTGGGCCTCGATTCACCTTCTCCCTTGGCAATCCTGTTTGCTCCTCTTTGTGCTTTACTGGTTTTAAGCTCCAATTCTTTAGCTTCAATTTCAGATGCGTCATTCGCAGCATTTAGTGGATTGGTAGAACTTTCGGCTTGCTCTTCTGAACTAAGGTTACATTCACTGTCTATGAATGAATATGTCTCAAACATATCATCGTCCTCTGAGCTGTCTAACAACAAAAACATTTTGTCTTCTATAGATTTTATTTTTCGTTTTATTTTTCGTTTCGAGTTTAAGCTTAAATTGTTTTTCTCGTGTTTTATTTTTTTAAATCGGTCATAAAAGAACTTAAAAGCTTTCTTCGTTTTTTCATCTTCCAAATTGAAATTCTTTAGTGTTTGACTTCATTATTTGTTTATGTTCGTATATAGACTGAAGTAAATTTTCGTGTTGCGTTTATTGTAACGTTTTGTTGAAAACTAACATTTTCTCTCATATTTTGTTGTTTGATTCATACTTACTGCGGTCATATTATGTATTCTGGTGCTCCTAATGGACATCCATAAACTTTACCATCAACTGATGCATTTCTTGTAAATTTTGTTTCGTTAAGAAAACAAAGTCGCTTGTTGTTGTATATATTGAGCTCATTGGGGTGCTGTAGATGCAATTTAAAGGTTGTGAGAGTTTAAAAATCCAATATCGCATACGCTGCATTGTATTCAGTTACACTATGGATTGATGATTGGTAGGCCACTATCACTGATGGTAGAAAATTGGTCCACTCAAATTGGGATATTCTTATTAATTAACGAGGCAGTCCTCTAGTGTTTGATTCTTTTTTTCAATCATTGCGATCCCTTGTTAATGCAGGATGTTGTTGAAACAAAAGTTCACTACAAAGACAGATGAGCAATTTCGACATAAAATTTGACTCTTTGCCACTGTGTTGGTTATCTGAACATCCAAATCTTGCTATTCAGTGTTCAACAAAAGCTCTCAACGCAGATTTGTCTCTTGAATGCGCGGCGCTACAGCTTCAGACCACTTTCTAATTTTGTTTCCGACATCCGACAAACAAAATATATTTGTTACAGGAGACTTGGGAAGTGTACCCTTTATATCGAGTGATGCTTTTTAAAATGGATTACTAGGTTTCTATTTTGTGAGTGAATGTCGGTTTTTTAATGCCTGTTCTGTTCAGTCACAAGTCATAGCTTTTTATATAACCCTTTTACGTTTCTTCTCATGCATAGCCAAAAAAAAATTTAACAAGCCCAATGGTATGTTGTCTCCATTCCAACGTGACTTGCGCAGGAGAGTCATGCAACAGTTCAAGCATGTGGAAAATTCTCCCATGGTACTTTTATTTGATAAACAGTTTCGAAGTAAGGTTTGGATTGATGTTTTAGATACAAAGCCCCTTCTTTTGACAAAAAATTGTATACTGAATCCATTAATTCAATGTTTCCTTGGAAGCTCCTTATTAACGTGTCTTGAATAAGGTCTTTTTGTGTTTATTACCCATGAGTATACCACTGTAACCAGTTTGTCACTTCGCTGCAAATCTCGCAGTTTTACTCTCTTCAATTTGCCAATTGCCGACTCTGACTCCAATAATCAACGCTGTCCTGCTCTGAGGCCATTGCGAGGGCGATAACGACAGCAGTTTGCTCCCCACGTTATCTGTTTGTCACTGAGAGGCAGTCAGCGTGTGGGATAATCTTTCCTGCTCTATAAATCAGGTCATAATTAAATTGCCCAAAAATCTCTATTCATCTTGCGATCTTAACGTCTGGTTCTTTAAAAATGTGGATCCAGATCAGAGCTCTGTGATCCGTTATAAATGAAAATTCTTGACTAAATAAACAGTTTTTAAAATACTGCGTAAGATGAACAATTGCGAATGATTTCCGTCTAGTTGACGAGAAATTACGTTGACTTTTACTCAGAGGATTTCTTTTACTGGGACCATCTCAACACCTCTCACCGACCTAATATGCCCATGACACGATTTCAGAAACCCTTTAATTTTTCATCCTTTAGTGCATGTTGATCGTTTAGTTTTTAAAACTTCCTCCGCCCAAGTTGGAAAACCAGTTCTAACAGTTTCAGATGTTCTTCAAAATTTCTTACGAAAACGATAACGTCATCTAGATAAACTAGAACTTTTTTGTAAGATAGGCCGGCAATAATGATTTCATTAAATTTTTAAAAACAACCTGGCGCAGATGCTGGTCCCAAATAAGTTTTTTCTAACTTAAACAGGCACAGAGCTGTTATAAAAGCGACTGAACTTTGACTCTCTTCATCGAGTTCTATCTGTAAATATTCCGACAACAAATCTATGTTCAAGAATCATATTTTTCCCTAAAAAAAATCAATAAACTCAATAATTCGAGGTAACAGCCGGCACGTTTTCTCTACTTGTTTGTTTATAACACAAAAGTGTACAACTAAGCGGTAGGTTCCGTTTTTTTTTGTTAGCAGTAATGATGGTGCTACTCAATCGTTGTGTGTTCATTTGACTAATTGGTCTTGTTCCAAGTCTGCAACGATCTTTTTCTTGCGTTTCCCCCCGCCCCCCCCCCCCCCAAAAAACTCATGCTACCACATGTAAGTCTGAATGGCAAAGCATTTCTTTCAATTTTGTTTTATGATGAATTCGGTAAAGTCCCGTATCGTTTCAATTTTGCAAAACTATTATATCACATTTTGAGCAAGGACCTCATAAGTTTGTCTTTTGCTCACCTGTACTTAAGTTCTCATGTTTCTCAAATGCTAATCTTGACTAAATAAACAGTTTTTAAAATATTGCGCAAGATGAACAATTGCGAATGATTTCCGTTTAGTTGACGAGAAACTACGTTGACTTTTACTCAGAGGATTTCTTTTACTGGGACCATCTCAACACCCCTCACCGCCCTAATATGCCCATGACACGATTTCAGAAGTCCTTTAGTTTTTCATCCTTTAGTGCATGTTGATCGTTTAGTTTTTAAAACTTCCTCCGCCCAAGTTGGAAAACCAGTTCTAACAGTTTCAGATGTTCTTCAAAATTTCTTACGAAAACGATAACGTCGTCTAGATAAACTAGAACTATTTTGTAAGATAGGCCGGCAATAATGATTTCATTAAATTTTTAAAAATAACCTGGCGCAGATGCTGGTCCCAAATGAGTTTTTTCTAACTTATACAGGCTTAGAGCTGTTATAAAGGCGACTAAACTTTGACTCTCTTCATCAAGTTCTATCTGTAAATATTCCGACAACAAATCTATGTTCGAGAATTATTTTTTTCCCTCAAAAAAAATCAATAAACTCAATAATTCGAGGTAACAGCTGGCACGTTTTATCTACTTGTTTGTTTATAACACAAAAGTGTACAACTAAGCGGTAGGTTCCGTTTTTTTGTTAGCAGTAATGATGGTGCTACTCAATCGTTGTGTGTTCATTTGACTAATTGATCTTGCTCCAAGTCTGCAACAATTTTTTTCTTGCGTTTTCCCCCCCAAAACTCATGCTACCACATGTAAGTCTGAATGGCAAAGCATTTCTTTCAATTTTGTTTTATGATGAATTCGGTAAAATCCCGTATCGTTTCAATTTTGCAAATCTATTATATCATATTTTGAGCAAGGACTTCATAATTTTGTCGCTTGCTCACCTGTACTTAAGTTCTCATGTTTCAAATGCAAATATTGATTTTGTATTCAGTCCAGGCCTATTTGCGTGTAATTTTAAGTCTTTTCAATTTTTTCGGCATATGTCATTCTCGTATTTCTGTAAATCTTCCTGGGTTCTGAAGTAGGGTTCAAAACTCGAGCCTTTAGGACATCATCAATCAATTCATTTAGCGATCTCGCGATTGATAAATATTATTTGTCTTCGAGTTTTCTGCGGGCTTGATGATGTTTTCAGTTATTTTGTTTAATCTACCTAATTCATCAACAATGTTGCATTAAATGAAAAAGTTCGCAGCGAAATGGTAGTTCATGGTCCTCTGCTGCAATTAAAAACAGGTTTTTAATACTTCGCTATGATAGGAATAATATCAAACGTTTCCTAATTGTTCCCGCAAAATGGCTCATTTCTTAATAGAGTTCATGATACAATCAAAATTGTACAAAAATTTCATGCCTGATATACAAGTCGTTGAATCAATTTTGGTCGCTAGAAGCTAAACTCTTTTCAGATTTGAATTTCTAAAGTTGAATACGGATAGCTGTTGACCTCTTTACACGCATTTTCCCGTTGTTGGCAGCTATTATGTTTTTGCACATTATGAATCGACTAGGTTCTCCTAGTGACTTTAAGAGTGTGTCGCTTATGAGATTGACACAGCTTCCACTATCAATCCAGGCCATTATCAGTTTGTCTTTAAACAAACATTTTTCAAACAATGCCTCTTCTGAGCTGTTTCAGCCACGCAGTGTTTTTACATAGCCTGCTGAAAAACAAGCCTTGCCATCTTCAGGCAGTTCTTATTTAACTAGGGACATTTTCGTTTGAAGTGGTTTGGGCTCACACAATGGAAACAATTACTGCTTTCTCTGGACGCATGATTACGTTGACCGCAACGGTGACATTTTTTCTTAATTTAATTTGTCAGCGGTGCTTCTGTAATAGCTGCTACTTGTGGTAATTTTAAATTATGTGGCTGATTTCTCTTGGACCTTGATCACTGATGCGCGGAAACTCTTTTGGACGAGCTCCTTGCAATGACAACTTCTGATTATCTTGAATATTAGGTTGATTGGTCGTCAATGTTCACACTAAATCATTAAAAGATTTTTTTTTAATTGAGATTTTTTATTTGTTTTTATGACACAAACCCGCGGCCCCTTGACCTCCTCCTCAATTCATGTGATTGCTTCTATATGTAGTGATTCCTTCTAAAGCTTTGCCTGTGTGATATCGGCGTCGCCTAATTTCTTTCTCAGGTTGAAACGCACCTCACTATTTTTATGCTTTCGAGGAATCGCCTCAAAATGAGATGTTCTCTTATCTCAGCAGACTCGCGGGGGTACGTTTTCAATGCTAACGTCTAAATAACCGAAAACACTCGGTTATTGATTTTTTTGCCGCTTTTCAGCACTTTTGTGCTCAGAATAACGACGCTTTTGCCGAGCCAGCAGTCAAGGCCTCTCAACGTAGAAAAATAAAAGACGAGCTGAGAAAAGTAAAAGATCAACTAATAGACCTGCGTGAAACAGCTGAGAATATTTGGTCAGTAATAAGGAGCTCTTACAAAAAATTTTTGTTGCTTTAGTAGTTTTTTTTGTGCGAAAAAAGAATTGCTCTTTGATATTGCACTAAGATTCAAAGAGAATGAATCAAAAGCCTTATAAAACCGTTGCATCGGCAAGATAGATTGTTTCGAGATAATGACGGAGGGTTCAAAGACCTAGACTGAAAAGAGCTACCAGTATTTGTTTAAAAACGTCTATCTTACGGGCCAGAACACTCAATTAAGGACAAATTTTCTCACTGAAAGTTAGTGGGAAAGTGGTGATTGCTGTGAGAAGCTTTGTGAGTTAAAGGTAACCGCAAATTGATTAAAAGATAATTAGCTTTAAACTGCACATTAACATAGGCGTAATGGATTTTGTGTCATGAGAAAAACAACATATCAATCAAAAATGAACGAAATACTTGACTGTCCCTAATTTTCGAGTATAGAAACAACAGAGACAAGATAATCCTAAGAACAGAAGAAGACATTTTATTTGGAATGGAAAAACCAGATCTCATTATGGACAACAATTAGGCGCTACTGTATGGGTTGGCAAAAGTTCACTAAGAGGTTACTTCAATTTACCCTGTTTTATCTATTCATGGAAGCCCTTACCACAATTTAAACAATTTTTTAAGCCACTTTTTGAAAAGGTGCCGGAAGCTATTATCCAGACTTCGAGTATTACGGCTGAACAAATTTTGAATGTTTGCAGATTCAGAAGAACAAAAAAAATGCATGACTAAATGTCCACAGTTTCTAAACTTATGCCCTCCTCAAGGAATCCATTGAAGTTGCACAACGTGTTGCTGACTCTAGTGACACCCTTCCAGATATTGAGAGATCGGCACTTAAAGTCTTACTCAAACACAAATGTCCATTTTAAAGGATTTGTAACTTGTACTGTCAAAAACGTATTTGTAATATGGGCTTTCCCGGCAGTCATATTGGCTAATAATTGGATGAGACACTCAGCGATTGAGACAGTGCTTGAGAGAAAAAATTCTGGAACTGGTCTGTGTCGGTCATAAGCTCAAGAGGAATATACGTTTTATATTGCCCAAGCGCACGGGCATTATTTTTTTACATTATTACATGCTATATAACAACACATAATTTGTAAGGGAGGTCATAAAAAACATTAAAGTGCGAGGGAACAGAATAGATCCAAAATTTTTAACGAAAATGCCCCATCTTTCATAAAAATGGGGTTTGGAATAGCCGGACCGTACAGTGCAAGAATTTAGAGAACTCGTATTAAAAACAAAAAAATATAAGTAAAGAGTGACACTAAAGAAAGGTGGATGATAATTGAAATTGCTTTGAATGTGAAACCTCACCATCTTATAACCAACTTACGGAATGAAAACCATTTGAAAGATTTGTAGGTCAAATAATCAAATAACGTGTACAGTAAAATACGACCCCCAATAACTTGCTTCAAAGGAGAAACAATTTGAAATATAAAGAGTGGAGTTCACATAAAAAAAACGTATAACAACACGGCATATCCTTCCTAGATATGGCGGTCGATGTTGATGAACAAAGAAAACACGGTTTTGAAATGATACTAAAGGCCAACAGACACCAGAAGAGTGCTGATCTCCCTGGCTGCTCTTCCATCTAGCCTAGCCTAGGAACAATATTTAAGAGGATACTATCCATAAGTTTTTGATCTACAAGTACTCTGAAATACTTTGACTAAGCCCCAAAAAACAACAAAAACATATACCGAATAAATCAATATCCGGAAAATTGGAAAATTGGAAAATTTACTTGTGAATCTAAAAATACCGCCAAATCAACAGCGGAATGCAAGTCATGAATGCTAAAGCAGAATTTCAAACCCACACTTTTATAATTTTATAAAACCAATTAACATAAGAATTGAAGAACGGCTACGCATCTTACAGTGATCAACACATCTTACAGTGATCAACACATCTTACAAAGATAACGCAGCTTACAGTGATCAACACAACACAAAATCTAAAGACCTGCTGGCCATCCTTAAAGTCTAGTATTGACCATCATCCAAAACTGCACGTGGCATACGAAATAACATGTATTGCCTTCAGTTCCACCTATGTCGAAGCAAGACCTATAGCACAAAGAAAAATATTGCTGAAGACGCTCGATGAGTACCAAGTTGACATTGAAGTAGGAAACCGTAGATTGTCACTAAGTTCTTCAAAAACTTAAATTCTAAGATCTAGAAAAAAAAATTAAAAAATTTGAAAACAAAATTTCAGAAAACTTTGTTTTAGCAATTACCATTATTCCGAGAGCTTCTTTTAACTGTTTTGTTTAACAGTTGATTTGAAATTATTTTATTTTTAAATAGAACAACGTCAATTTGCATTTAACCTGATGACGCTAGATACAGCGAAAACGTTTGTACAACAATTTTTACAATAGACCTGTTTTTAAACAACGTCAAAAATAGTAATAATGCTGGAAAGAGTTAAATTTTAATTTACAATACCCGCAAATATAGAACTTTGCAATAATCCACAAGTATAATCTCAATTTTCAGTTGCGGTATATAGATCTTTGGATTGTGCATTTGTACAGCGCATCAATAGTGGGTATTTCCAAGCGCCTTAACAATGTTGTAAATGTTTAATAAGTCGGTCAGTTTTGCATCCAATTTATTCCTGAACTCGTTCACGTTTTTACTTTCCATCACAGAATTTGAATATTCAGTCATTGTCTATTTGCAAAGCAAGCAAAATTTGTCTGATGTTTATTACGCCATATTGGCAATTTGAGTTGATATGAACTCTTTTTTATTTATCTTTCACTGAGGCTAGGAAAACTGGTCAAAAATATTGGTCAAATGTTTCGGGTTAAACTGAATGGTTTAATTAGGTGGATCAGTGCGCTTTGTTTCCGACCATATTCAATTGTCGGCAATTTTCTTAGCCTTTCATGATATATAAGACTTCTCATGCTTTAGTTGCTCATCGTTGCCCAATTTCAATCAAGACAAGACTTTTCTTCTTATATGGATACAAGATTTGATTCAAGATGTGGTCATACCAGCAATTTTTTAACCAAAGGACGACTGTTGGGTTTAGAAAACAGGAACTTGATATGATGAGGGCTAAAACGCTGGTTCTTTACCCTTGAGACAACGACCGCTTTTTAAAGCCGATTTGTTAATCGAATGACAAACCTTAAACCACTAAGACTTTGGCTACGCCCCAAAAAACAACAAAAACATATAGCGAATAAATCAATATCCGGAAAATTGGACAATTGGAAAATTTACTGGTGAATCTAAAAAGACCGCCAAATCAAAAGCGGAATGCAAGTCATGCATGCTAAAGCAGAATTTCATACCCACACTTTTCTAATCTTATAAAACCAATTAACATAAGAATTGAAGAACGGCTACGCATCTTGCAGTGATCAACACATCTTACAGTGATCAACACATCTTTCAAAGATAACGCAGCTTACATTGATCAACACAACACAAAATCTAAAGTCCTGCTTGCCATCCTTAAAGTCTAGTATTGTCCATCATCAAAAACTGCACGTGGCATACGAAATGTATTGCCTTCAATTCCACCTATGTCGAAGCAAGACCTATAGCACAAAGAAAGTTTTTGCTGAAGACGCTCGATGAGTACCAAGTTGACATTGAAGTAGGAAACCTTAGATTGTCACTAAGTTCTTCAAAAACTTAAATTCTAAGATCTAGAAAAAATTTTAAAAAATGTGAAAACAAAATTTCAGAAAACTTTGTTTTAGCAATAACCATTATTCCGAGAGCTCCTTTTTTACTGTTTTGTTTAACAGTTGATTTGAAATTAGTTTATTTTTAAATAGAACAACGTCAAGTTGCATTTAACCTGATTACGCTAGATACAGCGAAAATGTTTGTACAACAATTTTTACAATCGACCTGTTTTTAAACAACGTCAAAAATAGTAATAAAGCTGGACAGAGTTAAATTTTAATTTACAATACCCGCAAATATAGAACTTTGCAATAAATCACAAGTATAATCTCAATTTTCAGTTTCGGTATATAGATCTTTGGATTGTGCATTTGTACAGCGCATCAATGTACAGCGCAAGTGGGTATGTCCAAGCGCCTTAACAATGTTGTACATGTTTAATAAGGCGGTCAGTTTTGCATCTAATTTATTCCTCAACGCGTTCACGTTTTTAATTTCCATCACAGAATTTGAATATTCAGTCATTGGCTATATGCCACGCAAGGAAACTTTGTCTAATGTTTATTACGCCATTTCGGCAATTTGAGTTGATATGAACTCTTTTTTATTTATCTTTCAGTGAGGCTAGGAAAACTGGTCAAAAGTATTGGTCAAATGGTTCATATTAAACTAAATAGTTTTGTTAGTTGGATTAGTGCGCCTTGTTTCGGGCCATATTCAATTGTGGGCAATTCTTTTAGACTTTCATGATATATAAGATTTCTCATGCTTTAGTTGCTCATGGTTGCCCAATTTCAATCAAGACAAGACTTTTCTTCTTATATGGATACAAGATTTGATTCAAGATGTGGTCATACCAGCAATTTTTTAACCAAAGGACGCCTGATGGGTTTAGAAAACAGCAACTTGATATGATGAGCGCTAATACGCTGGTTATTTTACCGCTGAGACGACGACCGCTTTTTAAAACCGATTTGTTAATCGAATGACAAACCTTAGACCACTAAGACTTTTTTCATCGAATGTTCACCCAGTTATATGATGAGCTACTTACACACACACACACACACACACACACACACACACGCACACACACACACACACACACACACTTTCACACACACACAGTTAGTCAGTTTTGCATCCAATTTATTCCTCAACTCGTTCACGTTTTTACTTTCCATCACAGAATTTGACTATTCAGTCATTGTCTATTTGCAAAGCAAGGAAACTTTGTCTAATTTTTATTACGCCATTTTGGCAATTTGAGTTGATATGAACTCTTTTTTATTTATCTTTCACTGAGGCTAGGAAAACTGGTCAAAAGTATTGGTCAACTGGTTCATGTTAAACTGAATAATTTTGTTAGTTGGATTAGTGCGCCTTGTTTCCTACCATACTCAATTGTCGGCAATTTTTTTTTACCTTTTCTTGGTATATAAGATTTCTAATGCTTTAGTTGCCCATCGTTGCCCAATTTCAATCAAGACAAGACTTTTCTTCTTATGTGGATACAAGATTTGATTCAAGATGTGGTCATACCAGCAATTTTTTAACCAAAGGATGACTGTTGGGTTTAGAAAACAGGAACTTGATATGATGAGGGCTAAAACGCTGGTTCTTTACCCTTGAGACAACGACCGCTTTTTAAAGCCGATTTGTTAATCGAATGACAAACCTTAGACCACTAAGACTTTGGCTACGCCCCAAAAAACAACAAAAACATATAGCGAATAAATCAATATCCGGAAAATTGGACAATTGAAAAATTTACTGGTGAATCTAAAAAAACCGCCAAATCAAAAGCGGAATGCAAGTCATGCATGCTAAAGCAGAATTTCATACCCACAATTTTCTAATCTTATAAAACCAATTAACATAAGAATTGAAGAACGGCAACGCATCTTGCAGTGATCACCACATCTTACAGTGATCAACACATCTTACAAAGATAACGCAGCTTACAGTGATCAACACAACACAAAATCTAAAGACCTGCTTGCCATCCTTAAAGTCTGGTATTGACCATCATCAAAAACTGCACGTGGCATACGAAATGTATTGCCTTCAATTCCACCTATGTCGAAGCAAGACCTATAGCACAAAGAAAGTTTTTGCTGAAGACGCTCGATGAGTACCATGTTGACATTGAAGTAGGAAACCTTAGATTGTCACTAAGTTCTTCAAAAACTTAAATTCTAAGATCTAGAAAAAAATTTAAAAAATATGAAAACAAAATTTCAGAAAACTTTGTTTTAGCAATTACCATTATTCCGAGAGCTCCTTTTTTACTGTTTTTTGTTTAACAGCTGATTTGAAATTAATTTATTTTTAAAAAGAACAACCTCAAGTTGCATTTAACCTGATTACGCTAGATACAGCGAAAATGTTTGTACAACAATTTTACAATCGACCTGTTTTTAAACAACGTCAAAAATAGTAATAAAGCTGGACAGAGTTAAATTTTAATTTACAATACCCGCAAATATAGAACTTTGCAATAAACCACAAGTATAATCTCAATTTTCAGTTTCGGTATATAGATCTTTGGCTTGTGCATTTGTACAGCGCATCAATGTACAGCGCAAGTGGGTATGTCCAAGCGCCTTAACAATGTTGTACATGTTTAATAAGTCGGTCAGTTTTGCATCTAATTTATTCCTCAACGCGTTCACGTTTTTAATTTCCATCACAGAATTTGAATATTCAGTCATTGGCTATATGCCACGCAAGGAAACTTTGTCTAATGTTTATTACGCCATTTTGGCAATTTGAGTTGATATGAACTCTTTTTTGTTTATCTTTCAGTGAGGCTAGGAAAACTGGTCAAAAGTATTGGTCAAATGGTTCATATTAAACTAAATAGTTTTGTTAGTTGGATTAGTGCGCCTTGTTTCGGGCCATATTCAATTGTCGGCAATTCTTTTAGATTTTCATGGTATATAAGATTTCTCATCCTTTAGTTGCTCATGGTTGCCCAATTTCAATCAAGACAAGACTTTTCTTCTTATATGGATACAAGATTTGATTCAAGATGTGGTCATACCAGCAATTTTTTAACCAAAGGACGCCTGTTGGGTTTAGAAAACAGCAACTTGATATGATGAGCGCTAATACGCTGGTTTTTTTACCGCTGAGACGACGACCGCTTTTGAAAACCGATTTGTTAATCGAATGACAAACCTTAGACCACTAAGACTTTTTTTTCATCGAATGTTCATCCAGTTATATGTTCAGCTACTTACACACACACACACACACACACACACACACACACACACACACACACACACTTACACACACACTTTCACACACACACATTTAGTCAGTTTTGCATCCAATTTATTCCTCAACTCGTTCACGTTTTTACTTTCCATCACAGAATTTGACTATTCAGTCATTGTCTATTTGCAAAGCAAGGAAACTTTGTCTAATTTTTATTACGCCATTTTGGCAATTTGAGTTGATATGAACTTTTTTTTATTTATCTTTCACTGAGGCTAGGAAAACTGGTCAAAAGTATTGGTCAAATGGTTCATGTTAAACTGAATAGTTTTGTTAGTTGGATTAGTGCGCCTTGTTTCCTACCATACTCAATTGTCGGCAATTTTTTTAGCTTTTCTTGGTATATAAGATTTCTCATGCTTTAGTTGCCCATCGTTGCCCAATTTCAATCAAGACAAGACGTTTCTTCTTATGTGGATACAAGATTTGATTCAAGATGTGGTCATACCAGCAATTTTTTAACCAAAGGACGACTGTTGGGTTTAGAAAACAGGAACCTGATATGATGAGGGCTAAA
>NC_134478.1:37340962-37378462 GCF_964194025.1 Convolutriloba macropyga | reverse complement strand
ACATTAGTAAGTAATTTCGCATATAAGGTGCAAAAAGATGGGACCCAGAACGAAACCTTGGAGAGTATTTGTTTCTGATGGCTACTTGTTGTTTCCTATCTGTAATGAAACTTTCCAATATAGTGGTTGTTTTGCTTTTCTCAGCTGCATTATATCGTTCAATAGACGCTAGTGCGGTACGCTGCCGAAACGTTTCACAAATTTTCACCCAATTAGTTCACATTGATTTCATTTCCAGCATCCATGGCTAGTGTCCATTCATCCATTATTTTCAAGAGTTGTAAACTGGGCATTTTTTTTGGTTCGAAACCCAATCAAAACTGTTCTCGCTTAGGATGCTACTTAAAAACTGCTGTTACAATTTTTCTTCCCGGTCCTTAAGAATTGCTGTCCGTAATGCTGCATTTTTTTGATAGTTCCTTCAGCTCAAGTGGTGGAGATCATCTGCCCTTGGCCAATCTATACGCATTCAATTTTTGTAATTCGTTTCTCATCGCTTCATCGATGATGTCAAGATAGTTATCGAGAATGAACTCCGACAACAGATAGTCATCGAGAATGAACATATGATTCTTTCTAACTGTTGAGGCAAACACTGCTGAGAAGAAATTGGACAGTACTTCAACTTTCGCTTTCGCAGTTTTCGAATGGACATTGATGAGAACGGGAATTCCATAGTATTTTTTTCTTACTTGACATAGCTCCAAAATTTTTGGCTTTGTTTGAGAGTTTGGAAACTCTTATTTGCATGCCTTTTCTGGTATTTTTATTCAGATTTTGTTTTGTTTTGAGTGCCTCAAGTGTTTTTTTACTCTTTGATATCTTTAACCCTCTACTACCATTTTAAAACTTGGAATTGCTTATTAGCTTGCGTTCAAAATAGCCATCTGCCTTTTCTAGAAAACAGATGCGTTAGTAGTTCTTTATTTGCTTTTTTGTAGTATGAAATGGATGTATAAATCCTTTTTTCGTTAATACTGAAAGATTTTTCAACGAGACAGTGGTAGTAGCTGCCTTTGCCGAGAAGTCTGGTAAGGTTGCTGTTTTCTGAAACTAATGAAGATTTTGCATGTGGTAAATCAAGTATTCTGGGTACTTGATTTTGTCTATTTCTTGAGGTTGGTTTCTTTGTTATTTGTTTCAGTGTTAGAATCTGTTCCTTGCAACTACTTTTTGACAGGTCCAAGTCAGTCACGATTACAGGAATATCTTTCATTAGAGAGATATCCAAAGTGTGTTTTTTGAGATACTCGTTGTTTAGTAGGCTGGAATTCAGGCGCCTACAAAATGAGAGCAGTGTCAACTTTGTAATGCCCAAGTCCAATTTCAAGAGTTCGGTTTTAATATTTTCCAATTTTGCTTCTGGTTCCTTTTGATTGAACCGGCCTGTAATAAGAAAAAGGTATCCTCCTTCAGTCATTGGGTTCATATTTGTCCCCCCTATTGAATATTTTGTGATTTAAGCCGCAGTGGAATCCATTTTAGCACAGATCTTCTTTGGATTAGCCTCATAGAGCACTATTAAAACAGGTTTCTGCTCAACATAAGCTGGTTTCTGTTCTAAATACAGCAGTCAACAGTCACTGAAACAGAGTTTTCTGCTTTCGTTGTTTTTCCTTGTATCTTCACTTTCAATAACTGCATGCATCCTATTGGATGTACGTATTCGCCTATTTCTTTTGCATTGAGGTTTCTGTTTGGTTACCAGAAGTTGGACGTCTTCGTGTTGGTGAGCACCTATATCTGATGATAGGACTATATCATCCAAATCCCATGTAGCGTTTGCGAGAAACCTCAAATTTCTAGTCACAAGTTCAACATCTTCATTTCTCCTTGCCAAGATAATTACTTGTTTCAATGTAATGTTTTTCGAATAAAAATAATTGAGGAACATCTTACCCAATGCGATGCCATCCTAGAATCTTTTGTCTGCATCATCTTTTAGATCTAATGATTGGTGTTTAATGATGTTGAATTTGCTAAGCTGATCATCTTCTTCTTCTGTTTTTCAGCTGCCTCAATTAAGATTTTTTTCAATGGTTTAGTTTTTTTTCGCATCTCCGTGCACCACCGGATTGAGTTTCATCTTCTTTTGCATCTTCCAATTTTTGTTCTACCATCGCACTCCAATTCTTGAAGCTGTAGAACTGATTCATTAGCGATTTTAGTGAATTCTCTGCTTTATCCAGATATGGGCAAATTTGACTCCGGTCGAGTTCTTCGCATCAAATAAATCACGTGATAGCTTGGTGCAGTTTGCGCAACACCAGATAAGAGCAGTTTTTACAATGTACTTACTGCAGCGTAGATTCTTAGTCAATCAATGCCAAAGTATTTTTAACTGTACTCACACACAAGAAATTTATTTTTGTCGTCTTCGAAAGCCTGTTTATTCAATTTTAATGACCAACACTTACTTGGTCATCACTTACCGGTTTAGTTTTTATTTTGCTTTGACGTTTTATTGGTAAAAACACACACGGAAACAAGCAGGAAAACTTCAAACAAATTGATGGGCGGCAGAAGTAATCACATATTTTTATCCGAGTGATCTGAAGTTTTACTTACTATATTCTGTTTTTGCTTCTTTGTCTTTTTTGAATTTTGACATTTTGTTCTTTTTTGTTTGACTTTAAATGTTTTTATTGTTTTTTTTACATCAAGACAATTCAAATTCGCACCGGTTAGCAGAATATTCTGATTGTGTTTAAGTTCAAGATTGCGACCGCAGTAGGTTTAATTAAACTCCTGAGCAGCGGCTTGACGTTTTTGTTTTCATTTCAATTTCAAAAATTTTTTTTACTTCCATTAAGGTATGTTTAATGTCTTGAACTGACTACGATTTTTGTGGGCACGGTCACCAAGGCAGTTGACAATTGCTTTAATTGTATACTTGTAGCTCATGACCAAAAACCAATGGACTCCACAACCTAAACAATGTTGCAATTGTGATCAAGCTATTCATGACTAAATCGTGCCTTAAAATGCGTCTTTTTGGGTGTATATTCTACAATTTCTTCGTAGGTATACTTGAAAACTAAGGTTTTTGAAATTATCCTGCCTGTGGTGTTGATGTTGAGTCGGTGAGAGAATGTTGAGTTCAGGAAGTCATGCGCAGAGTTTGACGTCATTCAAGCATACGTAAATACATTTCTTTCTAAACGGCACCCGGGTCGAGAATAACATGGAAAAATATGTAAGATAAAAAACGGTGGAAAATTGGTTTTTTCACCGCAAATTTCGTACATAATTTTGTGGTGAAAATCGATGAATGCGGTTAAATTATTTAAGTTCACCGCTAGAGTAAGCGGTGAACTTTTAAAAATGCATCACCTTTCTCTACTTAATTCACGCTACGGTCCAGGCGCAGATTCGAACTTCTCACCTCCTGGATGTCAGCCACTTCTTCTTCCACTGTTCCAGTTCTCACTAAAATAGCACATTTGTTTTGAATTTAAATCAAATTCACTCTACTTTTTGTAAAACATATGCGTTGAACTTTAAGATTAGCGGTGAAATTACAAAATTTAGTGGTGAAAAGTTCACCACTTACTCTAGCGGTGAAATTACATAAATTCACCGCTTGAAAAAGTTTCAAAAAGATGTATGATTATTTGTGAGTAAATTTTCCGTTCGTCTTTTATTAAATGTATCTTAACTTTGTTGAACAAAAAAAACAATTCGAAGCGTTTTTATGATAGTTCCTTCAGCTCAAGTGTTGGAGATCTTCTGCCCTTGGCCAATCTATACGCATTCAATTTTTGTAATTCGTTTCTCATCGCTTCATCGATGATGTCAAGATAGTTATCGAGTCAAATCTGGGTCTCGAATCCTCCTTTAAAAAATTTTGGGCACTAACTTGTATCAAAGTGCACCTCCAGTTTTTTTTAAAATAACGTCAGCAATTGTTTTTATTCATTGCACGGTAATGTATAGTTATTCTTAACTCCATCTCCATCCTTCTAGCACCTCACTGCCAAAGAATAGTCTTGACTGATTTCCCAAATTTGATGGTTCCTAACTTTCCTTAATACCTTATTCAAATGTGTACATTTTAAATGAGCCGAAAAATAGAACCAACGGGCGTCCAAATTTACTCATATTTTTGCTCTTGTTCCTGTTATTCAACACACTAGCTTCTTCCGTAACTTTTTCTCCGTGTAGGGGGAGGGGAGGGGGTGGTAGTTTTAAAAAAGAGAAGACTATATAGTTTTAATATTAAGAAATCGAATCTCTTCCGGTTTTGCCCCCCCCGCAGTACGTTATGCACCCCGTCAGTTACAGAGCACGTGTCATTACATAGTAAATCATTATGTAAAAAAATGGCACCTTCGTCGGGGGGGGGGGGTGTGCAAATAATATGCACTCACTAAACTGGGGGTGGGGTGGGGGCACAAACGGAAAAGATCTAAGAATTCAAATCTTACGGTGAAAAGCATATATCACCGGAAAAATTCAGGACACATAGTCACACACAAAATAGTCAAAAGGCTAATACGCCTTTGATGACAAAAGGCATGATTTCATTTGGTCATAACTCTGAAATCTTCTGAAAATTCTTTCGTTCATTTTGATTTTTAACAGGTCCTTCTGATGTGTACTTTGAGTTGAATATCACTTAATAAAACCAAGTTCTTGATGAGCCTAGCCTGCCTAACAATTAACTCACATAATAATTTGACATCAATTCATATTATCTAAATGAAGTTTTGCAGAAGATTTTGATGCATAGCAATTTTCATAACCACTAGAAACCTCTAAATTAAATATTTTTGGTAGAAGCAGAAGACGGGTGGCACGCAGGCGAAGAGTATTCCCACCATTAAAAAACATTAATCATTAGTTATGTTTTCGTCTGGATACTGATATAGCATTCAACACTTTTTTTCGAAACATCACAAACTCCCCTAGTTTTGTTGACGCATCCATATATGTAAAGGTCCAAATATAGAGAGCTTTTTATTGAGGACAAATTCCATTTCCAAACTTAAAACAACAATGCCAAGAACTGAATCAGTTAGATTTACTTCGTTTAGTTGGACTCTACTGTGGCAATCAAACGACGTAACTTTTCATTTATCCAGGATGAAATCTCATTGTATCAACCAGAACACAATGCATGATTATCGATTGTCGACGCTCTCAAGGATATTGGTTCCTCTGATAGTTTGCAAAGCGGAAAAACTATTGAAATCAATCTTAGATTGCCTGGAAGAAGGATTCATCTTGTGAAGCTTTAACATACTGTAGAAAAAAAGTTTACAGCGCCTGTTAGAAATATCTTATACAAATTTTTCATCTTTTCGACAGTATCGCACGTTTCAGAAAGTTTTAAAAGCAAAGCGAAGGAGTAAAATTGGAAAATATTTGTTGTCATTGTCTACATTTCCTTCTATTATTAGTATACAGAGAAAAGTGTCAATTTTATCAGTTATAATTTAAATTTGAATGCCAATTTTAAGGACGAAAAGGAGACGCCTAAAAAGAAGACGCCTAAAATGAAACTTTAATTTCAAGAGCAACATTGGCATGCGAAATGAAACTGCTTGTTGACAGCAAAAAATTTTGATTGACGAAATTCAATATGATATTAAAATAAGAAAATTTATTTTTATTTCTTATTGCTCGATAGAGGATCGCTAGGGAGCTTCAAAAAATCCTTCCGTAAGCCTAAAAACCACAAAAATCTTCTTTAGTTCTTCCGCAAAATTGACTCGAGTTTCACAATACTATTTACACGATTTCATTTTCTCAATCATACTTTTAGTTAGATTCTTGTTTTTGGATCTGCGTCACACCAGACAGTGTTTTGGAGAGTTAGCTCCTAATATTAAGTAGCTTCTGCCGCAATTGTTAGTTTTCTGGGACAAACTAATTAACAGCAATTTGTACTTGGTCTCAATTGTCGTAGGAACTAATGCAAAGAGTAATAGCTTGATCCAGAAAAGATTGTTTGCCCTGTCGTTACACAAATTCTGTTAGCAAAGAATTTTGTTGTACTCCATCTTTCTGTTTTTGATTTCGAAGTGCCGTAAAATTAATCCAGCCCCAAATTATGCCAACACGCTTGCTGATAGCTTTGCAAAGGAGAAAGAGGTCAGGTCCTGCTTTGCTTGAGAAATTGGACACGAACAGCTGAATAAGTCATTGAATGTTAATATCGAAGCCGCCATAACATCAAGCATCTGCAATGATATTGATTTTGATAAGCAAATTGATACACAAATCGACATCAATTCAAGAAGCACTGGTGTCAAAACAAAGGGTATAGGTAACATCCACGAATCCACTGGTCAACAGCTCCAACTTGTGAAGTTTCAGTTAAACATAAAAAAAACGTGTTAAAGGAAATTTAGGAACGTGAGATGGTTCCAAAGCTTTTCGCATATTTGTGGTGTGGCAGTTAGGTTAAGAATGTTAAGAAACTAACCACGTGTTCAATAGTTTAAGAAAGAAGAAATCGTCACTAAAATAACAGCGCCAAGACTTTTGTGATCAAGATTGGAAAGGTAGAAAAAAAAATGAAAAAATCTTTCCAGAGCCTTTGAAAGAACAATCAGTAGTGTGTGATTGACACGCCAATGGTCGTTATTTCGATCCCCTGCCTCCGTGAAGTTGTATGTGTGAGGATGAGCTCTTATTTAACCATAGCTTCATGTTGACCATAGCCTGAGCAATGATGGCTGCAATGATGGTACCACGTGAAAGTTCCAGACGCCAAAAAAAGCGGCCATAAACACCAAAAAAAGAGAATTAATGCTCACTAATTGAACGGTCTGAGATGTGGGGAGTAATGGTAAAAGGACAATTGAGAACAGGCTACTGTTAACGCGGACTCAAAGCCTAATGCTGCTCCGCTGCGATTACACGGAAACAAATTTATTTATTTATTTACTTGACTTTTCTCTAACTCTCTCTAGTATCTCTTGCTGTGTGCTATACTACATTATTGTCAGAGCCGTAAGAGGCGTAGAAGAGCACAGTGGTCTTCTGTTAGTTTTGAACAACAATCACCTCAAAAACATTGAGATTTTAGATACTGAGATAAAAAAGAGTTTTACGTGAGCGGTTGGATTAGAACTCCATCAATTTACCTAGCTAAAATAAAGGTGTACTTTCGCTCAAAAGGCTCCTTCAAATAATGCGGTTGTCTTCTTTAAAAAAAATCAACTTTTACAATTCTTCCGATTGAATTTTTAGGTATGGGCGACTACAGTTTTCCGAATATTAGCTCTGGCTCTCGCATTGCTTCCAACTTACTTGATCAGCGAGTAGTCGACTTCTTTACACTAGATTACTTACGTGATCATGTCGTTGGAATTCATATATTAAAACGTAAAATATTTTCAGCAGTTTTTTTTTATCACATGATGCAGATGAGATGCTTGGGAATGCGAAATTTTCAAAGTCAAATTGTCGGACCACTTTCCTTTTAATTTAAAGTGCGAATCCCACCGTCGCATAATCGATTCGAACCATTTCATTTTGAATCTCAACCGTACTTTACTCTAAACAGTTTTGATTTTAAAAAAGTTGAGATATTCTTTTGCTCTAGCTCAGCAGAGTGTGGAGTGTCAATTGCTTATCTTGTTAATTTGCGAAGCTAGATCACAATTGGTCTTTCCTCATGTTGTCAGAAAAAAACGTAAACAAAGAAACTGCTGCCTTTTTTCTCCAGCGCCATTAAACTCCACTCCTTGATCAAACTATTGTTTTGAACAAACACATGACTGACACAAGATTATTCCGGATCTTAAATGGATTTGCCAATCCTCACTGTAGATACAATGAAGCGTTCTCAAATTCGAATACCATTTTTTCATAAACAAAAAAAAACTGACCTAATAATTTCCATTTGTGACAGAGTTAAGGATTTGTTAAAGCACGAGATGTGCAGCAGCCACATCAGATAATCTAAATCTTGACAAATTCGTAATCTTTAATGGAGATACGGACTAAAATCTTCGCAAAATCTTGGACAATAAATTTATTTTCATTTCAAGTTGTGCTTTAAACTCCTACCACCCTGCGTGCAACACCAACGACGATTCAACAACAATTGGATCTAAAAAATGCTAAATATACCCTTTGCTGCAAAGTAATAGGCATAGAGTGCGCCAAAGTCACAGCGCTCAAACTTAGGAGCGTTTTTGGATGTCCAGAAATCATTAGAAAGCCTGTACAAAAAATAGATTTTCAATTCATTACTTTTTGCCTCCCGTGGAGAGAACAATAATGACGAAAAGTGCTATAGTTCTATCTAGTGTTCAAAGTGTAGGAGATATTGACTCAGACTCTTAGGTTTGTCAGACGCTTGGGCGAAGAAATACTAACGGAAGGCTTCAAAAATCAGCCAAGGATGTCTCCTACAAAAAAGATTGAAAAAAAGTTCACACCCTAAGCATTTGAGAGCTCTTGAGCGGCAACTTGTAATGAAAAAATGTGGTATATGAGTTCTTAAAAATTTAGAAGACTAACAGAAAAGTTCACGAGTTATAATGGAAAAAGAATTATTTGTAATTAATGTTGTATGTTCAACATCAAGACGTGTCCTGTTCCAATAAATTGTAGAATTTGGGCGAGGTAGTCTTTTACTACAGCTTATGCGATAAAAATGCGATTCTTTGAAAACCATTTTTTGTTTTGTGATTTTGAGTTTTTGTAAGAAATGCGGTGATTGCGGGGAACACGGTGAAAATAAAAATTTCATCGCATTTCACCGCACTTCTTACAAAAATTTATCGCAAAAATCACCGCATTTCTTGCAATAATTCACCGCATCGAGTTTTGTGGCAATTTAGTGTAAGAAATGCAGTAAAGGCGGTGAATACGGTGAAAAAGAATAATTCACTACATTTCACCGCATTTTTCACAAAAATTCACCGCAAATTTCACCGCATTTTTTACAAAAATTCACTGCATTTTCGTTCCAACGTTTGCTCAATCTGATTAAAATTCACAAGAAATAGCAAGTATTTAAGTGACAGTTGGTGTCGTGGAATAAGAAGTTGAAGGTATGCAGGAGGTCAGAGGTGCGAACCTGTGTGCGGACGCTTCTTTTTTGTAAGAATGCTGAGAATACGGTGAAAATATATAATTGACCGCAATTAACCGCATTCACCGCAAAAAAAAAATGTAAGAAATACGCGGTGAAAATTATTTTTTTTCACCGCATTTCACCGCATTTCTTACGAAATTTCACCGCCAAACCTCGACCCGGGTGTGACATGGGAGTAGTCTTCGATTTAAAGATGATTGTAAAAAGAAAACGCAATCAGAGACAGGCTGCTGTAAACTATGGTTATAATAGACGTAATATGGTGGTGAAAAAATTTGGTGGTAGGGATCTTTAAGGACTTTAATCGTTGTTAATAGACCATTACAGCATAATATCTTGTGGTGTCGACGAAAAGAGAAGTGATCATTAGGCTACGAAAACTATCGGCTGAACAAAACCGAAAAGATCTTGAGCTACCTTGCGTGTGGGAGACAAATTTCGTACGCTATAGGCTCCCGAGGAAAATCCGGACTAGATGTTCACTGACGAAAATAGTAACCGCAACCTGGTGCCCTCTAATTAACTGCAAAAAGTTTGGCTGCAGTTAGCATTGCGGAAAGTCTCAGGAGTAATCTCTAAAAAATCACCTTAGACTCAGAACAAGTCTTGTTCAGAAATTTTTCAACGTCATATTTCAATCAGATCATGGAATTGCCTGAATTTTATGAGTTGTTTGGATGCACAAAAATGATTAGCGCCCCTGAAAGAAGGGAGCAGCTTGGTTGTTGACGGAACCCAGTTAAACAAATCGCTACGCTGGTGATAATCGCAACACTTCACGACTGAAATATGGTTGCTAATGGATTCAAAAATTGTGTTTGACTACTCTACACAAATGGTATCTGAAGAGAAGATGCTCTAATAAGAATTACGTCATAGACAAAAATACAGATTAAGAAAAAACAGAATTATACATCAGAGTTTTTCAGAGAGTAGTGGTGCAAAACTTAAAGACAAGAAGTGAACATGCTATATATCCCGTTCAGACAAGACTTATGTTACCAGTCCCAAATGAAGGCAGAAAGATTTGAGTCTCTGGGGTACAACACTTCAATGCTCTGCAATGCTCTCTGATGGACAAAACATCCTAGTTTTGTTTTAGTTGACTCGGAATTCTTCTAAAAGTCACTTTAACAATAACTAAGGTTCCCCCTGAATGAAAATAATCCCCACAACAAGACATCAACAGTGTGAGAAAAAAATGCTTCTCGTCAATGGAGAGCAGTTCGCGAAAAACACATACCGCGAATTCAGATAATGCTTTGCAGAGCCAGAAAGATATCTCCAAACCTAAAAGAAAGGGTACAAAAAAACTCGAATCAATGGTCCTACGGGGCATTTTGGAGCTGATGCTGCCTGGTTTCAACAGAAAAGCATCAATAGTTATTTGGAAGAGGAACGACAAGGGAGTCATACATCTCTGCGGAGGGAAATTGTATCATATCGAGATGTTAAAAACTTCACAAATCAAAGATAATTAAGAAATTCCACGAAAATTATTTTTGTTTTTGTGATTTTGATAAAACAATAATGCTGAAAATGGCCTCTAATTTGAACCTAATTGTCTTATAATTCCCGGTGACACGTCCTGAGGTTAGAGGACCAATGTACTGAATGCATAAAACTGCACTAGTAGTTGTTATATTTGGGAAAAACTTTTCAAACTTAATACAAAAGTTTGCCCATATCGGATATATCTTTCGATATTATTTTGACGTATCTGCATATATTCACTTGTACACAGAGTTTATATATTCATACATTCAGGGCATTTTAATTTCAATTTTTGTAGAAAGACGATTCTTATTCTTCGTGCTAGACCATGGCCAGTTTTCCATGAAATGTTTTTTCTCAAAAAGGTCACACAGATGTAAAAGATTTATGGAGCATTATGTATTACACACAGACTAGCATTGTAACTCCTGTCTCAAGAAAAATTTAAAAAGAACCTCAGAATTTGTTCAGCATTTAAATCCAAAATGCTGTTATAATTTGATAGGAAGTATTTCTAATAATTGTTGCGTTTTTAGTGACCGAGATGCTACTGCCAATAAGTGTTTATTTGTTATGGGAATTGCTAAAGTTATGCATCAATGCAAATAAGCGCGTGTCTTTTCCTGGCAAACTAAAAACCGGCAAAAGTTCCAGGAGCATGAAATGTTTTTTAATGGTTCTAGATTTTATCCTCTAGTTTATAAATCAATGCTGAAAGAAAGCGAACTGAAATTGTGAAAAAAATTTCAATTAGTCCACACTGTTACCTCTAATACACATGTCACTGTTTTAATTTAAGTCCAGTTATTTGTTAATACTCCACTTTAGCGTTTCCAAAAATCTGGTAGCGATGGTTAAAATGATTCGTGATAGCTATATGTCCATATATGTATCAATGTAACATATTGACTTTGTTATAAATGTTTACTACAATACTAAAACCTCGATGGGGCGCCTTTGTTTTTAACTTTTACTAAACTGATACGATTCGATTGTTATTTTTCCTCAATGGCTGCTGGATTGACGCTAAGTGAAAATTTGCTAAAAAGTATTTTCTTCGCCCTCAATTTCGGATTATGGGTGAGTTCATATTGGCTGTTAAAAACGACTTTTTGGGTAGCATTTAAAAGATTCCTGATTTTGGATTCCATACATATAAAACAAATAAATATAACCAGATGAAAATAGATTAATTTTTTGACTAAATTGATTGTGCTTACTTAAATCTGTGATTATAATACTATAGTCGTGGATTCCCGTAACAGAATCTCAGTCACCAACTAGACTAATTTCTGGCCTGATTTTCTAGCTTTGGTGTACAGAACGGATCTCTAAGCTTTATAAAGACAGGCGAAAATCGACACTTGGTTCTGCTCCAGGGAATCCCAAATCTTAGCATTACTTTGCCAAACAATGGCGTTTGCAGAATATTTGAATCATTTGTGATTGTATCTGGGATTTTGGTACGGGTCATAAAAAAGCACGGTCATCATACAACGTCAAATATAATTTCTCGTAATATTGTTCTGAACATAAATGATTTTCCAGTATTCATAATAGTGTCCTAATTGTCTTCGCTTTTTTATAAAACTTTCAAGTCGTTCAAGTGTCGCAAGATCACCCGTTGTCATTTTCTATAGTAAGACATGGATCATAAATGATGCCATAGACACCACATCCTATTTTTTGTACGCTCCAGGTATGATTGCTAGGAAATCATCAATGATTTTGTATGATTACAGGGACATCTTATATGATCCCTGTACGACCACCAGGATATCAAAAATGATAAGAAAATTATGACATTTTGATGAATACTGAGAAACCACTTATGGCCGATTTATGATTTCAGGGGAATCGTGTATGATCAAGAATATATTACCAGGAAATCATATATGCTTTTGCATGATAATCAGGAAATCATATATGATCTTTGTATTGTAACAGGGAGATCATCCAGGAAAATTTCAAAAAGAAGCCATAAACAACATTGTGGAAAAACATAAATGATCTACTAAACAAATATAAACTAATGTTGTGAGTAAAACCATGGTTTTTCTTCACTCAAAAGGGTCCTTAAAACATAAATGTACACGAACTTGAAGATATTGCTGTAATTTTTTTAAACATTTGCATGCCTTATATTTTTAATTGATTTCCATAAATAATTCAGTTTCAGTTTATGATCCTTGTATGATTACCAGGAAATTATAATCTCGTTTATGACCTTGTAAGGTAACCGGGAAAACTCATAATCATATTCGGGATAATTTGAGCTGATATCATTATCTATCTTATTTCATGCGAAATGAGCATCACAATTGTGGCTATTTAAAAATTGAAAAATGTGTATAACCCTTGTATGATTACCAAGAAATAATACAAATCACAAATTACATTTATGATTACCGGGAATCATATATTATTACCGTGTATGATTAGAAGGATTTTTGTATGATCGACAACCGGGGCATGCGGATCGTTACATGCGGAGGGTTCGCATATGATGACCCGTTAATTATCCAGTGCCGATTTCGTAGTAATCATACAAAGATTGTACAAAACAATAACGTTTTACGTATATGACATCATATATAGTCCTTTTACTGTGAAATTGTTTGCAGCTCATGTTTTAGTGAACAATGTAAAATCCAGCTCCTTCGTTTTTATGTTAACGATGCCATAATCATAATAAAGTGGAACCCAAGCGTGACCTTAGAACATAGCCTGAAAAAGTTTTTTTTGAATGTTGAGAACGATCACTTTGTTCTTTTATGAGTTCAGGCGGGTGGTCTGATGATAATAGCAGCTACCACTTTCTCACTCGGAGGATGGCAACAATTGAGGACCCTGGATCTGACTCTGTCTTACAAGACCAGTCTGTTGTTATTCACAACTGGTCTATTCCTGTCTCTGTTGGGAGGGGTTGGGTGCTTCGGATCATTCAATAACAGCTCCAGACTCTTCTATGCGGTTAGTCTTCATATTCATGTACGCATTTGAACTGATTCCTTCCGTGAAAAATTTTCCTCCTCCTCCTCCTCCTCCTCACCTCTCCCGTGAAATATTGTTTTCATTACAACGTGTGAACAAATTAATAAACTAATTCTGGTTCTTGCACTGACAGTGTTTTGTATAGCCTGATGTTATGTGGGACTAGCCATTGGAATCTACATATACCATTATAAAGGTGTAAAGTTATCATCAACTATAGAGGTTCAAACTAAACCCGGGAGAGAGAAGATGAAACCCTTCGACTTCCGTCATGCACATACTGTTATAACGGATTCGTTTTTCGCAAAGTGTTGCGCTGGATGTGAATCCTGATGAACCTATAAATTTTCAAATTTAAGCTTTCTAGTGGCAGGTAGTCGGGGTATAACCTGAACTCTTCCCTGATTAAGATAGTTTTGAACGCACACAGGGGGTCCGGAGTGTTCAGATATACACAGATGAAAATTTTCAACACGCATCTTCAACACACACACGCACGCACACACACACACACACACACACACACACACACACACACACACACACACACACACACTACGTACAAACAAAATCTGCAATGCAGAAAGAGTCCAATTCTGCGTCACTAAAGAACCTAATTCTCCCATATTTAGTCATATTACGCCACATTCCGTCACGGAGACTAATTTCAGTCTCCACAGAAGACGTGAATATAAAGACTTGCGTATATGCGCTAGCTAAATGCAGCTACGAAACAAATAACAGGCTCAACACAGAATTCCTTAAAACATATATCACTTGTCTCACACTCTCAGTGAGGTCCACGAAAAAAATTGAAGATCTTTTTATACGACTAATGATCTCTGAATGGATAATTGGGGATCCACAACAAGTTACCTTTGCAAACGAAAAAGAACTGGTTTGTCTCAAACATGCTTATTTAACACGTGATCAAGCTGTCCCAACCTTGTACGGGTTCCCCTCCTATTTGAACTGGGCAATGGCTGAGTCAGTTTTAGATCACGAACAAGAAAAAAACTAAAGGGCTAATGGAGAGGCGGGGTCATTATCGATCGACAGTGTTTTTCATAGGCTGCGAAGAAACCGCCATACTTTTTTCGTCACTCAATAAGTTTAACTTTAACATCTCCCGACAAAATTGTTTGAGTCCAGGTCAATGATAATGATCTGAGGTTTTTCAGGTAAAAATTTTCTAATTTGAAAAACTCGCATTTGATTTCAGACACAGCACAGGCATTACTAGAGTTTATAAGTACTATAGATCTTATTCTATAGATGTACGTACAAAACAACTGCCAAACCCGTACACTTTTGCGAAGCAATTTTTAAACATTTGTGTGAAAAGAAAACGAAAGCAAACCTGCAAGTCGCGCAGGTTTCCAACGTCACATCGGAGAACTATGCTAAAAATATCTAGCATAGTTCACTATCGCACTTTTTGGTCTAGGTAGCTTTTTGTTAAGTCAAGACCTAGACTGGGCAACTTCGACTTTTGTTTACTTAGACTTTTGTTTACTTGTCTTGTTGTAATGAAATCGTCTCAGGAAAAACTCACGTTTCACGTTTTGCATTTGCCAATATTATTATATCAAAGGTGCTAGCAAAATGAAGTTTAAAGAACCTTTTAGAAACTGAAATAATAAGATCTGATATTGTAGCATTACATGCTGAATGAGCAGCTTAGGAAGTAGTGTTTTTATAATCACTGACCTGAAGAGCTTAAGAAAATTATTTGTATGCTAAGCAGCTGTTGTGAGCAATATAACAGTCTGCTGACATTTCAATGCAAGGTTTTGACCTTGTTTTTGTAGGTTCCATAGAGAATTACTCGATCTATACCGCTGATTTATCGATCGATACAAATATTTGATAGCAGGTTCAAAATTCAAAATTTTTCATGAGCTAATTATTTTGGAAAGTATAAGTTGATGGACGATTGATAAAACTAATAAAAAACTTTCATTATTGCTGCCATGGTCATAATAATGTAACAGCCCTACCCCATTATTATTCCTTAGGCAGTATAATGTTCCAGCTATTAATCTATTAATCTTATAGCGCCTTTCCGCTCAAGCTTTGTTTTACTTTCGTGCCACTGGACCATAGTGTATTTATTATTGATAACACAATTTGGCACGCAATTTATTTAGCTTTTGCGTGTTTCAAGAGCTAATTGAGAATTTGTTCCGTTGGCCATGTTCCTTCGCCCAAACGACACTTGATACTTTTCTGCTTACAATCCAGTTAGTTGAGCTTTTTCTCAACAAGCTTTTATAAATAACCTATTCAGTTTAATTCAATATTCTGAAAACTTACTTTGTCGATTTTCCAAAGAAAAAGATAGAGCACAGAAAACAAGGTAAGATCAATTAAATTGAAGTTGTTAATTTCAACAAAAAAAACTAAAACAACCCAATCTCGAATCCCGCATTCGCAATTCAAACGTTCGTTTTTTTTAATACCTACCGGGTTGTTATATTGGTGACAGGAGTGGGATTTTTTTTTCCAAAATAAGCTATCCTGCAATTTTCAGGAACATCTGCTTTTTCTTTACCTTCTTTTCAAAAAAAAAAAAAAAGAGAAAAATAACTCAAATATTCGGTCGTTTTTGTGATCTGCTTGACAGATAACGGTTGTTCTTTTTCTTAGATGAGCAATAATTGCCTTTAACTTTAGAACGCTTTGACAAATAGGTACTGATTTCAGAGGCTTCTCAAGCGTTATCCGATTTATCGGAAAATAGACGCTCCTTGCTTCCGCAGCTTCTACATTCCCAGTGTTTGTAGGTCCCACGTAGTAAGACTAAGGGGCTTAGCAAGGGAGGTTTCGGCGGCTGCTACGGCAACCTCAACGATACATAACTTAAGACGAGAGACCTGAAATCCTAAGTTAAAAAAAAGTCTCTGCGTTCTTTTCTGTTATCTCTTAGAGGCCAGCTTTTTCTGGTCCCCACAATTTTGAACAACCGATATCTGACTTGCCGGTCCAATCGCAAGGTTGGAACTTTGTGCAGCATTTTTTATTTCCATGTAATTAATAACAAATGGCTGACGCAGCTCTGGAAGCTAAACTTCTTCTACCGGAGCCTTTTAACGGAACAAGTGATATTCAGGCCTATATAACACAATTCGAACTCTTGAGTTCGTTACAAAATTGGCTAAAAAAAGCATTCAATAGTGATGGAACTCCGCAACACGACAGCGCTGGTCAACAGGTTTACATTGATAAGCGTCATACTATTTTTCCCTTGCGCTTACGAGGCAGTGCTATCGAATTTTATCAGTCATTAGATGACGCAACAAAAAATGATTATTCAGAGCTTAAAAAGCAATTTTTGCGCCAATATCAGGAACCTCCTGAATTTTTTCGGTCATCCCTTGCAAAACGTATTCAAGGCGAGTCCGAAAAAGTAAGTGAATTTTTAGCTGAGCTCAAACTTCTAGCTAATAAGGCTTATCCCCAAGACACGCAGGCAATCAGAGACCATATTGTGCTTCAATCTTTCATTGATGGCCTTCACAATATTCATGTAAGGGTAGAGTTAAGAAAGAACAAGCCGGCTGACATTAACGCGGCCTTAGAATCAGCACTCCACTTCGACGCAATTTACCGTCTTGAAGCAAATGCAAATGAGACTGCGCCTTCATCTACTTCTGTGAGTTCCATTGAAGCACTTTCGCGTAAAGTTGATAAACTCATGGCCGGACAAGTTAGTTACCAACCACGTTCTCGTCCGATGAACAAAAAATCGGGTCGCAGGAGCAACTCTCCTTACAGATTGTCTCCGTTTAACAAACGCAAGTCACCTACTTTCTCTCGTAGCCCATCGCAACACGGAGAACGTCGTCAATCTTCCTCTCCGCGAAAAACGTTTCTTGACAATTCACACAGTCGTTCAATCAGTAATGAAAGAAAAGTCAGGTTCACCGGACCAACTATTTGTTATGGTTGTAATCGTAAAGGTCATACTAAAAATAATTGCAAAAATTGTTGGAACTGTGGTTCTTCTCAACATCAGCGACGTAATTGCCCAGAGTCAAAACCATACTCTAACCGATAGCTTCTTCTATCGCCATAGTCCACCTTGAAAGAGTTTGTTCTCCATTTTTAATAACCCATGGCACAAAACAAGCGTATTTTTGGCATACAGTCGCTTCTTTCCAAAATAATAATCGCCGATAATATACTGCCTGCCCTGATTGATTCAGGTGCTTCAATTAGTGTAATTCGTGCCGATGTTTTTGGCAAGTTCAGCAACTTTAGCCCTTCGCTTACATTGGAAGCATCTGATATCCAAGCATCCGCCATAAATGGCTCTATGCTTCAATTTAAGGGTATGTGCTTGCTTCCATGCCGTTGGTTTAAAAATGGTCCCATGTTTTCTTTCAAATTTTACATTTGTGCCCACCTCAGTGTTCCTTGTGTGGTCGGTTTTGATCTCCTACACAAACAAAAATGTGCAGTAGACTTCTCTTGGGGTTTATTAGATGTAGGTGACGCAGTACTGGAATGTATCAGTCCGTTGTCTCAGTGGTTTGAGGATAATTCTCCGACAACTGAGACTTCGCTTTGTTCTGTAACTTCGCGTTTCCTTATTCCACCTCGAAGTGAAGCACTCGTAAAATGTAATCTAAAGTCACATCATGCGCATAAGTTTTCTTCAAGCAGTTCGCGTACTTCGTCTGACGCGACTGTGGGTTTGGTTGAGCCCCACGTAGGTTTCACCAGTTTAAACTCCCTTTTAGTGGCCTCGTCTCTTGTAACAGTTTCTCAAAATGAATTTTGGCTAAGAGTACTTAACCCTACTTGTAATTCCGTAACTTTATATCCTTCGCAAACTATTGCGCAAATCTTACCCTACAACGAGACTGTCCTTCAAACTGTTGGTTTCAATGCTGTTGACATCAATTCAGCTGAAACTTTGATGCAGTTGTTTAAATCAAAGTTCAGCACTCTCACTAAAAAACAACAAAAGGACGCTTTTAGTCTACTCAAGCAGTTTGCAGACGTGTTTGCTACCGACAAATGGGATCTAGGCTCATGTAATTTGCATAAACTGCGTATTCAGTTGAAAGATGACGCCCAGCCTAGCCGAGTGCCATACAGATCAATGAATCCTTCTAAAAGAAAATATCTCAAGGATAAGATAACCAAACTCCAAGAAAAAGATCTCATATCTCCTACTCATTCCGAGTGGGCAGCTCCAACCGTGTTAGTTCCGAAACGTGACGGGTCATATCGTCTTGTTATTGACTATCGGAAACTAAATGCCCAAACAGTCAAAACATCGTGGCCTCTTCCGCGCATATCAGATATTCTAAATAATCTCGAGGGAAGCATTTTCTTCTCTAGCCTCGACCTTTGCAGTGGATTTCATCAAATGGAGATTGATGAAGAAGATCGACACCTTACTTCTTTCATTACGCCGTTTGGACTGTATCAGTGGAAACGGATGCCAATGGGTCTTTGCAATGCCCCTGGAGCATTTCAAAGACTAATGGAAATTGTTTTATCAGGGTTGACATATGAAATTGTCCTGGTTTATCTTGATGATATTATAGTCTTTGGTCGTTCTTTCGAGGAACACATACATCGTCTTCAACTTGTGTTCCAACGCATACGGGAAGCAAATTTGAAAATTTCACCTGCCAAATGTTCCTTATTCCAAACGAAGTTAGTATTTCTGGGTCATGTAGTCTCTGCTGACGGGATACACACTGATCCTGCTAAAATAGCAGCTGTGGAGAAATACCCAGTTCCACAAACTATTCGTCAGTTAAGATCGTTCATGGGCCTTGTTGGCTTCTATAGAAAGTTTGTTCTCAATTTTGGTTTGATTGCGAACCCTCTGTACCAATTGATGAATAAAACAACAACGTTCCATTGGACAGCAGACTGCCAAAAAGCTTTCGAGAAATTGAAAACAGCGCTAGTATCCGCTCCAATCTTAGGTTTTCCAAATGAAAAGGATCAATTCGTTCTTTGTACTGACGCATCGCTTACTGGAATTGGCGCAGTGCTATCTCAAAAACAGAAAAATGGTGAAAAGGTTATTGCATATGCTAGCAAAGTGCTGCAAAAAGGTCAAAGAAACTACTCGGCTACGAAACGTGAACTCTTTGCTGTGGTGTTCTTCACATCATACTTCAAAGAATTTCTTCTTGGGCAAAAATTTCAGATAATTACTGACCATCGCGCCCTCGTTTGGCTCTATTCGTTCAAAGAGCCTGATGCAATAGTAGCGCGTTGGCTAGAAAAATTAAGTATGTTCAATTTTGAAATTGTCCATCGGCCTGGAAAAACTATTGCAAATGCTGATGCTCTTTCCAGATTACCACCTTTGAATTTATCTGCTACTTCTGTCACATCTGTTTCTTCGTCTCCGCACTTTTCAGAAACGCAAGATCAGGATAAAACTCTGTCTGTAGTCAAATCATGGTGTCGAACAGGTGAGAAACCACCTCGATCCTTAATGTTTGGTAGACCATCTGCTTTGCAGTGTTACTGGCAGCAATTCGAGACATTGAAAATTATTGATGGTGTTTTGTACCGGCTATTTCAACAACTGGATGGATCTACACTTTTCCATCAGTGTTGCGTTCCACTTAACCAGGTTCAAAAAGTTCTTCTTCAGTTGCATGATTCACCTGCTTCAGGACATTTAGGCAATAAGAAAACTCTTGATCGGGTACGTCAGCGATTTTACTGGCCAGGATTGAAAAATGATGTGGACTCCTGGATCTCAGGTTGTGCAACTTGTCAAAAACGAAAGAATCCCAAACAATCACATCAGCAAGAAATGCAGCTCTGGGCATTCTATGAACCTTTTCTTTGCGTGTCAGTTGATATCCTTGGCCCTCTCCCAGAAAGTCGGTTGAATGAGAAATTTTATAAATACATCCTAATGATTGGAGACCATTTTACTCGCTGGTTCGAGGCTGCACCCCTACAGAACATCAAGGCTGAGACAATCTGTAGCACTTTCTTAGATCAATGGGTCACCCGATTTGGTGTACCTGAATATATTCACAGTGACAACGGTTCGCAGTTCACATCGCGTCTTTTCGCAGATATGTGCAATAAGCTGCAGTTAACCAGCTCAAGATCTACTCCTTACCACCCGCAAGGAAATGCAAAAGTAGAACGCATAAATCGCACTTTGGAAGATGGGTTGGCAAAGTACTGCGCAGAACGGCATGAAGTTTGGTCTGTTCAACTTCAATCTTTCATGATGGCCTATCGTTCTGCAGTTCATGAGTCGACAGGTCAATCGCCTTTCCGATTAGTTTTTGGGAAAGAAATGCGCATGCCTGTTGATATGCTATATCCAACATTGCCCACTCCAATTGTTGGTCATCGGGATTATGTTTTTCAACGTTTAGTTGAATCTTCCACCATTTTCGAGTCCGTAATTCAGAAAAACGGATGGGAAATGCGCCGACAAAAAGCTATCTTTGACAAAAAGAAGCATGGTCCTTCGTATAAGGAAGGAGACCTGGTGCTTCTTCATTCACCAGTGTGCTCACAGGGTCAAACTCCTAAATTAAAGAGCTTCTGGTCTGGACCTCATTGCGTGAAGAAGGTTATTAACCAAATTAATTTTGTTCTACAAGACGTCAAAACTCAAAAACAACAGATTGCTCATTACGATCGCATTAAACCTTTTACACCATCAGACCAGCGGTTGCGCAGAAATCGTTCCAACCAAACTGTAAGACCAAGTCCTCAACCCATCGTCCCTGAAGACGATGATCTTGTGTTGGTTGATTTATCTGAAAGACAGGCTTCTACCTCTGATAGGTTACAAAACACTACTAACCCTACAAGTTCCGCCATTCCGTCACCGCCAGTTTTTTTGTCAGAAATTCAAAGTGGTTCAGGTTCCACAACAGTTCCTCAACGACCGCGTAGAGCTGTTGCTGATCATGCACGGCATCCAGGATTTTTCCGTTTAGCTTATTTTGATTCAGACAGTGATGTTGAGTGATTTGTTTAGATGCTCTTTGTGCAGCAAGTGTTGCTGTTGTTCACTTGCCTAGTAGATTGCAGTTTCTCTACACTTGTAGGCTATGACATCGAGGAAGTTCTCACAACAAAAATTTACTCGCTTCTTCCGAGTGAACAGTGTACGCCTGATAAATTAAGCACCAAAAACATTACTTTTGGTGGTTTGGTTCTTCATGCGCCCGAAGTTGATATTCAAATGAGTTTTTGCATGTTTCAAGCTTCTTACGCTGTTACCGGATTAGCGCATTCTGCCCGATTTGATGATTCTGTGTATTTAAAAGAGTATTCTCGCCTGGTGCCTACTTTCTATGCATTAGAAACTTGGGTTTGCAGAGCAATTTGGAGTGGTCGCAATTTCAAACTTCCAGGTTTTGCAGATGAAAATTTTAAAATGACTGAGGGGGATCTTTTGTTTGATGGTAGACCATACAAACCTGGCAATTTCAAGGTATTTGACTATTCGTACTCTTTCATGCGTGGTGGCAAGAAAGCTGGAATTTACTTCACCTGGCCTGTGGATTGGATTACCCCAGGTGGATCGAAAATTCACGCATCTGGTGTTATAAACGCAAAATTAACCATCGGCAAAGTAGTCGCAACTTTGGACAAAACCAGCTCTCCATGGTCCTTAATCTTGACAGATCCCAATGAAAGATCCACGTCCTGCAGTTTTCCAGGTTCTGACTTTCAGCATGACTCAATCACCTATTTACCGCATTTCTACGGTCAGTGTGAGATTAAATCAATATTTGAGTTCTCTCCGGAGCATCCTGGCGTTCAGATCTCTTCTGCTGATTCAATGTATTTGAGTGGAAAAACTGCTTCCAGGGATGATTCCCGCGTCTTTTATATAGAACTTCTGAACACAACTGTTAGTGTTTGCTCATATAAGGTCCGACCAACAACCTACTCTGGTGTTTACTTTGTCATTGAACCTATAACGGAGCAACTTCCGGAAATAGATTACAACACAGATGCAATTCCAAACTTAGTCTATGGGACAAAAATTGAGTTTGTGCATGTCAACGCGCATCTTTCGCGTCAACGAATTGTAAATTTCATCAAAAATGAAATTTGCAATACGCGTCAGATGATCTTAAATGGACTCATTTCTTTAGCGTCAAACTTGGACAATCCTAATCTCTTCCTCGGATCCGGTTCCATGTTAGGCATACATGCTGAAAAAGCGGGAGCTGTTCTTTACGTCCACAAATGTGTTAAAGTCGAAGCTCGAATTGCAGACTTCCCCTACTGCACAGAGGAAGTTCCTGTTCTTTTGGGCAATGATACGCAAATTCGTTTCATGAATCCGATAACACAAGTTGTGTATCCAAACTATACTTTGACTGCTTGTGATCCCATAGCACCTTACATGTACCGCACGTCTGAAGGCATCTGGATGCACTATGGAGATGATTATTCGGTCGCACGTACGCCCGAATCTCTAAGTGTTTTCAGCCATCTAGATTTTAGTGATAACTTACCTTCATTACACACCGCTGGTCTCTTTTCTTATCAGAACTTGAGGCAGAGCGCAAAGGCTCGGGTTCTAAAATACTCGCGCCGAACAATTTCGGGACGAGAAGTATATCTTGGTCCTCGCAGCCAATATTCTCATCCTGGTTTAATGCATTTTAATCCAAGCGTTTCCGAAGAACTAGAAAATTTGGCGGCTTGGAAATATTTGATTGATTTGCAATCTGTTGCGAGTGGTGGTTGGTACTACGCCGAGAGGTGCACTGTAATTACGCTAACAACTTTAGCGCTTCTAGGGCTCTTTATCTATATATTGAAACTTGTATTTGCGCTTAGGCTCCTTTCTCATGGAGTTCCTTTCTGGACAGTTTTCCGGCTTCTTAACCCCCTTGCGCCTTTTACGCAGATGCTTCAAAATCACATAAATAATATACACGCATCTGCGCCTGTCAATCATGACCAACTTGTCAATGAAACTGATGGGAACCCTGATAATCGCACTGTAATAGTTGATTCAATTTATCCGTCAGCACAATTAAATTCTGCCCGCTACACAACAAAAATTTAAGCACAGGTTGACTCTTTATCGCCTATAGTGTTCTGTCTTAGAAAAAAAAAAACTGCCGCTTTCTGATTTTTGTCTTTTGCTTCATTCAAAATTTTTTTCTTTTCGTTCATCAATCACTAGCAGCCCTGATGCACTTCTGTACACAAATGATTGACATTGCTTGTTTTAGATGTCGACAAGCTCAGAGTCAATCAACACTATGCCTGCTTCTCCAGGCCCTGATATTCTTCTGGACACAGATCTTCTTTCAGGTGCTTCTTCGCCTGCAATTCCGTTGCTGGACGATAGTATGGACTCCCAAGCAGATACAGGAATAACTGGCAACTGGGCAAGTGATCAGTCGCTTGAGTTCCGTCAAAACCTCTCGCAAAATCGGGATCCTCAGCCGCACACGGATGTCTGCTCATCTGCTTCTTCGGATGAAATGACAATCATCTTTTGTCCGCCTTCCAAAAACATTCCAGTCGTTCAGACTGCTTCTGCAACAGCAGCTTCGGGTTCGAGAAGCAGCCCGCTCGAAGGAAGCAATTCACGCCAGGCTATGGGTCCACCTCGCAACGGTCCCTTACGCCTCAACGGTTTGGTGTATTCAGCAAATTTGCATGCCGTGTTGCGGGTTGTTGAATTTTACCGCAATGGGAAAGTTCGCCTTCAGGATCCTTACAATGCAAGGCGAAGGCCTCTGCTGGATCCTGCGGATCTAGTCGCTATCCCTGTTGACAACTCGGCTGAAAATCGCGACCTTCGAGATCAACTTATTCGACTTCGTCGATCTCGTGAGGCTCACGAGCGTGACCTTTACCAGGCTACCAATGAGATCGACAAACTAAAAGCTCGCATTTCCGAGCTGAATCAAATGCTAGATGATTCTCGGACGGCAAATCGTCTGCTCTCCGCGAAGGTTGTTACGCTGGAGAAAAAACAACCTAAAAAGCCAAAATCCTCTAAGGTCCGCAACGCAGGGGTGAATACGGACACTATGTCTGCCTCTGAGTCCTGTTCAACGACCTGTCGTCACCTCAGAGGTCTCCAAAACGAATTCCGCTCCCTGCGTTCTCAATTACTTCGGGGAAATCATAATCCACAAAACAAGAAAATAAAAAGGAAGCCTCGCTCGCGTTCTTCGAGCTCATCGTCCTCATCGGGTTCGGAGACAGAATAGTGGGACATGAGGACATGTCCTTCCTAAGCGGGGTGATGTAACAGCCCTACCCCATTATTATTCCTTAGGCAGTATAATGTTCCAGCTATTAATCTATTAATCTTATAGCGCCTTTCCGCTCAAGCTTTGTTTTACTTTCGTGCCACTGGACCATAGTGTATTTATTATTGATAACACAATTTGGCACGCAATTTATTTAGCTTTTGCGTGTTTCAAGAGCTAATTGAGAATTTGTTCCGTTGGCCATGTTCCTTCGCCCAAACGACACTTGATACTTTTCTGCTTACAATCCAGTTAGTTGAGCTTTTTCTCAACAAGCTTTTATAAATAACCTATTCAGTTTAATTCAATATTCTGAAAACTTACTTTGTCGATTTTCCAAAGAAAAAGATAGAGCACAGAAAACAAGGTAAGATCAATTAAATTGAAGTTGTTAATTTCAACAAAAAAAACTAAAACAACCCAATCTCGAATCCCGCATTCGCAATTCAAACGTTCGTTTTTTTTAATACCTACCGGGTTGTTATAATAACTTTTAAGTTCATTTCCAGCATGCCTTTCAAAAACTTAGTATAGACCTGGAATTACCGTCCTCTATCGAAGATAGACCGTTCTCTATTATTAAAAGACCGTCCTCTCTCGATTTAAAGCATGGGAGGACTGTTCACGACAGAGTTTTAGTATGAAAGGAGTTTGGAATTTGCGTGTTGTCCTTGACTTTGAGCTGGGACTAAAATAAGCGTCCTCGACTTTAGCTAGGCAATAAACCGTCTCCTGGATTTTGATTGGACAATAACACGTGTCTTTGAATTACACTGGACAATAAAACGTGTCCCGGAGTTTGACCGGACAATAAACGTGTCCTGCAACGACAAATACTATACATGCAAATTTATTGCTAACTATTGCTCATAAAGTAGTCAGCATGCATGCTCATTCATCTTTAGAAGCGATTTAGAAGAACTGACAATCTATCAAAAATCAGCGGAGTTTTTGTAAAAAATGATAACTCTTAAAATTGAAATAGAAAAACTGAATAACGCCACATTTTCATCATGGCTAATGGGAAGAAGATCACTACATTTAAACTGTCTAGTTTCATTCAACATTGTGAGAATATAGTGCGGCTGCGATAACTGCTTTAATTTTTTATGTTGTTTTGGCAGTTTTCCACCCGGAATTTACTGGTCTTCTCATATTTCGTGGTCTAGACTATGGAATGATACAGTTTTCTCTATAACCTTTACAAAAAAATATTACAACCGTTACAGATGTTTTGCACGTTTTTCAACTGCCACGTATTCTTGGCAAACAGTAATGATATAAATGGGCTCACGCCAAATATACGGAGCTGAAGTTGAATCAAGTTGAAGTTGTCCAGACTGATTGCGGGAATGTGATCAGGTCCATTTGAATTTGGGTCTGGACCTCAACCTGGGTCGGTTTGTTCTGATCTGATATAGACTAAGCTCTGAACAGTTTGATTAAGCTAACGGGGGCTGGGTTTGGTACTTTGCTATTGTCGATAAAACCTGATCATTTAATTCGCAAGCTGTTCCATTTTCCTTGAGCTGCTTATTCATATATTTCAGGGTATCCTAACACCTTGTTTGTTTCAGTATTCTCTCGTTCTCTTCATCATGTTTGCAGTCGAGGTTTCCTCAATCATATACATGAACAAACACCAACAAACGGTTTGTGACAATATAACAAAATTTTTCATAATAATGTACCAAAAAAGTTACAAAAAAGTTAGAAATTTCAAAAAAACTATTTTTATTTTTAGATTTCTGATTTTCCTTATCACTTTTATTAAAACAATTAGTTGAAAATAAAATAAATTATTAAAAAAAATCGCAAAATAAATTTTACAATTCTCTTACCACAATTTTGAGTTGTTGGATTAATGAAAGTTTTACTGATCAATAATTATTAAAGAGTAGTAGCTCAATTAACAATTTGCTACTGGTTATGTTTTTAGTCAATTTTTGATTAAAAAATAGTTTTACCTCTCAAAAGAAACTGAGAGTAATTGATTTTAGTCTTCTGAGTTGATTGCAAGAGTTCTGGACCGAAACATGTTGGCATATTTGAGTGACAGACCCACAAAGGAGACCTGGGACTATCTTCAGACAAGGGTATGTTTGAAACTTTTCAATATTGAGCATTCTGCACTACCTATTACCTGGCCATTGTCGGAAAAGGCAAATTTCAATAATTTTTGGCATTTTGTCGAAATAAAACCATTTGAGCATGTAGTTAGCTTAAAACTGTTGAAATAAATTTTAAAATTAGTTACCAATTAGGATATCTTTGATTTCGGTAATAAGATACTGTATCTGTAGGAAAAAAAAATACTTACGAAATAATCAAGCACTAATTTCGCTGAGTGTTACCGGTTTTCACACACGCTTATAACTCTAATCTTAAGACACGGGTCGTGAAAAAGCGTGACAAAATCAACTATTTAATTTCGATTTTTCGCACATTGGCTTTGTAATGCCAAATTAAAATTGAGAGTTGAAAACCATTGAACTAGACAAAATTGCTCTGATGGTGGAGCACTATTTTGCAAATTATTTGCTGGTGTTGTAGTCCCTGACCTAACGGCAAGTCAATGTGAGTAATCAGCACGTCTAATTCAAATTCTAATATAAGTAAAGATTCAGAGTAATGATCATGTCACTTTTTACACCTGTCAGTCTTGTGCATGTCTTGGCCAAGACTTGCAAGTCTAAATTCATGTCTTGGCCAAGAGTTGGCAAGACTAAAAATGTCAATACAGCCAATAAACCTACAAAATAGCCGCGAAAATGGCAGAGATAGCCGAAAAAAACATCTGAAACAGCCGAACATTAATCGGCGGAAGAATGTCAGAAATAGGTTTAAAACTGTTAAAATATTTATATGACTCTTGATTTTGAACTGTGGTTTGGTGCCCGCCTATTAGCATAGGGCAAGTCGGTCCATGTCGGTACATGTACTTTGTGCGCATTCACTAATGAATCAATATATTCCCTGTAACCCAAAAAAATAACACACAGTATCTAACTGTGAGCAACTACGGCTCTCGTATTATCTGGTATTGGGGCAAAAGCCATTGAGATTTGGCTCAAGTTTGGCTGGATTGGCTAGATTGGTTGATTATCTTGAGGACCACACATTATTTGTTGCATTAGTTTTGGATCGCATTTGTTTCGGATGAGAGGGCCTGAGGGTAACAAGGGAACTCTCACGATGTTTCCCCTTTTTAACGATTCTGCACCAAGAGATAAGGCGCAACATATGCAAAAAATTAAAATCAAAAATTGCCAATTGTTGTCCGGAATTGGGCTTAAAATGGCTACGAATCAGCAGAAACGGCTCAGAAACATCCCATTTGTACCCCTTTCACCTCTCAGCTTCCAATTTGGCCTTGCAGGGTCCCCTGGTTTAGCTGGTAACAGTCGATAATTGTTTTCAAGATGACTTTATTTGACGATTTAAAGTTTGCTGGTATCATTTGGCAATGGTTTACAGGGTCCTCGAGAAATTAGCTAAAATACATAGCAAGAATCATGTTTCAAATTTTTTCGAAAATCTTAATTTTTGGTAGAAAGTTTTTGAAAAGTAAAATTTGATTCTGGAATCAAATTGCAAGGTTTATCCAAGTCTTGTAAAGGACTTCTCAGTCTTGTAAGGCTAGTATTGAGAGTTGGCCAGTACTGAAACAATTTCATTGACATTTTAAAACGTGCAGGTTGTATTTTCTAAGCAAGTTTACGTAATTCGGTACATGTAAATTCCCACCACTGCGTGGCTCTGTATAAAGGCCAGAAGATCTCATTGACTTCAAGCATTGTCACGTGAGTTGTACTGACAATAACGTTGTTCTTTGTTGCGGCAATTACTATAGTTTTTTGCTGGCGGTGAAAGTCAACACTTAGTTCAGATTGAAACAACTGGCTCTGAAAACCCAATTCTGTGGGTTGCACGTTCACAATGCGTTCCAAGTGATCATTTTGTTTGTTAATCACATCTAACTGAAGATGATACCCCGACTAGCAAAAAGTGTTCAATAAAATTTCTAACTAAGGAATATAATCATTTTCCTTAGAAAAACCAATTGATCAAAAGGCCCTCCGAATTGCTGGCTTCACACACTCAAGTTGACTTTCATTGTCATTTTAATACGTGCTAATATGAATTGGTAATGATTTTCAGGGTGCCCAAGAAAGTACCTAAAATCGTGGCACGTTTCAAAATTTTTCGAAAATAAAAATTTTCATTAGAGAGTTTTTGAAAAGTAATATTTGACACCGGAATCATTTTGTAAGTGTTATTCAAGTCAACTATAGGACTTGGACTTGCGAGACTTGTAATGTTCGTTCAAGACTTGTCCAGTAACAAAAATGATATAAAGCTTGCCTTGTGATGATTTAGACTGGGAGTATTTTTACGCGGTGCAACATTAATTTAATGGCATAGTTGAATTGTTGTAAAACGTATTTCGCACAAAAAATTTATGCTTGATCAGACTCTGTGATTTTGAAGAGTATCGTTTGAAGTTATAATGTTTCCTGAAAACACTAGAGTTCACTTTATAACATTCCAAAAATCCGCAATTCCAGGAGTCCAAATGCCAGAAGTTACTAAATAAATAGCCAAAGTTGACTTTCAAGACATTTTGAAACGTGCATGTTGTTTGTCTTAAGCAAGGTTACGCGATTCTGTACAAGTCGCTTCGAACCACTGCATGGCTCTCTATGAAGGCCAGAAGATCTCAATGATTTCAAGCAGAGTCACGTAAGCTATACTATCAAGCACGTGGTTCTATGTCGTGGCAATCACAGTTATCTTTTGCTGTCGCTGTTGGTCAATACTTAGTTCAGAGTGAAACAACTGGCCCTGAAAACTCAATTCTGTGGGTTGCACGTTAAAAATGCGCCCCAAGTGATAATTTGATTTCTTTATCATTTTAACTGAAGATAGTGCCCCGACTAGCCAAGATTATTCAACGAAATTTTCAACTAAGGAATTTAATTATTTTCCTTAGAGAAACCAACTGATTAAGGGGCCCACCAAATTGCTGGCTTCATATTCTCAAGGAAGCCGAAATAAATTTCAAAAATTCAGTATAAAATACCAAGAACAGTTACATCTTTCTTGTAAAAATATTATATTTTCCTAATTCTGCCTTAAACATTCTAATGTGTTGATGGGATCGCAATTAACCGTGTGAAGAAAAATTAACTATTATTATGAAATTGAAAATAGTTTGTTTGAAGCTTGAGATGCAAATGTCTTTTTAACAAATTTTTATAGGAATTATTCAACGCTCACTGGAAAATGTGGCAAATGAAGGTGTCAAATCTCAAGATTAGTCAGAAATATCAAGAGAATTACAATTTACGTACATCTGATCAAGGTGCATAAAATGTTTCCACTTATTTTAATTAAATCACATTCACAATTTTGTTTCAGTTTAATTGCTGCGGTGGATCCAATTACTCTTCGTGGTACCAGGTGCTTCAGAACCAAACAGTGCCCAAGACATGTTGCCTCACTCCAGATGACAACAGGTGTCCCAGTCAACTTCCTCGTGGAATATACGAAAAGGTTAAGACATATGCTCAAACCAGGGTTGATTATATCCAAATGTGGCTATCGATCTCAGGTATTACAACGAAAGGCAATTATTCCAAAGTAAAGGCAGCTTGTGGCAACAATTTAATTTAATTTAGTTTAAGAGGATTAAAATTTCGTTTCCATTTTTTTCACTAAAACTGTGAATTACTAGTTCCTACGAAAAACAAAACAATTAAGCAAAAGAAACAAGTTTCTTTTGCGTTTGTATATGCATGAGAACAAAAACTCTCTATTTTTTAAGTTTGACAATAATTGTTGCAAATGTAAAAATTGCTTTTCAAAACTGAAAAGCTCTCAGTTAAAAAGTTGTGCATCAGTGTAACTTTTGTGCTCCTAGAGAGACCAAAAAACCAGTTAAAATGTTTCAAGTTCATGTTACGGATGCAATCAATTGGTCTTTTCAGTAGATCGTAGGTGGTAAAGTACGCAAAAAACAGCAGCGCGAATTCTAAAAATTCTGAATCGAGATAAAAAATTAAATTGAAGCATCATCTAAAATTTTGAAAACAAAGCCTTGATGTTTACATATGCAAACAAATTAGCTTCTCATTTTCAAATGTTTTCCTTTTACATTTTCATAGTTTGATTGATACTGGCTCGACGTACATAAAAAATTATAATCTGCTGAAAATTTGGACTATCAATCTTATTACAATGTTATGGCGAAAAATCAAACCAGATAAATTAACTCCTTGTTTAGGCATCTCTTTATGGAATCCTTGTTAGTCGCAAATCACAAGGAAATATTATGTTCTAATCATGAGCAAATTAAAATGTTATTTCTACACATCTTGAAGTTGCAACCCACACAACTTTTTTCTACATTACTGCAGTATAATATTTTTCGACCAACCTGGTTTTTAAGATTGATAGTTAATTTTAGTCTCTCTACTCTTTCGGTAAGACAAGTTGAAGAAATTATTGATTGCATTTTCATTTAATTGTTGACCAGATATGAACCTAAACTCACGTTTTTTTGGGTGAGGTTCTATCAAAACAGTCAGGAGTCTCGTCGGGCTCTAGCGAGTATCATTATTGCAGTTCGCCGGAGAACGGTTTCGGAAATTGACTTTGTTTATTTGTTTAGGGCAACCGACCGTTTTTCAGATATAAGGCATCTTTTGTCACCAAAAACAGCCATAATTTTAAGCGTCTCCTCAAACGTATGTGAGAAACTCCAAGAAATTAATTCGCAGGGGAACAAAAAATGCTTCTATCTAAATATTTACTTTCATGTACGGCGAATTTCTGCTTTCAAAGCAGCATTTGCAATTGAGTTGGGTTGCAACGACGAAGCCATGGTCACAGCAAAACCAGCTGTCCCACTTGCTTTCCAGAATATTGAACATAGATATCGCCCGGTCACGTGGTATGAGGTTGGCGCCTGGTATGAGGTTACTCTTTTCCCCAACCTGTTCCAAATTTAGAGCCGACCAAATTGTGCAAACTTTATCACAAATTCTATCATTGCTGGCTATTGCGTGCCCACGCCCGTTGCAAGACACAAAGTGGTCACCATGAATATCCGCCATCACGGTTTTGCTGTACGGACACTATGTCTCTGCATTAAAAACAGGTAAATTTGAAATGCACTTAGTGCTTACTCAAAATTCATATGCTGTCATATAAAGACAGAGAGCATTTTTGGCGGTGATAATAACCACGCTCCTGAATAACGCAGAGGCAATGAATGAAATCTTGCTTTTTCAGATTTTACTGGCCTGCTTTTCAATCAACAATTTTTTGTCAAGAAATTCTTGAATTTTTTTCCTTTAAAAGGCAGGCAATCCCGTCGATTTGAGCTATTATTGTTATCCTGGAAAATGTTGTATTCTCTTGGACTGTGACTAGCGATACATGAAACGACGTCGAGCCCTGGAAGTGGCAACGCCCTGGAAGTGGAGCAGCATTTCAGTGAAGAAATTGGTCTCTTCGTGTCATTTATCAAAGCAGAAAAACTAATTTTTTACGTTCGAACAAAACAAAAATTACTTTTTCACGTAGTACTAAAGTTGCGCTTTCGTCAACTTTTATCTAATGTGCACTCATATCAGCACTAAATCATAATCTATCAGAAAGCACAAATTTATCTTTTGTTATGGTTAAGCATACACTTTCACAGCGTTATTGCATAGCTTTATTTTCCATTTTTTGTGAATCAAGGAATGAAAAAAAAAATTTTGCTTTGAAGATGCTATTCAGTTCTGATTTGATTGTGAAGTGATTTAGGTCCTGGGATTAAATATCACTAAGCCGCTAACACAATTTATTTACGAAAAAAATCACCTCAACATAAATTTCAACAAAAAACGGTTCCTAAACATAAAACAAAAGCAAAAATTGGCTGAAGATATTTTCGAAAAAGTTTTAGCCCAAAAATCATACTTGCTGCAGTTAAAGTTAAAACTATATCGGCAGCCTGGGAAAAGTGAATTCAAAAAACGAGACTCTTTATGCTCTCATTGTAGAATAAAAACAATGCCCGATAAAGATCACTGAATCTGATTTGATAAATTTTGGACAGGCGTTTTCGAGAGCCATTTGACGTTTTGTCTGTTACATTAAATGTTATCAGATAGATCAAGTCTAGGAAAAACAATGAAATGTCACTAGGGAAAAATTACTTTTTATTACCAAAATAGACAGAAATTTATTTTATAAATTAGGGCGCTTGTCAAATTTTCAGTTAATTTGAGATACAGCTTTTTAAATAGTTTTGAAAGTTTTGACAAAAACTGGAGCACGCGAAAAACGTTTAACAGGATGTGTGTCAGTTGTACGCTAAAATACCAACCTGATTGAAAATAATTACTCACAGTATCCTAATAGCACATCATTTCTCCCAACTAGTAAGTTTCTAATAATTGTGTCATAACTTTGAAATGTGTAAATCAAACTGTATGAGATTTTTTCTCCCTGACCTTTATCAAGACTTGTTCTTACAGAGCGTGATCAGTAAAAGCGAAAATGGATTTAAAATATATTAGAATACTGTTCAAATAAGACCTACGGCAGTCAAACCTTAGAGGCGATGGCGCTTCCGCCTGAGGCCAAGCTCGTTTTGCCGATGGATTCATAGAACTGTTTTTTATTTTATATAGACACCGATACTCCTGTTTCGTGGTGCGTTTGTAAACAAATTTTTAACAAGGAGGCTCGGTAATATGTGTACGCACATAAGGTTTCGACCCAGCTCATACACGTTCTTGAATTAATTGGCTTCCAAATGATGAAGAGATAGAAAACTTTCAAAAACATACATATCATTCCATAAACAACCAATGGAATACAATGATGCCAACCTAGAAGGACGATGAACGTTGTTGATAATATGATTACTAGAAAAGACTATAAAAATATCAAACAACAACAATATTTTCAACCAAAACTCGGTTGGTTTCTAAAATGAAATCATATCAAAACAAACTCAAATCTGATATAACCTAAGCGAAACAATTTAACCTACACATCATTAGAAAAAATATGTGTACTGTCATCAATGCGACTGGTTAATAGGTCGACAAAAAGAGCAAAGAGATGCGAAGTTTAAAAAAAAGTTTCTATATTTGAAAAGAACTAATTTCACTGAAATCCCCATGATGTTCATTTATATCTCCATAGGAAGCAATTGAGATATGTCTTTATCCAATGTTCAATTGCAAAAAATTTCAAAGTCAATGGGACCTACGATTATTGTTTTAAATTAAAAACAAAACAAAAAATCCTATGAAATGTACAAAAACAAAAAATCCTACAAAGCCAAGAAATAAAGGTTGGAAGTTAATACCGTTAATGAAATTAGAGTTTAGTTCACTATAAACGGGTTGTAAATCACTTCACAATCAAATCAGAACTGAATAGCATCTTCAAAGCAACAATTTCATTTTTCATTCCTTGATTCACAAAAAATGGAAAATAAAGCTATGCAATAACGCTGTGAAATTGTATGCTTAACCATAACAAAAGATAAATTTGTGTTCTCTGATAGATTATGATTTAGTGCTGATGTGAATGCACATTAGATAAAAGTTGAAAAAAGCGCAACTTTGGTACTACGTGAAAAAGTAATTTTAGTTTTGTTCGAACGTGAAAAATTAGTTTTTCTGATTTGATAAATGGCATGAAGAGACCAATTTCTTCACTGAAATGCTGCTCCACTTCTAGGGTGTTGGCAGTTGTCGAACTATCTTTTTCTACGTATTTCATTGTAGCAAGCGTATGGACTAACTCCCAGTTCATTTGGACTCCATATGACCGATCTGCATCAGCATTCGTGATATCTTGATGAAGGGCTTGTCGCACTTTCTGAAGAACAAGTTGTTGAATTTTGAAAAAAAAGTCGGCGGCTACGCACCAGAACGCGGAATTTTTCTCTGATCTGAAAAATGCAATATCTGGTCACCAGTAGAGAAAAAGGGCGTTGATAAGAGAAAAAAAGAAAGCCCGTCGCAAAACTAGTGGTTCAGTTATTGTGAATTCAGAATATGCTGCAAGTAATCTCAAGAAACCGATAAACAAAAACTCTGGATGTCTTGGATAAACTTGACTTGAATAAACTTGAATATCTCGACGTTGTTTCATGTATCGCTAGTCACAGTCCAAGAGATGACAACAATTTCCAGGATAACAATAATAGCTCAAATCGACGGAACTGACTGCCTTTCATCAGAAAAATATCCAAAATTTTCTTGACAAAAAATTGAAGTGCTGATTGAAAAGCAGGCCAGTAAAAGCAAAAAAACGAGACTTCAGTCATTACGTCTGCACTATTCAGGAGCGAGGTTATCATCACCGCCAAAAATGCTTTTTGTCTTTTCTATACTGTTCGATTTGGTGTTTATTATTGTTGTATGACCACATAGTCTTTTTATAAGACAGACTCTTTGATGTTAAATTGAAGAAAAAGTGACGATTTACTTTTCTTGCAGGTAACATCTTATAATTATAGTGCCTTGAACAGTGTGATTTCGTAAAGCTGTTTGAAGTTTTGGCTTTTTTTATATTTGTTGTCATTTTGTGGGGTTGCCATTTAGTCATTATTAATAGGCCCATTTTTGTGCAATTGAAACTTAATTCATCGCTCTCTGTTTCAAATTCAAGTCTGTTAAGACTTCTGAAAAAATTTGTTTTCAAAAAGCATAATTGGGTTTTTGAGCGTCGTCATTTTTTTAATCAATTTTTCGGTCGATTGGTAGCTCAGCCTCTGTAAACACAGGTCACAACCCGTTTATAGTGAACTAAACTCTAATTTCATTAACGGTATTAACTTCCAACCTTTATTTCTTGGCTTCGTAGGATTTTTTTGTATTTGTACATTTTATAGGATTTTTTGTTTTCTTTTTAATTTAAAACAATAATCGTAGGTCCCATTGACTTTGAAATTTTTTGCAATTGAACATTGGATAAAGACAAGTCTCAATTGCTTCCTATGGAGATATAAATGAACATCATGGGGATTTCAGTGAAACTAGTTCTTTTCAAACATAGAAACTTTTTTTTAAACTTCGCATCTCTTTGCTCTTTTTGTCGACCTATTAACCAGTCGCATTGATGACAGTACACATATTTTTTCTAATGATGTGTAGGTCAAATTGTTTCGCTTAGGTTATATCTGATTTGAGTTTGATTTTGATATGATTTCATTTTAGAAACCGAGTTTTGGTTGAAAATATTGTTGTTGTTTGATATTTATTATAGTCTTTTCTAGTAATCATATTATCAACAACGTTCATTGTCCTTCTAGGTTGGCATCATTGTATACCATTGGTTGTTTATGGAATGATATGTATGTTTTTGAAAGTTTTCTATCTCTTCATCATTTGGAAGCCAGTTAAGTCAAGAACGTGTATGAGCTGGGTCGGAACCTTATGTGCGTACACATATTACCGAGCCTCCTTGTTAAAAATTTGTTTACAAACGCACCACGAAACAGGAGTATCGGTGTCTATATAAAATAAAAAACAATTCTATGAATCCATCGGCAATACGAGCTTGGCCTCAGTCGGAAGCGCCATCGCCTCTAAGGTTTGACTGCCGAAGGTCTTATTTGAACAGTATTCTAATATATTTTAAATCCATTTTCGCTTCTACTGATCACGCTCTGTAAGAACAAGTCTTGTTAAAGGTCAGGGAGAAAAAATCTCATACAGTTTGAATTACACATTTCAAAGTTATGACACAATTATTAGAAACTTACTAGTTGGGAGAAATGATGTGCTATCAGGATACTGTGAATAATTATTTTCAATCAGGTTGGGATTTTAGCGTACAACTGACACAGATCCTGCTAAACGTTTTTCGCGTGCTTCAGTTTTTGTCAAAACTTTCAAAACTATTTAAAAAGCTGTATCTCAAATTAACTGAAAATTTGACAAGCGCCCTAATTTATAAAATACATTTCTGTCTATTTTGGTAATAAAAAGTAATTTTTCACTTGGTATATTTCATTGTTTTTCCTAGACTTGATCTATCTGATAACATTTAATGTAACAGACAAAACGTCAGATGGCTCTCGAAAACGCCTGTCCAAAATTTATCATATCAGATTCAGTGATCATTATCGGGCATTGTTTTTATTCTACAATGAGAGCATAAAGAGTCTCGTTTTTTGAATTCACTTTTCCCAGGCTGCCGATATAGTTTTAACTTTAACTGCAGCAAGTATGATTTTTGGGCTAAAATTTTTTCGAAAATATCTTCAGCCAATTTTTGCTTTTGTTTTATGTTTAGGAACCGATTTTTGTTGAAGTTTATGTTGAGGTGATTTTTTTTCGTAAAGAAATTGTGTTAGCGGCTTAGTAATATTTAGTCCCAGGACCTAAATCACTTCACAATCAAATCAGAACTGAATAGCATCTTCAAAGCAACAATTTTATTTTTCATTCCTTGATTCACAAAAAATGGAAAATAAAGCTATGCAATAACGCTGTGAAAGTGTATGCCTAACGAAAGATAAATTTGTGCTTTTTGATTGATAATGAATTAGTACTGATGTGATTGCACATTAGATAAAAGTTTACAAAAGCGCCAATTTGGTATTACGTGAAAAAAAATGTTTGTTTTTTTTCGAACGTAAAAAATTAGTTTTTCTGGTTTGATAAATGGCATGAAAAG
>NC_134478.1:37310962-37333462 GCF_964194025.1 Convolutriloba macropyga | reverse complement strand
CACGAAACCTGTTGAACGCACGAAAGTCTGGACATGAACGCACGAATGTCTGTTGAACGCGCGAAAGTCTGGACATGCACGCACGAAAATCTGGTGAACGCACGAAAGTCTGGACATGAACGCACGAAAATCTGGTGAACGCACGAAAATCTGGACATAGGCACTTTCCGTCTGGGACGGTCTGGAAATAGGAACTTTCCGTCTGGGACGGTCTGGACATATGGACTTTCGGTCTGGGACCTCAACCTGGGAAATCTTGGACAGGCGATTTTGAGAGGCATTTGATGTTTTGTCTGTAACATTAAATGTTATCAGATAGATCAAGTCTAGGAAAAACAATGAAATATACCAAGTGAAAAATTACTTTTTATTACCAAAATAGACAGAAATGTATTTTATAAATTAGGGCGCTTGTCAAATTTTCAGTTAATTTGAGATACAGCTTTTTAAATAGTTTTGAAAGTTTTGACAAAAACTGGAGCACGCGAAAAACGTTTAACAGGATGTGTGTCAGTTGTACGCTAAAATACCAACCTGATTGAAAATAATTACTCACAGTATCCTAATAGCACATCATTTCTCCCAACTAGTAAGTTTCTAATAATTGTGTCATAACTTTGAAATGTGTAAATCAAACTGTATGAGATTTTTTCTCCCTGACCTTTATCAAGACTTGTTCTTACAGAGCGTGATCAGTAAAAGCGAAAATGGATTTAAAATATATTAGAATACTGTTCAAATAAGACCTACGGCAGTCAAACCTTAGAGGCGATGGCGCTTCCGCCTGAGGCCAAGCTCGTTTTGCCGATGGATTCATAGAATTGTTTTATATTTCATATAGACACTGATACTGCTGTTTCGTGGTGCGTTTGAAAACAAATTTTTAACAAGGAGGCTCGGTAACGTGCGTACGCATATAATTTTCCGACCTCGCTCATCCACATTTTTGACTTAATTGGTTTCCAAATGACGAAGAGATAGAAAACTTTCAAAAACTTACAAATCGCTCCTTAAACAACCAATGGAATACAATAATGCCACCCTGCAGGGCCGATTAACGTTGTTGATAATATGATTACAGAAGAGACAATAATAAATATCAAACAACAAACAATATTTACAACCAAAACTCGATTTCTAAAATAAAATTATATCAAAATCAAACTCGCATCAGATAAAACCTAATATAAACAATTTGACCTACACAGCATTAGAAACAATATGGGTACTGTCCTCAATGCGACTGGTTAATAGGTTTGACAAAAAAGAGCAAAGAGGTACGAAGTTTGAAAATAAATTTCTATATTTGAAAAGAACTAGTTTCACTGAAATCCCTAAGATGTTCATTTATATCTCAATGAGAAGCTATTGAGACATGTTATTTCCAATGTTCAATGGCAAAAAATTTCAAAGCCAATGGGACCTACTATTATTGTTATAAAATAAAAAGAGAACAAAAATCCTATAAAGTTAACAAATACGAAACAATCTCAAATATTTTGAAATCTCGTTGTAACAGTAGTAACAAAGCCGAGAAAAAAATGTTTGAAGTTAATACCGTTAAAGAAATAAATTATAGTTCACTTTAAACGGGTTGTGACTTGTTTTTACAGAGACTGAGCTAAAAATCGATCGAAAAATTAATTATAAATATGACGAAGCTCAAAAACCCAATTATGTTTTTAATACAATTTTTTTCAAAAGTCCTGACAGAATTAAGTTTTCAGCAAAGAGCAATGAATTAAGTTGCAATTGCTCAGGAATCCTATTGAGCCTATTAATAATGACTAATTGACAAACCCATAAGAGAACAACAAATATATAAGGAAGCCAAATATTCAAACAGCTTTACGACATCACACTGTTCACGGCACTATATTTATAAAATGTTACCTAAAAGAAATGTAAATCTTCACTTTCTCTTCATTTTAACATCAAGGAGTCTGCCTTAAAAAAGACTATCTGGACATACAACAAAAAGAAACCCCTAATTGAACAGTATGGAAATTGCGAAAAGTTTTAACCAAGATAATGGTCGAAGCAATCAGACACAACGTATAACCAAGAGGGAAAAAAGGTTCGAATCAACAAAATCATTTGAGACTTTTAGTTAGTGATATTGAAATAAATGAAAGCAAGTGGATACAATTGAAAAAGAAAGTCATTAAAACAAACAGCTATGAACTGAAAAAATTACCTAGTTTGAGAGACAGAAAAGAAAAGACAGACATTGGCAAAAACAAAAAAATCCATAAAATTTTGCGAGATAAACGTCTCAGCCCAAAAACCATAAACTATTCGACAAAAACAGTCGAATTATGCCGATACGCTTTTTTGCAACGCTATTCATTTCACTACTATGCTTTCCTTCAATTGGACTAGTCAATATTTTGCTCAATTGACAAGGAATCAAAATAAACTCTTAAAATATGCATTTATGCTCAAAAACAAAAAAAGGGAAAACGTTTAGTATCAAAACCAGGAGACCATTAGATGAAGATAAACCCGTATTGGACATAAATTTATAACTCACAGGTAATTGGTTTCAGCCCGTTATAAACCAGAATGCGCCCCAAATTGAAGGAAATGAGATAAAAATAGTCGCAAATTTCAAAAATTAACCAACATTTTTAAACAAAAAGATTCAAAGTCATAACGGACATTAGATAACAAATGAAAGAATTCAAAAGAATTGTCTAGGTTTAATCATAACTCTTGAAAAAATGCTGGATCTTTGACTGGGGACAATAAGCCGTTGGGCTACAAAAAATTACAAATGAAAACAAAACAAGAAGTACATAATTAGGTACAAAACCAATGAGGTACAAAACCAATTGGTCAAGGCCACAGAAATTAAGCCCCTAACTCTGAAACCGTAATATAATCTCGTTGTGCGTCGTTTTTTGTAATGGTATCTGTCATTAATTGAGCCCTGATTTAAAATTCTTGTAAGTGAAAAAAAGTTCACATAAAAAACATTTACATAGCGGAAATATTTTGAAAAAAGTTGCGCCTCAGTAAAATAATTTTTAGGGTAAGAATCCATGGCGCTATCAAGATCAGCCCAGAAGTAGTGGATAAAACAAGGGATTCAACCACCAGTAAAATTTGTCCCTTTCGCCTAACGCTAATCGCGCATACGGAATCGGGCCAAATTTTACTGTTTGTTGAATCCCTTGTTTTATCCACTACTATATTTTTGCTCTAAATTCAATAAAAAAATCAATTAAAATCAAATTTAAAAACAAAAGTAAAAAAATCAAAGCAAAACTTACATTTCACTCTTTATTCGGAGTGATCCCCAGTAGAAAAGATCGCTCTTTTTCGCTCTTAAAGAGTGAATCCCTCCTTCTTGGTATTTTTTTTATTTTTTTATACATTTTATTTCAAATTATCTATACTTTTGAATAAATTTATATTTTCTTTTACTTTTTTCTATATTTATTCCATTATTAATAAGAAATGATACAGAATTATAGTATTTACATGAACAACTATCAGTAAAACTGCTTCGCAGATCCTCTGTTTGGTTAATAACTAAAGGACTTACAGCTCTAGGACTTTGCCAACTAGGATTAATTGTTTTATCCGCGAAGCGGTTACACCGATCAGTTATATTTCTACTAAATCCTCTAGTCAATTCTATGTCTGGATGTTGTTTCTTTACATGAGCCCGTATCCCATCATATCTCACAACAGAAGTACAATACGGACAATTAACTTTAGCTGAAGTACAACTTCTACATGTATACTTACCCTCATCAAAATTATTTAGTGGTTTTATAGAATTACACTTATTACATCATCTAGTTAATACTTCTGAGCTGGGGTTAAGGTTAGGGTTAGGGATAAGGTTAGGGTTAGGGTTGGGGATAAGGTTAGGGTTAGGGTTGGGGTTAGGATCTGAGTTAGAGTTATAGTCATAGATAGAACCAGAACCAGAACTAGAGCTAGAACTGGGGTTAGAACCAGAACCAGAACTAGAACTAGAACTAGAACTAGGGTTAGAACTAGAGTTAGAATTAGGGTTAGAACTAGAACTAGGGCTAGAACTAGAATTATAATTAGAATTAGAACTAGGGTTAGAACTAGAATTAGAACTAGAACTAGATTCATTTTTTAAAGAACAACCCCACGGGGAAAAATCATTAGCACAAATACCACTTAATATTATATTACATTTATCACATACATTTATCAGTTTTATCTTTATGAAATGATTCATAATGATATTTTCAAACAGCAAGGTTTCCACATTTATAGTTACTCTCTAAACTTTGTAAAAGCATTTTTAATAGATAAAATTATCAGTAAACGAGCTTTGCTCGTGGTTCTCCAACGAACTTTGTTCGTGGTGCACCAAACTACTCAACGGAGTTGTTTTGCAAATTTGCAGATAATATTAGCTATGCTGTAGAATCGGTGTACAAACTTTGTGGATAATATTTAGCCATGATTTCAATTAAACCTTTAGTATTATCTTTAGATAGGATACACTCTGCTAAATATTTATTTCCTAAAGTATTGAGTGTATTAGTTCTACATCTCTTATCTAAGATCAAATCAAGGTCTAATTTTTTTATCTTTAACAATATTTATAATCTCTTCTCTAAATTCTTCATTATTTATATATAGTTTGTTTAAAAACTTTCCTCCCTTTCTATTCAAAATTCCCATCTCTTCATTGACGAAGTCACAGTTACACTGATCATTATACGAACTTTGTTCGTGGTTTACCAAACTGCTTTCCTGATAGGTCTTCGACCATGTTTCACTATCAGTATAACTGCTTCGTGTTTCACCTTCCAACTCTACTCCAAATCCAACTTTAACTAATGTATTTACTCTACTCAACATTGTGCTTGCTCCCATTGCTACAGTTCCAGCATTTCTTGATATTGAATCAGGATAAAAACAATTAAATATAAATAAACCTGTGCCTATAATTCCACCAATATTTGATAAAATTTTCATACCCTTTCCCTTAATCATCTCTTTTGTTAAAACAACATTCTGAATTTTAATATTATTTAAAGTAAGAAGTTTATTAAAATAAAACTGATAATTATCATGATTAATAACATTTCTATCTGTTGCATTAATCAATAGTGGTTTCATATATGCTATAAGTTTATTTAAATCTTCTCTTTCTAAATCATCTTTTAAACTAAGAGCTTTTAAATCAAGGAAACCAACTCTTGAATCGTATATCATTGTTCTATTACTACTAATAATAATAAAAGTATTTTCCTTTTTATTATATTTATTTATACCATAACGAAGTTCATCTAACCTTCCATCTGTACAATTATAATAGTTACTATTTAATTCACTAATTATTTTTTTGAAGTCATGTTCACATTTATACATCTCATTAAAGTTTTTAAATAGGTCAGGTCCATTATAAGTTAGTAAATAAATAGTATCACAACTCATTCTTGCTGTATTAATTATTTGAGCTGGTTTATGACACTTTACAATCATTTGAATATTATAATGTCTACTTTCAGTAAAATAATAACCTATATCCTTATTTAACCTATCACCTATATCATCAAGTACTATTACACAATTTTGAAATTTATGCATATTTTTTTTGTGATCATATTTATATCACATTTATTAAACCCAGTATAAAAAATATTAGACTAAGGATCTATCCAGTCTATGTCTTCTTTACACACTATAACTATAATTTTAGCTTGATCTTGAATTTGATCTCGATCTTGATCTTGATCTTGATTTTGGACTGAGTATAATTTTAAATATTGTCTAATAAAATATGTTTTGCCTGTACCAGTTCCACCATAAACAATAGTATGTAATGGTGACTTTTCATATTCAAATCTAACTAGACTCCTATTCATAAATCCACCAAAGCTTTATTCTAGTTTTGTATATTTACTTGGTATTGAATCATATATTATATAAACAATCCAATTATAATAATAAAAATAAAAACTGCACTACCTGTTTCCATTTTTATATAATAAATATAGATTTGATTTAGATTCTGACTTAGACTTAGACTTAGACTTATAATTAGACTTATTTAATAAATTTATGGTATAAAAATGCTCATCCTAACTTTTGAGGAATTCAATAATAAACTTAATATTGGTAATAATGCTATGAGTGATATCAGAATAAAAGATATAGGTAAAGATATAAGTCTAACACCAATTGAGATTGTAATGAGAGATGATAAACCAGAAATGGTAAGTGAACCTAACTCTAACATTATTGTAAATCTACATCCAACTGAAGGTACACATTGCATTTTAGTTGTAAGAAGAGAAGGTGGTCCAACCCCACCATTATTCCTGGAAGAATTTGTTGATCTAGGCTCTAAGGAGAGAATACAACAATTTGATGAATCTTATTGTGGGGCTTATTGTTTATATATGATATATCTTATTGATAGAGGTTTTCTAATTAAAAGTGCTTTGAATATTCTAGTTAATCAATGTAAATATCCAGGAAAATATAATGAGTGTTTTTGTTTAAGTTGTAATGTTAATCAGGGAACCTGCTTCGCAGATGATAATGATAATGATAATGTTAATGATAATGATAATTTTAATGATAAGGATAATGTCATTGATAATGATAATTATAATGATAATGATAATGTTATTGATCTACGAAGTAGCTTTGCTAATAATGATAATGTTAATGATAATGATAATGATAATGATAATGTTAATGATAATGTTATTGATAATGTTAATGATAATGATAATGATAATGATAATGATAATGATAATGATAATGATAATGATAATGATAATGATAATGATAGTGATAATGATAATGATAATGACAATGATAATGATAATGATAATGATAATGATAATGATAATGATAATGATAATGATAATGATAATGATAATGATAATGATAATGATAATGATAATGATAATGATAATGATAATGATAATGATAATGATAATGATAGAGATAATTTTATATATCTATTTGATGAAAAATATCAAAGGAGTAAATCTAATAGGAAGAGCAATAGTAATAGCTTGAGTAATAGTCCTACTAATAATATCCGTGAAGCGGTTTCACCGATATCTGTAAACATAAATGATGATCTATGTTCATTGCTAAATGATGACGATATAATTACTGAAGTATAATGTATAATATCTGGTCCTAGTGAATGTATACTTATACTTTGATAAGCTATACATCATTGGACCTACTGGTGATCAGTACCATGGTATAGAAAGAATAAACCCAAAAGCAGATGTTGAATTTATTAAAGATATAAAAGATTTACCATCTCCCGATAAACTACCCAAAGACTTAAAGAAACTAATGATATTCGATGATGTTAGAGCCAAAGAACCAGTTATTAATGAATACTTTTGTAGAGGTAGACATAATAATTGCAATATGATATATCTTAATCAAAACCTGTTCTCTCTGGATAGGCAGAGTGTTAGAGAGAACTGTAATATATTTATTTTATTTGAACAGAGAGGTAAAGTCTCCATATCTATATATCAAGATTTCTTTAGTAATGTTGAACTTAGTTATAATGATTTTGCTAATATATGTAATAAGGTATGGAAAGAGCCTTATAATTATATTGTCATTGATATAACTAAAAATAAAAATAGTAATGGTAAACTAAGAATTAATTGGGATAGGAAAATTTTGTAGTTTAGTTTAATTTAAGTCAAAGATTATGATTAAGATAAAGATAAAGATAAAGACTAAACTAGATGTAAAGTAAAACTTAATACAACGCCATTAAAGTCTATAGGTCTTCCATGCTCATCTTTAATATGAAATTCAATATATTCTGTTCTATCTTTAATTACATTTTGATATAAGATATTAGTTGGTATAATATTTATCAAGTAACCTGGTGGTTCAGTTAGATTAAAAGTATATAGTATGTCTGTATCTTTACCATTATCTTTAGCTCCAGATATCACATTACAATGAATGTTAATAGTACTAAAACCCATAATATCAATAATTTTCTGAGATTTATATCTTCCTTTTTTATAAATTATTCTTCTAAATCCTAGTAATGAGGCTAGTGAGTTTTCTATATCAAAGCTGAGTGCTCCTTGTTTTATTTCCATTAAACATTTCATCGTATTCTTATCAGGCTCTATTATAACATTACCATCAGTTTTTTCTTTTATTAATTCTGCTATATCAGTTAACTCATATGCTCCCGGTGTAATAGTTGAATATAGCAATGGGTTTCCTTTATAATTATAATTAAGTATAGATGTAATGTTTGGGCTTGAGGTAGAGATAGGATTAAGGTTAGGGTCAGAGCTAAGAGCCTGAAGTAAAGCTTCATCATCTTCTATAACAGCACTAGCATATAAGAAATGATTATTTCTCCTATTCACATTAAACACTGAATTATAAACAGATAATCTAATTAAACCTAGTTTTGTTGTATTAAGTATAGGTTCACTAAAGTTAAACTTTTCTGTTGGTTTTATCATTCTAAAGTTAAGTGTATGCTCTTTTTTAGTTTTAGTTAAAGCTTCGTGTATATTTTGTAGTTCTCTTAACATTAAACTATCGGTGAAACCGCTTCGTGAATCAGTCATTTTTTTATCTAATAAAAATGGATTTTAATTTGGATACAACTTATGGTTATAATAAAGATATACATAAAAGTAGGATTATAAAATATAAACCAAATAATCTGGCAACAATGAATACGGTTAATACTAACATTAATATCATATTCAATAGAGAATAGAATCACTTAAATTTGCGTGATTCATATCTAGAGATAGAGTTTGTTGTATCAGATAATGGTGGTGGTGTATTTGCTAATGACGCTATTATCAGATTAGTTAATTATGGTATGGTGGAATTGGTTAGTTCAATTAAGCTTGAAACTAGTGGTGGTAGGACTATTGAATATATAGATCATTGTCATCCTAATCTATTGATGTATAAGTTATTAACTAGTACTGATGATGAATATGAGTGTGGTTTTGTTAGAAATCAAGGCAATAGAGATAGTCAACTTGAAGGTGACCATATTGCTGCACAACAAGGACATATGTATATGATGATTAAGATGAGTGATCTATTTGGTTTCGTCAATGATTTAGAAAAGATTACATATGGTTTAGGATTTAAACTAATATTGAAAAGGAATAATAATGATAGAGCTCTATATAGAGTTAGTGCTAATCCTGGTGCAGTTGCCAATGATGGTAATATAGAAATTAAAGATATATCATGGTGTGTACCTAGTATTGATCCTAGTAATGATAATAGAATTATTGTGCAAAAGGGTTTAAGTAAAAAAAATAATGTAGACTTTAGTTATTATGAAAGAAAGACATTTTATAAGAATGTACCTAATGCTACTAACTTCTTGTTTGATCTTGGTATGGAAAGTAGTGTGGAAAGACCACAATATATAATAGTTGGTTTTGAAAATAATACTGTTAATGAACAAACTCATGATGCAAGTACATTTGATATAATGATTGTTACTGAATGTTATTGTAAGATTGTGAGTTTTATCCTGAGGATAGAATGAATATTAATTATGGTACTAATAATTATAATGAGGCTTTTAAAGAATTGTTAGCTTTAATAAAGACTATAATGGGCTACCACAATATAAAACCATATATAAATCATAGAACATTCAAAAGTAATTATAGAATATATGTATTTGATACTAGATATCAAAGGGATCATATAGGTCCACAACCGATACAACTTAACTTCAAATTTAGTGCTGCAGTTGCAGATGTTATATGTCATGCATTAGTATTAACTAGAAAGGTTATTAGTGTGAATAGTGATGGTAATAAGATGGTTGATATAATATCATAGATATAATTTAAGTCATAGATATAATTTAAGTCATAGATATAATTTAAGTCATAGACTTAATTCTAGCGATAATTATAATTTTAGATATAACTCTAGCAATAATTATAATTTTAGATATAACTCGATAGTTTATAATTATAGTATAATATAGTTATTGTTATAATTATATACATAACCATATACTTATACTTATACTTATAGCTAGTCAGATTCAATTGTTACTCTTGTTAATACCTAACTATTTCTTATTAGTATTAACAAAACTTTTAGCATAAATAATGTCTAATTTTTTTTTATTCTCTAGAGCCAAGCCTCTAGCTTCAAGCTTAATCTTAGCCTTGGGCCTAACCTTAGGCTTAGGCTTAATAACAACAAGAAATTATACTTTTTAACTTCCATTATTTTTTATATGTAGAAATGAGTCTTTTAAATAAGTTCAAAACTAATTCATATTGTGTTGGAGGTAGACATTATAGCGGTACTTTTAATATAAGAGGAGCCATTACTTCAAAAGGTACTAAAATGTTAAAAGGTAATTGTGTTTTATGTAGAAGGAATAAATCAATGACAGTATCTGATGCAACAATAGAAGCTGAGGGATTGAAAGATTTCTTCAAAAGTGTTGGTAAAGCTACGGTTAACTTTGGCAAGAAAGTTGCTAATAATCCAGTCAGAGCATTAGAAACAGCAAGTAAAATTTGAAGTGCAGCTGCAAGTAGAAACCCTAAAGCAGCTCTAGCGGCTACACCTGATTTAATTAAATTTGCAACTACTCGTGAAGGTATAAAGGTAGTACAAAAAGGTAGAGGGTTATACTTAGGTACAAAGAAAAGATAATTATTTGATTATGATTATGATTATGATTATGATTATGTTTATATCCATGATTTTATCCATGATTATAATATGTTTATGATTATGTTTATAGCTATGATTATGATTATATATTTATCGATCGGTGTAACCGCTTGGCGGATAAATATTAAAACTAATATTATTATTACTAAACACATTGTTATTACTAAGCACTAATATCTTTAATCTAAAAAAATACTCAGCTTGTTTTTCTTATTCGTCTTATAATCCTCATATAATTTAACAAATTCATTATACTCATCATTATCTATTTTATTATCATTCATTGATTTAGTATATAGTTTATTAAACTTATCACTAAACTGTTTACTTAAAATATACATTTGTGAATATTTTATAATTTTATTTCTAATTTTAGTTTTAATTGTTTTTGATAATGAAACACAAACAGTTGCTGTAGCAAAAGCTGTTGGTATAGAATAAGCTAATCCTATACCTGTTAATGAAACTCATGTTGTTGTTGCAGTTGTTGCTATTGATGATAATACTATTTCTGTTATCTCAGCTATGTTAAAATAATTCTTTTATCTACTTAACTTCTTATTATAGTTATTAGTTTCAGTTTCATAATAATTTCTAATATCTTTTATAATGTTAATATTGTTGGTAAATTTATTATTAGCTTGAATCTTTTCGTTGATGTATTGTTCATTAACGGTTGACAAGTTGGGATATAGTAATCTCTCACTCGGTGCTGTTGGATTGGTCATTGCTTTGCTTATTTTCATTAGTAAAAATTCTTTCTATTTCTTTCATTATATCTTCTTGATTAAAACTATAATGCATCTCAAGTCTGTCTTTCTCTTTATCATCAAGTAACTTACTTTTTAAAAGTATAGCAATTATATATTGTACTATATCACCTCTAAGAGATTTATTGTATTCTTTCATTTCTCTCAGACCGTTAGTAAACATTTCATCTAAGTGTTTGTTAGTTATATTCTGATTAAATTTATTATTATCAAATTCTTGCTTTAATTGATTATATTTAGAGATAGTATCTGCAGCAAATTTATTACAAAACTTAACAGTATTTCTGACTTCATCTGTTGATTCAATAAACTCATTAATTAGTTCTTCATTAACTTGTGTTTCATTTAGTTGTAATGATTTAGTTGTAACTTTATCAAAGTCACCTTTTTTTAGTTCAGTTATGTTTCTACTTAAAATGTTTATTTTATTAGGATAATAAGTTATTGTCACAATACTCTTTATTAACAACATCTTTTTCATCTCTAGGAGGACGAACATTTGTAATTTTATTAGGATAATAAGTTTTTAGGATAATAAGTTATTGTCACAATACTCTTTATTAACAACATCTTTTTCATCTCTAGGAGGATGAACATTTGTAATTTTATAGGTATCGTTCATATCAATATCATCATTTTCTTCTAGGAATAACCCACGAGCCTTACTTAGTGTTAAGTTGTTTCCATTCCCTATATGACGTTTCGCTTGGTTAAATCTATTTCTTGTCATTATTTATATTAAGAATTGTATTTAATGATTCCATAACCTTATTATTAGATTCAAAATCAAACTCGGATTTCAATAATTCCTGTTCATAATATTTAACTTCTATTATCTCTCCATTATTATCTTCTATTTTATATGTTGGTGGATATTTTTTTAGAACTTCATTCACTATAAACAATTCTCTATTCCAATTAGAAGTGTAACCTTTAGAGAAGATATTACGTTTATCTGCATTTCTAACATAATCACCAACTTTAAATTTTGGTGTTGCTTTGGTAGAATTAACATAGTATTTAACTTTATCAGGATTATTAGAAGCGTCAACTGGTGTCATATTAATTGTTGAGTGAATGTTATTGTTATATGTTAAAACATCATCATTTAATATATTTACCCAATTACCATCACCGTTGATGAACATTGGTTTATTTATTATGTGTAATAATGTTCTATTAAATCTCTCTATAAACACAGCCTTTAAATCACTAAAAGTAGAATATAGCTCTATCCCTGAAGCGGCTTTGCCGGTTCCATATTCTTTTAGTAAAGATTTTTTTATTGTAAAACTCACTACCTCTATCTACCCATAACTTTTCTGTTTTCTGGTTTTCTAGGTTCAGAGCCACCTTGTGGATGTTCACTTAATAGTATTTTAAAACCATTAGTTATAGATAAACCAGATTTATTCTTTAATGAAATAGCCCATGCATATTTTGTGAATATATCTATAACTGTTAATATAAACTTATAATTATTATTGTATTTACTTAGAGATGACCTATCAATTAAATCAGCTGACCATGTTTCATCTTTATATAGTGGTATTATTCTTTGTCTTTTAAACTTTGTTATTTGAGGACTGAATACTTCTTTAGCTAGTTATTGTTGTTGTTTTTCTAACATTCTATTTATGGACATAGTCATCTGTGAAGCAGGTTCCCTGATGACGTAGTCATGGTTTCAACTATTTACCATAATTTAAAACAAAATTATCTAGTTGGTTTTGATTAATAATATTCATAGATAATAGTTGCTTAGATATATCTAGCATTTCATCATATAACCCATCATGACCAGCTTTTGTTTCTAGTATTAATAAGTCTAGTCTTTCTACTAAATTATTTGGGTTGCCATTTAATCCCCTGCCAAATATATCATCTCTTACCTCCATTATACGTTTTATTGTTCTATATCTAGCGCTTTTCTTATCCCCTTTTCCCAAATCATATCTAATATCCTTTAAAAACCTTTTATTTTTGTTTTCATCTTCCTCAACCTTATCATCATATGTTACATTTGATTTAGTAAGAAAATCAGTAAATCCTTCTGAAAACTCATATACATTATCCCTAACTAAAAATGCACCCTGCTCTAGAGTTATATCAACACCATTCGTTTTATATCTCCTACTAGGTAAGTCTACGAGTTCTAATTTTAATTGAGGATTAGTTTGAGCTCCCATGTCATGAAGAAGTTTGGCTGTTTTTGTATCAACATAAACTGGTGCTATATCTTGAGTCCCCTTTAACGTTTCACCAATCTTGGAAGCAGTTTCATGAACCCGAGAAGCGGTTTCACCCATCTGCAAAGCAGTTTCATTAAATTGGGAACCAGCTTGCTCGATCTGCGAAGCAGTTTCACCAATCATCTTAGTTTGTTTATCTATCTCTTGATTTTGCCAATCTATTGCTCTAATGTTTGTTCACCTAATGCTAGATTCCGTTCAGTGTTTTCATTTATCTGCGAAGCAGTTTTACTGATAGTTTTAGTTAAAGGATCGAATAACTCTTCTATTTCACCATAATATTCTTGTTGTTTTAATTTATCTTCTAATCTATTTCTTCTGTTTTGTTTTTCTAGATTGTTTAATTCTATAAGTTTATCTAGTTTAGTCATTTTATATGTATTGAAAAATTATAATAAGAGTAAAGAATGGATAATGAAAACAGCTTCTCTCTTAATCTAAAAAGATGTTAAGCTTGTAAAAGACATTGTTATACTATAGATGAGTTTATTGATCATATTAAGGAACCAAATCATGATGATTTAATAATTTCAACTTATTCTAAATATTTAGATGGGGCTAAGAAGATAATAAAATTTCTAGAACATAATAAAAAAATAATAGCTGGAGCTACACTATATGAGAATACAATCATGGGAGACATTATGGAAAAATATATGGCTCAGATATTGATTTATAATATGCTAACTACCAACCATATGGATGTAATGAATGAATTAGGTCTATTATTTTTCGTTATAAAAATTAGCAAAGCTCGTTATATAATATAATAGCAACTTCAATTAACTTTCTATCATCATTAATGGTTAGTTCTAGAATATTATAAACCAGTAGGTCTTTGTCTCCATCTAATGATCTGCGAAGCAGTTTCACTGATGCTTGGTGGATCAATTTTAATAAATCTCTTTTGAATAGATATAGATTCTCATCATGAGGATAGCTTTTAAAATTATTTACATAAAATATTTTATCATCAAATGTGTTTAGACTTATCATACTTGTTTTTGTTGTTGTCATGTTATCACCAACTTTTTGTATTCTACATTCATCTACACTTCTCTCTATGTTATACATTAGTGCATTATAATACTCCTCTTGTATAGCATTGTTATAATTCTTTATTCCTTTATCTTTAGTTTTATTGGGGTAATCTTTAAAGCTATATGTCCCTGGTGTTAGGGCCACAAACTCTTCTATGATCTTACTTCCCATTTCATGTTTGAATTTACCAGGAACTTTATTATTTGTTTTGATTGCAGGCTCTAGATTACTTAAATCCATGTGTTCATTGTCGACATTACCTTCGGTAAAACTTAATACAAAACTATCAGTATCCATGTAATGGAGTTGTAGATCTTTGAGAGATGGTTGAAGAATATAATAGAATACATCATACATGTGTAATTTGCTTAATTCTAAGATGTTGGTTTACTTACACTTTTGATTATCTTTTCTTCATCTTGCAAGAACTTGCTTTGAAAGAAGTGTAGAGGATTCATGCACATTCTTCCATATGATGAGTTATTCATTAATTTCATTACATCCTTTTCTGCTTCAGTTTTAGCTGTTGCTATTTTATTTGTATTGTTTTGTATATAATCTCTACATATATAATCTTGTTTAAATTTAATTACTCTATGTATTTTTGTTACTTTTACTCCCATCTTAACATAGAACTTTAACATCCTATAATGAACCATATATTCTGTTTTGTTGTTTTGGTCTAAGATTAATTTTTCTGATCTGCGAAGCAGTTTCACTGATGCTTGGTGGATCAATTTTAATAAATCTCTTTTGAATAGATATAGATTCTCATCATGAGGATAGCTTTTAAAATTATTTACATAAAATATTTTATCATCAAATGTGTTTAGACTTATCATACTTGTTTTTGTTGTTGTCATGTTATCACCAACTTTTTGTATTCTACATTCATCTACACTTCTCTCTATGTTATACATTAGTGCATTATAATACTCCTCTTGTATAGCATTGTTATAATTCTTTATTCCTTTCTCTTTAGTTTTATTGGGGTAATCTTTAAAGCTATATGTCCCTGGTGTTAGGGCCATAAACTCTTCTATGATCTTACTTCCCATTTCATGTTTGAATTTACCAGGAACTTTATTATTTGTTTTGATTGCAGGCTCTAGATTACTTAAATCCATGTGTTCATTGTCGACATTACCTTCGGTAAAACTTAATACAAAACTATCAGTATCCATGTAATGGAGTTGTAGATCTTTGAGAGATGGTTGAAGAATATAATAGAATACATCATACATGTGTAATTTGCTTAATTCTAAGATGTTGGTTTACTTACACTTTTGATTATCTTTTCTTCATCTTGCAAGAACTTGCTTTGAAAGAAGTGTAGAGGATTCATGCACATTCTTCCATATGATGAGTTATTCATTAATTTCATTACATCCTTTTCTGCTTCAGTTTTAGCTGTTGCTATTTTATTTGTATTGTTTTGTATATAATCTCTACATATATAATCTTGTTTAAATTTAATTACTCTATGTATTTTTGTTACTTTTACTCCCATCTTAACATAGAACTTTAACATCCTATAATGAACCATATATTCTGTTTTGTTGTTTTGGTCTAAGATTAATTTTTCTGATCTGTGAAGCAGTTTCCCTGATCTTGCTTTACTTTTCTTTCTTTGTCGGTATCCCAATTCATTATCATTTATCTTTCTTTTAATAGGCATTAGTGCTAACTGTTCTGTTCTCTCTTTACATTCATTAGTATAATCAATATCACAAACTATATAGTAACCATGATCACTATCATCTGGAGTATTCAATATTGTATCGAGGAACCCGCTTCGCGGATCTAGAGTAGTAGTAGTAGTAGTAAACTGGAAGTCCTTATAAGGTAACTTTTGCATCATTGCATAACCATATAGGTTGTTTGCGTCTATGTACCATATATTTCTATTAATAACTTTTTCATTAGTATCTGCGAAGCAGGTTCCCTGATTAGTATTAGTATTAGTACTAGTATTAGTATTAGTATTAGTATTAGTATTAATATTAGTATTAGTATTAGCATTAGTTTTATCATTAATATTAGCACTAGTATTAGTATTACTAATATTTATATATCTATCAACCATTATTCAGCATATACCACCTCTCTTTGCTCCAACAAAATCATCTAGCATTTGTTTATCTTGTAATGTATCTAATGTTACACCACTTGACAGTAACCAACAATCAAAACTATAACCCGGGAGACTAACGTAATGTAGTGGACTGAGCTTGAATTCTTTCATACTTAGTTTAACATATTCATTCATGCAGTAGTCTAATATTTCCACATCATTCTGTAAATACTCTATAGTTAGATCTTTTCCAGTTTTATGACTGTTTTCATTATTAAAGTTATCTACTTCTTCTTGTGTTGGTAATTTATTATGTAGAGAGGATTTAAAGTCTTCTTTTTTTAGATTACCTATAAGATTATTATAGGAGTCTAAACCAAAGTATTCATATGGATATAATGTTTTAGTTTTACACCCATATATCTTTGCCATCTGATCTAGGGGCATAGCTAAGAAGTTATAACTATCTAAGAATTTAAGACAACCAATGCTAAACATCTTAGACTCACCACCAGCTAGTGGTATGTTATCTACTTTTCTTTTATCATTATTCTGTTTGAAGAGTTGACTGTATAGCAGATTGAAATCATAGCCAGAGCCATTATGGAATATTATTGGAATGAAGTTTTGTTGTTTGTATTTTAGATTACATATTTTACATGCTGGTCCTCTATATTTACCAGTTTCATGACAATGATCTCTTACTTTATTAATATATGTTTTACTGCAGGTATGACAAGTGTTATTAGTTTCATGATATAATTTATCTTCTTCTGTGAATATCATCTTTTCATTATGTTTGAAGTTATTCTCAGTTTCTATTTCTAACAGATCTCTAGCAAATCTTTTGATGCAGCCTAGACCGAAGTAGTGTTTGAAGTTACCTTGCCAGGTGTAACCCACAGCTATTGGAATATGTTCAGCTATTACATATTTACAATCATTAGTTGTGACATCGGTGAAACCGCTTCGCGGATCAACAATGCAACATTCTATATCGGCAGTTATAATATTTTTTTATATTCTGACGTTTGTGTTCATTTACAAAAGTAATATGTTTTTTCTTAGGACAAACAATCTCTGGTTTGAATGAGGTGCTGCATTCGTGTTTATCATATTTAATTTGTGAGTTAAACCAATAGGTACTCCTATCACAATAATAAGATTTAATGTTGTTTTTATTTGGTCGTTCTAGCAAGGTTTCTATATTTTTTATTAGGGCACAGTGTTCTATTTGACCATTACTCCAAACTAGTATTCTTACATCTTTTCTATCTTTATCAAAATCATCCACTTGTTTAAACAATTCTGTTGTACCATTTCCACAAGGTGTGTATACCCAAATATTAATACTATACAATTTCTGTATTCTTATTACATAAGCAAAATCATCGTTATGTTGTTGTCTTGGTTCAATTAGTTTATCTTCATATTTACTTTCTCGAGTTGCATGGTGTGGGGCGGGATGTAGCCAAGCAGTAATAGTTAGTTGTAAGCAGTTGTATTTATAACTACGTATATTTAATATCGATTTAGAATTCTTGAGATCAGGAGGTAAATCTATATAACTACCAATAGATGCTTTAGTTGGTTCAATTTTTAACTGAATATTTCTTATTCCAAGAAACTCAAAATCATAACCATAACCTTCATATATTTCTTTTTTGAAATCTAGCCACCGATTGAAGTCCTCATATTCATATATTGCATTATTATTAATATAATCAGTATTGAAGAATATTTTAGTAGTTTTAACTTCTTCTTTGTTTCTCTTCTTATAATCACATTCAGCCGTGATCTTATATTTAAAACTCTTAACTTTGCGAAACTGGTAACAGTTTTTAATTTCTTCTAAAGAGTTATTAGTTGCTTCATCTATATCTTCAATGTAATTCCCACCTATATCAGTAATATAAAATTTTCTCATGTTCTGACTTGAGTTTATATCGAAGTCTTCTGTGTTTTCTAGATACTTACGATTATGACTATATGAATGAGTAGTTAGAGCTACTTTACTTCTAAATTCTTCATGACATTCTTTACATTCATATCCATGAAACGGCTTCGCCGATTTAATTCTGGTGTAGATATCCTCTTCAGTTTTAGTTTTAGGTTTGGTGGCTGGTTTAGTTTTAATAATATAATCATCTTCATCCGGATTATACACCCTCTCCAAGATTTCGTCTTCTTCAGATTCAAATATTTTTCTCCAAAAGTTCCTTATGTTTGAGATCGTATGATTGATGCCTGTATAAAGCTTTCTTTGATTCGAAGGATGAATTACAGACATCGCAGAAGTTTATGACACTAGTATTAGTTGGTTGAGACATGATGTATTTATTTAGGGAAATAATCAAAAAATAATTTTTCGAAAAATGAAAATGAAATGCAATAAATGCATAAATAAACCTTGGAAAGAATGTTGTAATAATTGTAAAGAATTAGAATATTCTTGTTATGTATGTAAAGATATGGTTTAGGTTAAAGATTATATAGAACATTTGGGATATCATTATTCTGATCCTGATCAATATCTAACGTGTAGTATGTGTAATGTTTATAAACATATATCATTTTATAGATTTAGAAATAGGAAATGTAGACTATGTATTTATCTTCATAGATATAGATATGATCACACTAAAAATCAATTCAGAGAGCATGTTTATAAGTATAATATTCAAGAAGACATAGAAAAACACTAATCAGTGTGTTTCCAACGATCTCATTGTTTTTTGACTGTATACCCATCACAGTGTGTCCCATATACAATCTCACAGCAGGGATCATCCTTTTTAAGAACTGTGAATTGGTTTTTTTTTGTCTCACTTAGTTTCATAGTAATTCATCAATGTCGGGGGACGTTCACTGGAGTCAGTGATGAAGGAACCCCATAGCTTCCGTTTGCTAAAGCAACTTAACTAGACTTGATGATTTAACCACTACGCCAAGTGAGACAGAAAGTTTTTGTTTTAGATTAATTAAATATTGATTAGGGGATATATGAAAATTTTTATTATTTTAATATTTCTTTCAATTTTTGTTCAAGTTTTTTCGCAAGTTGGTTTTACGTGCTTTTTACACGGTCTCATCTGGGAAGCAGTTTCACTGATTAGTTTTATACTAGTATCTGGGGACGTCCACCGGAGTCGGTGGGGATAGAACCCAAACTATCGGTGAAACCGCTTCACGGATCCGTCTGATAACAAATAATTAACAGCTTAACTCTGTACTAGTGGTTTGCACTAAGTGAGACAAGAAATGATAGATTTAAAATATAAAAGAAGTGAATATAGAGCTAATATATAGTAGTGGATAAAACAAGGGATTCGACAAACAGTAAAATTTGGCCCGATTCGACATGCGCGATTAGCGTTAGGAGAAAGGGACAAATTTTACTGGTGGTTGAATCCCTTGTTTTATCCACTACTCCCAGATGGTGCTGCGCGTCTAACAAAAACTCATCTGTTCAAATGGTTGCAAAACAGATCAGTTCTTTTCAAAATTTTTCAGTTTGTCAAAAAAAATGCATTCTTTATATTTATTGAGTTTGAATTTGCAAAAAAACTGGCTAAATTGTAACTTCAAAAAACCTTCAAAACCAGTTATTGCACAACTAGCTCATTTCTCAGCTTAAAAAGAATATGACTGCAGTTTTAAGGTATCTGCTTCCAGCAAATTTAAAGCAAGTCGGCTAAAAAGCAAATTTGGTCCAAATTTTGGTCCCAAAGTCGAATTTTGAAAAATTTAGCATAAATTCTAGCGCCTAAAAACTCAAATCGAACAATTCAGCAACCCTCCTCTATCTTTAGAGATAAAATTAATAACACTACAGTTATCAATTTCAACAAATTTTAGCAAAATTGACAAAAGTTAGGTCAAAAACACCGAAAATGTGAAAACAAACGGCTGAAAGACGTCAAATATTCACAAAACTTTAATCCTCCATAACTCCCTATAAAAGGCGAAAATTGAAAAAATCTTTTATCAATTCCATATTCTACGCTGGACGGGTTTTCAATGATACCACTCACAACTCTCTGCGATGATTATATCGATCTGCCAAAATTGTCTGAACGAAAAAAAACCCATTTGAGTATATAGTTCCTCCCCCACTAAAGTGGGTCGGCACAACAATTGACTTGACAATTATACTGAAAAAATAAAGGAGAACAATCTTACCTTGGTTCAGTTTGTGGCAACGATTAATCGTGCTTGAAATAGTCATGCAATTTATTTCTATGGTTCTATGGTCAACGGTGATGCTCATCTTGTCTACTTGAGCGGCGGTTTAACAAAAACGAACAGCGTGAAATTTAGTTATAGTTTGACTTGCAATAAATTTATCAAAGAGGTTGCGTTAAAGCGTTGTAAGATTTTTCCAAAAACTTTTCTCAGTTCAGATTTTAACACACAGTGGCGAACCTTTATTTATAAAAAGTAAGACAAATAGTGAAAACTTCATAATTTGCAGGTGACCTCTTGAGAGAGATAATCTCAGTATTAGTGATCCAGCTTTGCTAAATTGCTGCTTTTTATCAGCAGCAAAATTGTTGTATAATATAAAAGAAACTTAGTTTTGTACGGCTGAATGATAATGGTTAATTAGTATAACTAGTGATTATATTGGCTCACAACCAACCCAATAAGAAACAGTTTCTCCAAAATATTTTTATGAAGCTCTGTGCAATTTTCAACCCTACATATTTTTTGCTCTCTATCTGATGCTTCAGTTTAAAAAAAACACGCAAACAGTCAATTTTTTCTTAACCACGAAGCAAATAAAGCGGCAATCGTTTTATAGCTGCTTGGGCTGCGGGAAGTTTTTTTATGATCCAGTTAAAAAAAAACAAATTGTGGGAAAGAACAAAGACATTTTTTGTTCACAGGGCTGTGCGGATACGTTGCGGGACTTTATCGAGGAACGGACTCTGCTTCTGACTTTGGTGGCCACTATAGTTGCCCTTGCTCAGGTATCTATACATGATAACGACCATTTCCTGCCCGTGTTAACAATCAGTAGGCAGTTAAAAATTATTAACGTCAAATTGTCTTTCTTTTGAGAATTCTATTCGGTCCACCACGGTCCTTTTCATAAGTCGACCTCTCAACTGGGGAAGCACAAATTCTACACAGCTAAAAAGTCAATTGTATACTACTTCACAAGTGAGCTGACAAATTAAGCAACGCGCCGAATTATTCCCCTGAAAACATAGCGGCAGAGGCAAATTCCATTATTTTATTGATCTAACGGAGTTGATTCGATTGAATTTAGTTGCAATCCGAGAAAAACACACTTCAGAGAGTATGTTGGCATGCTACAACGATGTGTACTTTTGCATTTTTGTATATTTGTGGGTATATCAAATTTTGGGCGATATGTCACTGGTAGATATCAACCCTGCAAATCAAACACTTTTAATTTTAAAATCGTATCAAGATTGGTTGGTAGCTGCTGATGAATATTAGGATTCGTTTTATTTAGTTTTGCTGATGATATTAGACTAAATAGTACTCAAAGATACCTTGTTTGCATAATTTAGCTTTCAAACAGCTGCCGACTCCCATCAGTCTGGGCGTATCAAAAAAATGTTTAAAGAAAACTTTAAGATATAGAATATTTTCAATTTGTTCTGTGAGAAGGACAATTTTATATTTG
>NC_134478.1:37128809-37310762 GCF_964194025.1 Convolutriloba macropyga | reverse complement strand
GTTAGTCATTTCTCCTTTCACCCTAGTTAATTATAGTCAATACAAAACCACTAATCAGTTCAATACCTATTTAAGAACACACAAAAAATAATAGCAAGGGTAAAAAAAGATGCATCATTGATGAAAATCAGTTGTGTGCTTTAAATTTTTCACAAATTCAAACTCTTAACAGAACGTAGATGGTTTCCATTTTTCTCGATGATGTCCTAATGGCGAGCAAAAACAAACAATTTCATGGTGCAAAATTTTGAACCATATACAACGTTTTTTTACACGCTACAGGAGAATTCCGTATTGTGCGTTCACTCATCAGATCATTTCACGATAATTTGGCTGAACAAAAAAAAACTCTTCAAGTTTATATGCTCTACTTAAGTGTTATCGGACAAAATACTGATGCTTGAGGGTCCATCCAGTTTTGTGAATTGTGCCGCAACAAGGCATTGATCTAGCGTATGAACTCAATTGAAAAACTGGAATTACGAGACAAAAACCTTAAAACATTTCTTCTAAAATGAGAACGAGTTTTATGAAAACCTACATGACTCCAATTTACAGACTTGCCTGGTGTAAACTTCAATAAACTTTATGGTTATTTGAACAAGTGTCTATAATCAGCAGGTCATAATCCAATTTGACGTAAATGGAAGTTAAGAACCCTCAGAAAGGCTTAATATGTCTATTTTGGACTTGTTTCCATTTTTATACTTTCCAGTGTTTCATGTTTCCTGTTAATGCGACTTGATAATGTCCGGAAGTCTAAAGTTTCAACTTGGGCTAACTGTTTGTTATCTTAAGCTCAGTGGGATCTTGTTTAATATAAGTTTAAGGTGATTAGAGTCTCAAAAGTTCAATAAATCTTTCAACAAATGTAAATTGTAATTTTTGTGATATAGTTAATACCTCGGGTTGTTCCGAAAATAGTGAACAATTTATGGTACGAAATGAAACTATTCAAACTATTGTGTTACCCGTACTTGATTAAAATAAAGTTTGAGACAGCTTGTTGAAAAGCGTACGAGTAAAATTACATAAAAGCGAGCGAAATCTGGGGAAAATCCTAAACCACCTGCGCTGCGGCTCAAACGAGTATTTTATATGCAGTAAACAACTGAATGATATTCACAATACAAAAAATTAGAAATAGAATACAAAAAAATTAGAAATAGAAAAATTGTTTTGTTTGTACGTTATTTGCTATTCTGTGTCCAAATGACACACAACTCTCTTAAATAGTGGTCCCAAATGCTCTTTTTGCAACGTAACTGTTCCGAGGGGCTCTTTTCTTATTGCAAAATTTTTAATTTTTAATCTTTAATTTTGGTCAAATTAAGCACGTTAAACGCCAAAAGTTTACAGAGCCAGAAGTTACAATGGAAGAAGTTCCTGCATACGTTGTCAAAAGTTGACGTACCATTAATTTGCAAAAGGCTTGTTGTAAGCAAGGATAATTGACTCTGTAGAAGTCACCTCAAAATCGTGGTTGAAATTTTCAAGCAGAGTCAACTGTAACCTACTTGAGTAACAGGTCTATGCCTCTATCTGTATTATTTATTATCACATGTTGTTCGAAGTCTTTAATTGCTATGGACTGTACTGTTGCTACTCCTCCGTATTTGTTCAACAATATATTCAAAAACTCTATACGACGCACATCAATCTACTTGAAGGAGATTGAGATGCAGTATCTGATCAATTTCTACCCTAGATGAAAACTACCAAATAATCTGTTAAAAGTTTTCATTAACTATTTAATTCAATTTAATAGTAACCAAAACTGAGTAAAATTTGATTACGTGCTTCCATTTCTTCTCTTTGTTAATTGTTGTACCTTTTATAGTAAGGCACAAAAGAAACATGCACTGTGGTACCTCAAAAAACTATGTACAACTGAAGATTTCTTAAATAGAAAATATCAGAATCAAGAGGAAACAAACATTTTATGACCAGCTTCATATATTATTCAACAACTCTAAATAATTTCAAGCATTTAACTTCTTTAAAAAATATTCATTAGACAAGACTCTTAGCGAAAATAAATGTTGCTTTTCGTAGCTTTTTGGTATCATAGTGCAGCTTTCTGAAACTTTTGCTGCAGAGAGTTTGTGATACCACTGTAAAACTTGTTAATCGTTATCTTATTTTAGTGCAATAAATCTTATACGATGCTATAATTTAGTTCCTAATTATTTGTCCTTCACTCTTCATTTTTAATCTGCCAAAATGTCATGTTTACCGCATGCAACCTATTACTTGTTCATACTTATTTCATTTCCCGCTGCATGATCAGACATGTCTGTTCATACCAATTTAATTTGTTGATAACCAGTTGAGTTCATAATCTTGTCTTGTTAATTCAAATTCAGTTGTCAGAATCTCTTTCGATTTCGCTCCGCAAATTGCGGTTAAGAATAAGTAAGCATTCCGTCTTCCGAGATGCATCATTATGTTAAAAGTGTGTCTTCGCGTAGCGAAGTCGACAGTAAACTGATTAAGTACGACATGGTGCACTCAGCAAACAAATGAAGTTTCTTGAGAATTGATGCATTTGGGACAAACCTACACTTGATCCACCTCACCGTTGACTAAAGTGGAGGTTGCAATACAAACTAGGCTTGATCGCCAAAGAGATCATCGTATTGTATACCCTTCTCGCGTCTAAACCAGAAATGGCAGAACGGCCCCTGGAATCTATAATTGAAGAAACAATCATATGTTCTTCAGCAAAATCGGAATTGGAACCTTATGCCCGAAACGCAATTCAGATGATGAATTGGCAAATTAAATGCGAATGACTTAACGAAGTGAAACCGTACAAATGTGTGGAGCTTGGCCATGGCTACTTGCCGAAAGAAAAACCGTCTCTCTGTTTTATCTTAGTATTGGCGTGGAGGGGAGTAGAACTCTCAACACAAATATTGGCGCATAATGATAGACACTTTACAACCGCAGAATTATAGAAGATTATGGAGGAAACTTTCATCAGAACCCGAATCATTACATTTGACAGGCCCGCCTTCCTCATCAAAAAACAACTCCGCGGAGAAACAGTTGAACACTTCTACGGAAAACTTAAAAACTAGCGGAAAATTGTGACTTTGAAAATAAAGAAAGACTAATTGGAGACGTTTCATCACCAACCTAATCGATCCTGAAATACAAAAAGAGTTCAAACAAGCAGTGGAACCCAGGAAAGTTCTTGAGCTGGCTATCAACATAGAACTAGGGATGCCAAATCCACATCAAATACAAGCTCACAACAATAACCTCATTTCGGCCAGCGTTAAGGCAATCAAAAACCTGCCGAGTACTCGCTCCTCAAATTGTTCCCTCACAAACAATTCCCACTGCTCTAAATGTGGGACACCATGGCTTCCTGAACATCGACATCGAAGTTGTTTGCTAATGGTTAAACCTGTAATAACTGTGGTTTGTTAAATCATTAGTCCCTCATAGAAATAAAAAAAAATCGGTAAACACAGTAGAGGAAGAGCCTCAATCCAAGGATTTTCTGAATTTTTTACTAAGATTTTTAGGATGATACGAATCCGACTGCAGTAGCGGAGAGGGCAACATGATTGCCACGATACACAAGGATCTCGAGAAAATCGAATCTCTCAATATGCCCATTAAAATCGAAAATAATTCAACTGCTCTTTTTGTTGATTCAGGAAGTGCTTGCAGCAATTTGAAAAAGTCATTCGCGCCACAAGTAGTTAGCAGTAATCCATATGCAAATTGAGTACGCAAAATAAACAAACCAAAACTGCGGACATTTCAGAAAGAACAAATTCACAATGGCTGGCGTATATCAGCTGCCAGTTTCAAAGTTGTGGTTGATGGCAAAAACTTTCCGACCACTCTTCAGTCGCGATCTTTTGCATCAACTAAGACTTGCGATCACACAATCCTCATCTCAAAACCGTAAAAAATAAATAATTCCACATTACAAATCTCACCGCATTACGTGTACAAAAAACTTTTACAATATTTTTTACAATTAACAGAGCTGAAATCTCGCATTGGCAGATCAAAAAATTATGAAGCAAAAACAAAAATTCAAAAACCATTTTAACCACGACACCAACAACGGAGACGGCCACTTATTAAATTACAAGAAAAAGTAACTTCCGAACTTAAAAAACTGGTTGATGAAAAGAACAGATAACAAAACTCACAAATTGTCCGGACAAATAACTTTTTTTCTCCAATTTTAGTCACTGTTAAAACAGATCAATCCAAAAAACTTGCATTTGATTCAAAAATCCTTAATGAAGCAATTCACAAAAATAATTACCAAATGCTCAACATTGATACGCAAAATGAATCCCAATCTCAACCTAATAGTGATCCTGCGTCGCAAAGCACCTTATATTTTTCAACATTGGATCTCAAGAATGCCTTTAGACAACTAAACTAAGACCCTGAAACAGCCAATCACTGCTATTTCAGTATAATAAGTGGTGATATGACGGGCAGATACAGATTTCAAACTGGGTAATATGGTCTCACAGATATGCTGCGGAATTTCAAAAAGCAAACGATTACATTGTAGTAGGACAAAAAATACCTATTGTTTTTTAGATGTTATACTGATTGGTAGCAAAGAATCAGAAAAAGAGCATTAACAACATGTGTTCTATTGCCTTAAAAGACTTGATGAAGAAAATCTTAGGATTAACTTTCCCAAGTGTCTTTTTGTGAAACTAGATTTCGATTGGCGTGGAAATCACATTTTGCAAGCAGGAATGTTGCCAATGGAAAACAAAATATCAGCAAATTTATCTCAAGAAGCACCAAAGATATTAAAAACTTTGTTCCTCCCTTGGTTCAGTACATTACGTAGATAAATCCGTTCCAAACCTTGCCCAAATTAGTCATTTATTACGCCCATTATAAAAACAAACCTGCTAAAATTGTTTAGATTGATACTCATGAAGACTGCTTTCTTGTAGTTAAGAATCGCATCGCAACTCGAAACACGAGTCAAATGTGATGCATCACGTGCCGGGCTTGATGCTGCTCTTGAACACCTTACATTAGACGGGTGGAAACCCATTGCCTTTGCATCTAAATAGCTAAATTTTTGCAAAGAAAATTACAGCGTCGATGGATTAGAACTAGTAGGTGTAGTGTGATCTAGTGAATATTTTAGTGAAAAATTATCTGTAAAGAAAAGAATTTAAATTTATAACAGACCTCAGAGCACTCTTTTCGATATTGAAAGAAAATCGCTCAAAAAAATCATACAATAGTTTTTTAACCCGTTGGAAAGATAGATTATTACCTTAGCAATTCACAATTGAACACATTCTAGGCGCAAAAACGGGCCTCGTTGAGTACATTCTTCGACGCCCAAATCAAAAAGCTAAAAAGTCTCTGCCTACATGGAGAAATTCATTGTTGCAAAACTGGATATATTTTCCACCTCAAAACACGCAAAAAAAACGAACTCAATTCAATTTATACAATTTAATTAAAACACATGATCCGCACCGCGAATCACTACACAAAGTAAACTTAACCCCAATTAAAACATTTAGCCCTGAACACCTTACATTAGACGGGTGGAAACCCATTGCCTTTGCATCTAAATAGCTAAATTCTTGCAAAGAAAAGTACAGCGTCGATGGATTAGAACTAGTAGGTGTAGTGTGATCTAGTGAATATTTTAGTGAAAAATTATCTGTAAAGAAAAGAATTTAAATTTATAACAGACCTCAGAGCACTCTTTTCGATATTGAAAGAAAATCGCTCAAAAAAATCATACAATAGTTTTTTAACCCGTTGGAAAGATAGATTATTACCTTACCAATTCACAATTGAACACATTCTAGGCGCAAAAACGGGCCTCGTTGAGTACATTCTTCGACGCCCAAATCAAAAAGCTAAAAAGTCTCTGCCTACATGGAGAAATTCATTGTTGCAAAACTGGATATATTTTCCACCTCAAAACACGCAAAAAAAAACGAACTCAATTCAATTTATACAATTTAATTAAAACACATGATCCGCACCGCGAATCACTACACAAAGTAAACTTAACCCCAATTAAAACATTTAGCCCTTCTGCCAATCGCTTACAAAAGTATGAGTTTCCCTTGTCATCTGCTAGGCGAAATCACTTAGTAAATACCAATTCTAATACAAACTATTCAAAGTACGCATACCCCGCGTCGCAAAGACCAGTTAACACTACAATCGCTAAGCGAAACCAACCTCTTTACAATCATATTTTCCATTTTAAGAAAAAATAAGATCCCGCAGCGCGAGAAAAGCAATTATGTACGACTACTTTTCTGCTAATCAAAATAAATTCCAACCCAGTGCTTCTTGCTCAAACTCCCTCTCACAATCAGTTGCATAATTTCAGCTCAAGGTCAAAAATTGTCTGCCATCAGAATTCATCTTCAATTAAAACACCCTCAATAAATAAAATCACTATGCAATCAACGAAATGCATAACCAGAGATAGATTCAGCGACTCCTCTCGCACTGCGGAACCACTAACTACACCCATATCGCCAACCGCCGCTTCTTCCCACGTGATTGCTCCACTCACAGCTAGACCCCATATACCCATATTTGACAATATCATAGGAAAAGTTTTCAATTAACCCTAATAGCCTTTCTCACAAGCAAAAATGCGGTCCTCAAAGAGGCGTGCGACTGCATCCTCACTAACAAAGAAGACGGTTAAAAGAGATCAATCTGTTCATCTACTCGTACTGTCGGGATTTTCATGTATGATCTGGATGAGTATGCACAAACGAAAAGATCGCAAACCCAAACAATATGCAAAGAGGCCTCAATAGATGATTTACACGGTTGTCACCCGAGTACCTGAGATATGCTGTGTATGGCTTCACACTGCTGGTAGCCATAGATGATTAGAGAACTGATCGTCAGATCAACAGAGTTTAAACTCTGCACAGCAATCGGTAAGAATCTTAAATCACTAATTACCGACAAGCAATCGCACCCTCATATACCTTGTGCTGAAACAAACCAGGAAATACAAATTGACTTTGGTGGAGCTATTTACTATTTAAAAAAGCAATGAACCATACTTTCATGGCGCAAGGGATTGTTTTTCTAAATACCCCAATGCATTTATATTTGACAAAGCGAATGGCCCTAATGTAAGAAAAATTTGGACATGTACATAAAAAATCACGGAATTCCTCGTTCTATTTGATGGGATCAAACAAACTGTCTTGTAGGATATCAAGTAAAAAACTTCTATGATAAAAACAACACAAATAATATTGAAACTCCAGTGAACGACCATCGAGCAATTGGAGTTGTAGAAAAACTATTTTAGACAACTAAGAATAGATTTGCATGTATTAAAGAAAAAAGTCGGCTATTATTTTGTTCCATACATAGCATGCATTGAAGGCTATTGTCCACCAACTGCGAATATGAAAACAGAAAACACCAAAGATCTCGCCTTCCGAAGCACACTTTGGTAGAGAACCTAATACTCCACTGAATAATCTGTACTACAGCTAACTTTTCTAATCTCTCATACGAGATTATTATAGACTACTTTTTAGATGAAGACACAGTTACCCCCGAGGCAATCATTCCCGATGACCAATGCGAAAATGGCTAGCGAAGCGACATTGAGGTCGAAAAAAGAATGACGAGAGCCAGAAAAGAGGCCAACGACAGGGAGAAGAGAAGTACAGATGGGGAACCCCTATTCCTCCGCTCGACTCTCTGTTCTCCGATCCCTCTCTCAGAGCCCGCGGTGCAACTCAAACTGGCCCCACAAAAACGCGGCAAACAGATGTCAAAGAAGAACCTCGAGGGCCTAAATGATATGAAGCACTTGCCCCCGGATCAAATATCATCAAGGTGAGCCCCACCACCTCGTCTATCAAGAAACTGAAAAAGTCAATATTTACGGTTCGCAATTGCGCCATTGCAAAATTTGGGACACAACATGAAAGAAAAATGCCACTGAAGGTGTATGCCGATCTTCGCGGGCCAAAAACAAGTGAGAAGTTAGGGGAGAAGAAATTAAAAGAGTTTACCCGCAAAGTCAACGGCAACCATAAAGTGAACCACAAAAGACGCGACCCGCGTTTCATCTTCCAAGTCTAAAATTGCACGAGCGATGAGCGCATCCCAAAAATAATCAATTTCTCGGCCCTCAGAAACCAAAATGTAGCAACAAATGTCAAATCGCTGAGCGAAATGGCCAGCCCTCTACTTAATGCACCAACTCCACCGCTACAACAAGTCCCCCTGCTACAAGTTCCCGCTATCGCATTTAAGAGATCCAGTGGCAGAACACGACGAAGCCTAACTTATTACGGCTTCGAAGACACATCTTCTGACTCCCTAATCATCACATCACCAAAAGGTCAACGCAGAGCTGGTGATGTTGAAAATTTCCAATCACCCAATATCTCTGTAGTGGGAACCATTCAATCTACAGCAGAATATACCCAAGAGGAGACGAATATCTCTCCTGTGATAGGAAATATGTCTCGTCTTGATCCGCGGGTGCGCCGTTTGGTCGACTACAGAAGCCCGACCCCCAAAGACGACACAATTTTTATGACTGTTTATGAGGCGGAAGTGAAAAAGAACTCCTTTATACCTGCTCATAACTCAAAAAGTGAACAATATAATTTATTAAATATCACTAGTTATGATAACCAGCGCATATATTGTCACTACATATTTAACCGGGGACCACGTCTTAATAATTTATTTTTGTCACTTTTGATAAAAATTGTCCTAATTGAACAGTTTTTCCAAAAATCAAGGGGTATGAAATACTTGTGTAAGACGTGTTTATCGTTATCTTGTTTTAGTGCAGTAAATTTAATACGATAGTATAAATTAGTTCTTATTTATTTGTCCTTCACTCTTCATTTTCAATCAGACAATATTTCAATTTTCCCCGCTCGCATTTCATTTACCGGTACATGATCAGACATGTCTGTTCAATCCAAGTTCATTTGTTGATAACCACTTCAGTTCATAATCTTGTCTATTTAATTCATTTTCAGTTGTCAGAATCTCTTTTAATTTTAATTTCGCTCCGAAATTGGAGTTTTAAAATGAGCAAACGTTTCCACTGAAGATCCATCATCAATTTAAAAGTGTGTCTTCCCTTCGAAGTCGACAGTAAACTAAAAAAATTGCCACAGTTTTGTAAAATGTTAATGTTTGAGAGGGTTCATGCGAGGTATACAACTAGCAATCAAATTGACTGAAAATTTTCCGAACATTCTTTCAAACGGTCTGTTTTTGTTATGTGGATATTGTACATGAATTGAATTTCAAACTCAAAATCAACACTGAGCCGCCTGCATCATCACCAAATTTGTGTTGCGACGAATGTACGACAAATTACGGAAATGTTGGACATTTTGCATCAGGTTCTTTATGATTGGTTTGCGACTAATGCTTATGTTAGCAGAGATCAATCGACAGATGTTTTTCACTCTTAAATTACTTCTTTTGTCGGAAGATTTGCACAATAATTATGACGTTATGGAAAAATTTTCACCTTCTGCCGACACCGCAAAATTGATTTTTAAATCCAGGTGACTAGCAGTAAAAAAAGAACTTAAAACTGCCAAAGTTCAGTTGAAAACTTCAAATGCGTCATGGTAGATTAACTTACAGTGTGTACTTGAATTCATTCCTGAGCGTTAAATTATCTGTTTTCATGTTGTTGGCTGTACAGTGCAACATAAAGTGTGTTTTATTGAAAAGAAAAATAGCCTTGATTTTCTCATTCTTTGTTTCTGAGTAAAAGTTGCTCAGTAAGAGAAAGATCTTTAGAAAGTAGAAGGGCGATTAATATCACTGGATTTAATGAAATCGAGCATAGTTTTAAGAAAATGTTACTGAAATAATTGAAAAATAAAACAGTGATAAATTCGAAACTTATGAAATTCAATGAAATCTACTGAGACTACGACTTTTATACGTTTGTTGGTGGTACAGTACTAAGACGTTGCAGAACAATCACCAAATCATGCAGCTACAATTCTTTGGATCGGAATTTCCCCAATATAAATTAGCGTCTCATTTTTAACATAATCTTAGAAACATTATAAGTTAATTGCCCGGAATAGTTTGATTTTTTCAAGCAAAACAAATTAGATATTTAATTAATGCAAAGGTGATCTACAAAAAAGCGGATAACACAGTTTAAAAAAACTAGCCGCAAAAACGTGTTTTCCGAAAACATTTTAGAGAATTGAAACGAACTGGGCTGTGTAAAGATTTCCTTGACGTACAGTGATAGGAAAGCAGACGTTACATTTTGCAAGAGCTTCCTAGGTTTTTTTTTACTAAATTCACAGAATCTTGTTAGACCATCTAGTACGGGCAGTACGATTGATACAAGAGAAATTTTTTCACCTCTTTTGGGTACGCTTCCTTTGTTTAATAACATTTCCTCTCTATTTCCTGTTTTTCAGATCATATCAAAGGACATCATTTTAAAAATTTTTATTATTTAATTAGTTTTTCTTATTTCTGTCTCCAAGGTTGAATTTGAATACAAAAATTCCTATTACAAAAATTTTGTAATTAGTCTTTTTGAAAAATTTTTGTCGTCAAATTTCTTTTCTTAGGAAATTTCATTTTGCGAAAAAAGAACTGTTTTCTTTGGTTTTTGATGTTCAGTTTGAAGCTATTTTCAATATTTTGGCATTTTCTACCAACTTGGCTAAAAATTCATTCACATCGAGTTTCTCTGAGGGTGTCACAGACTCGCTCTTCATTTAATTACGGAACTGTTTCCCTCATAGTCAATGACATCATCCCAAAATCATATTCAAACGCAGCCCAACCCCCTACTCTTACATGGTTTTTGGGATAAAATATGAAAACCCATCGACAACCCCATAATCACTAGATTCAAATTTACACCGGGCACTCAAAGACCGCCCATATTGCATCTTTATGTGGGGTAATTTTAGAGTAAAATTTCTATCATTACCGAAAACCCTCTAATCTTAGATCGTGTTCCATCCAAATTCTAATTGAACCTCTATTCCTTTATTTTTATTGCCTCTAATCCTAAATCGGTGTACTCATTAACCAAATTAAACACCATCAATTTTGCATTTTCTCTGATAACTGAAATCGATCTGGATTGTAGAAATCCAATTTAATTCAATTCAGTATAAACTAGACTGGAATTATCATTCATTCACATAATAGTCAATGTGTCAGTTTGAAAAAATTTTAGTTTCAATGACTCATCTCTTCGCCGATGAATTTTTGATGTTCTCGTTTTTTTGTTTCAGTGGTTATGTATTGTGACTTCGTGGTGTTTGGGAAATGCGATACACGATCGAAACCCAGCAAACTACAGACGTCTGTACGAACACTGAACCCTGCCCCTAAAACTGCTAAAACTGTGTAATTTAGCCCAAATTCATTGCCAGTCTCAATAGTCGAATCCAGCACTAAGTCGAGTTCTGATTGAATTTGACCAAATTTTGCGTATCTGATAAAGTCTATATACTATTGTTTTATAGATAATTTAGATGCTGACACGACCCTTTGTCAAACTTTGCAAAATGTGGCACTTGTAAATTGTTAACAAATGAGACCAATTAAAACGCATTTTTATTTTGTTATCACCTGCTTTTTTTAAGTTAAAGGGGAGTGAGAGAGTTTCATTTAAAACATGAAATTTGGGCATAGTTATGCGCCTGTAAAAAACAATGGATCTCAAAAGAAGAGATAAAAAACACCTGCGTGATTTGAATAGAAGACCAAAGGAAATAACAAGTCGGTGTTATGGTAAAACGCTCATTTTACTAAACGGAGTCAAATTTAAACTTATAAACTAGACCATTTGTCAATAGTTGCTCCAGCTCAAATCGCAACCTTCAAAACTTCAAAGTAGTTCGGCTTATTTATCAAACTAACCATAATCAAGTTTAGATTAGAACTTTAGTTTAGGTTGAAATTGTTTTTGATTTGGTTTCATTTGCGTATGAGGGTTTTAAATTTGGTCCATATTTAAATAATATACGTATCATTATTTCATTGCAAGGTCTCGTTAGGGGAAAGTCGGCATGAAAAGTTATAAATCAACACAAATTTAACCCAAAAGAAAATTCCATAGCCGGCATAGAAAATGCGAGAGGCCATAACGTTATACGCAGCTGTTCAAATTATAAAACAACAAACTTAGCTTGAAATGGGTTGTTTATACCATAACATATTGGTAATGCAGGTATTGTTTATTAACTTTACGCCATATTAGGGTTTCAAACTGGCGGGCACTTCAAATTGCCTTGAATTGTTTGATAAACAACTATATAAATTTCAGGCAACTGTCTTTATCAAAATGTGGCCAAAAACGGTAGGCGGTGGCATTTCAATCTCTTATCAGACTTTCTTCCCCGTTAGTAAGAGATTGTCAACCATAGACGCAAACCACAGAAAAAAATGATTTTATCTGTTATAATCACAATCGATAAAAGTGACGCTTTTGGAACTCGATATTGACTTAATCTATAATAATCATTTTTTAAAGCTTAAGTTGGCGCCAATTTAAGTCGATTGTTGAATTTTTTTGCAACATATCCTAAAAGGCGCTGTTAGTTATGAATATAAACTTGCTCTATTGTATGTCCTGCTGCTTGCAACAAAATCAACTTGCTAGTTATAATGGTCATAACGGTTATAATGATACGCCTAGTAAAGTTATCTGGCAAGTTATTCCAATGGCTATAATGATCAGGCGAAAAAAAAGACGTTTTTGCCTTAAATATACCGGGCTTGAATCTCAGAGCATTTCAGTCTGAATCAGTACATTTCAAGAGTAGAAATTAGTTCAGTTCTTTAGTTCAATTCAGTTTTTCATCCTTATGATTATATTGAGGTCAGAGTTCGCCCAGGCTAAATTTATCCTGTACAGTTTGAAATTTCTAATGCGCCAATGCATAGTCTGAGCAGCAAATTTCCGTACTGATTTTGCCTATAATTGGTAATTTTTATAGAAGTATACATGCTCTTTATTCTGAAGATAGGTTATAGGCTTAGTGGTTACGACTTGCTACGCAAATTAAAGGTTATAAGTAACCACGCGGAGGATCAAATCGCCCATAAAGCACACCTGTTTGGAGGGAGTTCGGCTGAAAATACTTTTTTCATGCAGTAAGAAGTTATACTGTAAATCAAGACTAGCCAGTGTAAATTGTGACTTGAAAAGAGTACTGGCCATCATAAACTAAAGAATTTCATTTCTCTAGACTAATTCAGGGCTGATTTGCTATGCCACCATCGTCCGGGAAATCATTTATCTCGATTAATTGATACAAAAAAGGACACGTTAGTTGCATAATTTTGCTTCTAAGATCTTAATCAGTTTTATATATACTGCTTGTTGGTACCAAAATATAAACAAGCAAATCCACTTACATTACAGTGAAAAATCCCTGTCTCTATTCTTAGTGAAAAATAATTTCCGAAAACTACATATTTAATGATCACTAGTTTGATGTGATGATAACCTTAACAACTTACATTGACTGATAGCCGTTTTTTGTTATTAAATCATTTGGTTCTATACAAAACATGGATCCAAATTTTAGCTTTTTGACTTTTGGGCAAAACGAAGAGGAGGAATAGAAGATTATTAATCAAACTTTCATTAATCCTTACTTTTTTGAAAAAAAAAATTTATGTTTGGTGATCGTGTGGAACTGATATACAAGAAATGAAACTGGTTATGAAATTTTAGAACTGGCTTTGAAATTATCCTCCAACAACAATTTTTGTAAGATGAAGTAAAAAATAAACTTTTAATTAAAACAGAAACCAAAAATTAGTTGTAGGTACAAAAACGCTTCTAAAAAACAACACCTAAAACAAAAAATTGAATATTAAAACTCTGTAATACGGCGAACCTGATATCAAATGCCAAAATTGTTCATTTGTACTAAAAATTACAAAAATATTAAATTGAAAAATAGTATCGATGTAAAGACGAATGTTGTCAAAAACCCATTCAAATACTACCAATTGTGTTTGAGAGCAATTAGATAATATTCAACTAGTTATTGTTTGTTAATTTTTTTGACTGGGTTGAAGCTCTTTATAAAAGAATGGTGACGTTACCCAATGGAAGATATACACATACTTTAGACAACAAACGAGCAAAAGGAGTCAGCAATTGTTTTATATTTGATTTCATTTTAATATTAAAAAAAGTTTTTGCATGTCGAAGAAAACTATTTGAAGTTTTCGGACTAAAAAAAATTTGTTGTTGACTTTTCTTCTTCTGTTTTTGCACAAGTAGCGAAATATGGGGATAAAAGTTGACCTAGTTGCATTATTTTTAATGCTGTTCTCTTATTTTTCCACTAAAGTACCAAATTTTTGACAAAAAGATCAAAAATTTCGGAAAAAAATTGATTGCGCGGGATGGAAGTATTCTGCAATATTGTTAATTTTGCACTAATTATGGTTAATGTGGTTGTTTTTTTATATATAATAAATTTTCATTGATAATAGGTTTTATTAATACATTTTAAAAGTTATAATTTTGACACAATTATCGCTAAAAATAGTGTGTGTGGCTCAATCTGTTATTTCCTGCATAATTGTTTGATTATTGGAAAGCAAAAATTTACAAGAAATTCAAAGTCCAAATTTGGACAAAAACTATTAAACATAACCGATTACTGTAATGCGAATTGCTCTTATACGACTGGCCAGAGCAATTGGTCTCAGTAGTTTTTAGCTGGGGCTTAGGGGCCTAGCTTAAATTTAAATGGGAGAGGGGAAGTGATGGAGTAGAAAAAAGGAGATAAATTGGGAAGTTAAGGGTTAAAGGGACTGCATTGGAGAGCAGTGGAGAGAGTTTGATGGCGTAAATAGAGTTGGAGCGAATGTAAAGGTGGACGCGGCGGCATCTATACACTTAAAGACTAGCAGAGCTCTAAAAGGTCTTGCTCTGCAACTTAATAACCTCTGGTTTTTACCTGTTTCAAAATCAAATGGCCAGATGGAAAACTGATCATGCAAAAATTGCATAAAAAGATCAACATGATTCAAATAGTTGGTACGAACTTAATTTGAGAGCAATTAAAAAGGTAGTTCAGCCAAGGTAGTTAAGCAAACAGAAACAACATAGCTTGAAAATTCTGATTTAAATAAATAGTAACATAAACAACACATAAATTATAATCCGGTTATTCTAGATCATTCTAATGAGGAAAATCAACCTTAAACTGTTAAAGAGTTACGTAAACTGGAATCAATTTCTTGCAATGCAATCTTCTTCATTCTTTCCATGCACTGTCTGGAAAGGGAATCTGATGTCGAGGAGGAGGTTGAAGGGAGTCGCTGCGTGAAATCTTTCTTCCACACACTGTCCAAGTGAGGAACGTGGATTATAAATGAACTGAAATAGGTATTACAAAATAAAGATGCATTTTAAATTATGAGTTGATGACATGACTAGAGATATTTTTTCAAAAAAACACTGTAAGATAATGAGTGAAAATAATTTTTCACCTCAAAGACCTTACATAATTTAGCAGTGATTGCAGTACATGAGGTGAACTTAAGTGGTTTCACTGCTCAAGTAAGCAGCGAAATTAGCTTTATTGGCTACATTCACAACAAGATTGGTTATCACTGACAAATTTGGTGTAACATAGAAAATTTAGTTTATAGGCACTATTAAAAAGAAAAGAAGAGAGATTGTTTTCTTGTAATGTCCAAGGAAGGAAATGTGTGTAAAGCATACGCAAACAATAGTGTTATGAGACGGAATTCCTAATTTCAACCCATTTTTCCCTTTTTTCTTGAAGACGTGCTCACCAAATTTCTTCGTTCTGCGCAAAATGTTAATTAATTGCAAAAAATAAATGTTGCTTCTGAAAAAAATTTTGTGAAATATTGAAAGTCTTACGCTAATGATACAAGAAAAAGGGAAACAATAAACTTTTTCAACAAAGTTTAATTGAGAAGTGTTACTGAGGAGATACCAAAAAATAGAGGAAACGTTCAGGGCTTTTAAAAAGATATCGAATTGGGCATTTGCATTCAAATAAGTTCTAAAGCTCAACGGAACAGTTATTGTTTATGCTTAGATGACAGAACTGAAGTTGTTATTTAACAAAAAGGAGATGTAAAGTGACCGTTTCAAAAAAACATTTCTTGGGGCACATGCAACTGGATCTCGGAAAACTTCTGCGCAAAAAATTAATCAAATTGCTCCTATAAAATCCAATGAGAGCTTAGCTCAATTAAAATGAACCAACGAGAACCTTGCAAGATAAAAATGTGTCTCACAATATTCTGCAATATAGCAATCTAGTTTCGATTAGAGAGTATTTATCGCGTCATTTTCCGTCGTCTTTTTGTTTAATGGCCAACTAAAAGAGCGGTTATCTAAGCACATCCCATCTCACTTATTGTCCCGAGGACGTAACAAAGAAGGAAAGATTAAATGTTTTGTTCATTATAAAATTCAAAATCTAAAACAAATATTTAAAAAATTTGTATCGGGTCTCCTATTTTGATGCTATGTTATGATAGTTTAGTTTTAAAAATGATACTGGTTTTGCTATTGTCTTTTAAACCCTTTTTTTGTTTTTGGTAATACTTTTGGACTTCCGTCGTGATTTCCACTAAACTCTTTACTATATTTAATAGATATGTTTGTTTATCAATAAGTAAAACAGACAAAATTTAACTCATTTGGCTGAAAAAATTGTTTTGTGAAGTTCGACGGAATTAATAGCATTCGTTTGCATCATTTTGTCATGATTTCTTTGTTTTTGCTCCTGTGTAACACTTGGTGATGTCTTCGTGAATAGTTTTTGTCTTCTTGTACTTGGTGAGTAATTAATAATACAGCTTACCCTGTCCATTGTCTATTAGATCGCTATAAACTGTCAGTTTGTGCTTAGAAATGATTTTATTGTTCCGACCCCTCTTGAGGGGGAGGAACTATATACTCAAATGGGTTTTTTTGTTCAGACAATTTTGGCCGATCGATATAATCATCGTAGAGAGTTGAGGCTTGTATCATTAGAAAGCTTGTCCAACGTACAATTTGGAATTGAAAAAACCTTTTCTGGTTTTCTTTTTTTTACAGGGAGTTATCGAGGTTTAAACTTTTCAGAAAATAGAGTGAATTACGCTGATTTTATTCACATTTTCCGGAATTTTTGACTAAAGTTTCGCCAATTTTGTTAAATTTTTTCCAGAAAATATTATTGATTTCTTCTCTTTCAAAAAAAAATTTGTCGGCTTCTTTTGTTTATTTTTTTGCCAAAATTTCTGGCCAAATATTGCACAAAATTTAGACTTTTTCATAAAAAAAAGCACAAAATAGTTTTCTTTAGTCCACTTTGATTAAATTTGCAGGAAGTGCACACCCAAACATCACAAACACAATTTTTGTAGACTCAAAACAGGGCAATTTTTACTCAACATCCGTTGAGAGTGCTCTCTAAATAAAACTTTGCTGTTTTTTGCTAACTTTATTCGTTGATTATCAAAACAGCAGCATTTATTTCTGAATTTTTAACTAACAAAAAAACTATATCTATGATTTTCGAAAAATTAAGAGTTCTCAATGGAGGAACACCATTAGCATGGGTAGTTTTGGACGAGTCTTGGACTGATACAATCCAAAAATAATTCGGATTATAATGAGTCGGTCTCTTTTATTAAAAAAAATTCGATCTTATTTATTTTAATTAAATACAAGATATTTTCAAATCAAAGTTTACTAGTGATAGGTCCAATTGGCTTCCTGATTAGCTCCAATTTAATTTATGCAGTTGATTGCTGGAGAAGTTCTGGTCGTTTCGTATTTTAAAAATATTTGATTTTTTAAAAAAAAAATAACATTGAAATTTGCCTCCATTTTGCTTTTAATTTGGTCATTTTGTAGTCTAGTGTCAGCAATGAACGAGTGCTTCTTCTTTATGCTGAATTCATATTCAATCTTTATTGCGATTTTTTGCCTTGAATTTCGGTTTTCTGGCTTTGATACTACTAGATATAACATTTTTTTTTGTTTTGAGATATTTGCCCATTTTTCATGTTTTCTAGATTTGTCATATTATCACAATATTGACAGGTCATATATCACATTATGAGCGTTCAAAAAAAAGAAAAACTTAATAATACTAAAATCCTTAAAGATATGGATTTTGGTTTTATCAAGGGTTCGGCACTACTTTCTCGAAGATCTTAATTAGATTTTTCTTTTAATTTTGTCTTTAACTGTCGGTTCACTCTGTCTTTTCAGTCGCATGAAATTTCCTGAACAATGACACTGTTTCCTTAGTTTTTCACGAATGAATAAGTGATCGTATATTCTGATATTAGAAGATAGCTGATGGCTTTCACGACTTTGAAAACAATTGTTTTCCAAAAAAAAAAATTTGACTTCGCAATTTTATTCCTTTTATTGTCTGTTTGCTACCTAGTCTCATTAACCAAAGGCCAAACATAACATTATTGTTTCCAAGGAGGAAGGAAAGTGTTAAAAAGACTGGTGGTACAAAGTCTAATGTTTTTGAGGAATTCGTAATGAATTTACTGGCTTTGACACGGGTTACTCACAAAAAAAATAACTTTTGATTTTTTATCATATTTGACGTTCTTTTGTAGACGTGAGGCACATTCTGGTTATTTGCAGGTCTCAAGAACTTCGTCTGGAAGAATAAACAAACCTATTTGATCTTTTCAATTTGTTATTTACGGCTTTCATGTCTTTGGAAATATTTTTTTTTCGAAAAAAAAAACAACTATTATTTAATTTTGCCTTTTTTTTATCTCTTTGTTACCTAGTTTCATTAAAGAGAGGTTGCAAAACACATTATTGATGTCCTGAAAAAGTGCAACCGAACAAATTTTGAGGGCCAAGGCATGGCTTTACGGCTTCGAAAGCGTTTTCCGGCAAGTTTGAATTGATTTCTTGATTGTTGTCTATCTGTTGTTCTTTTTAACCGCATGAAAAATTGAATACAGACAGTTCTTTATTTCCTTCTATAAAAAATTAGAAATTGTAAACCAAAAGGATGTTTTAGTTGATTTCTAATGGTTTTCATTACTTTGAAAATTAATTGTGAAAATTAATATTGTTAAATTAATAAGCGAATTTTTTAACTTTAACGTTTTTTTATTGTCTAATTGTTAACAAGCCGTAATATGGAATTTTCTCATATCTTTTCAGGCGAATTGCAAGTTATTTTGTTTGATTTCAGTTTTATCGGTCGCTATTTTGTTTTTGTCATTAAGTGTTGTTTTTTCAAACAGACATAAAGTTTTTGATGTAATTATTGTTTGTTTTTGTTGTTGTTTGTTTTTGCTCTTCGCCTTGACTCGCTTTGTTAATACTGTCATATCTCATCAATCGAATGCAACATTTTTACTCCACAGAGTTATTTCACCAATTCTTTTTTTTGGAAAAAACTTTTATTTTTGGGTTTTTCTACCTGTTCTTCATTTGGTAGACAATTAGGCCAAAATTGTGTATTAGCGGGGTCGGAACCTTATATGTAATCGCACATTACTGAGCTTCATTGTTCGAGCTATCTTTTCGCAATGAGATTTAAATATTAAAAACATAGCCTGCTGATTGCCAGAAAACAGCAGCAATAGCTTATTAGATCTGCAGTCCCAAAAAGATAGCAAAAGAAACAGACACAAAAAAATTGTTTTAATTAGATGCTGAGATGTTATTTGAATTAAAACCTGTGTCACTATTTGCTGCTTCTATTAGCTGCTCTAAAATAACCTTCAATTAGAGTGATAGGCACTCACTTGACCTTATCTCTTTGAATTAAAGTAGAAAAAAAGTCAGTTTCAGAGTCTGGAAGCCATTTTTGAGAGCGAGGTAAGTCACACATGACCAAAAACTTAATCACGCGAATGAACAAAAAAACTATTTCCAATAACAGTGAAAAAAGACGTGAAAAAAGCCCGCAATTCAGTTGAACTTGCATGAACGAAAGAACAAGCAGATTTGAAGTGATTGTGATGTCATATGGTTGTGACAAAAATCTTGATGACTAAATACAAAACATAGCCGGAAGAATTCCGGAACCCACTCGAATTCGTATCCTCCCGAAAACTGGTGTTTTTCCAATAGCTAATATCTCTATGCCAAAGATGTCAATGCAGAGAAAGCGAGAGTCTGAAGTCAAAGAACAAAACAATCTTTGCCAGAAAAAATTAACATGAAAATTAGGAAAATTCAATTTTTTTCTGTGTATTTTAAGTATACATAATAACGAAAACCGTAGTTTTATGCCATAAAGAACTATTCAATCATAAAAAAGCAGCCATCTCTTGATGAATTCACAAACTTTCAATTTTTGAAGAAAAAGAGAAAAATATAGGAAAGCTGTGTAAAATTTTTGAATTTTTTGAAAATTGCATAGAAAAAGACAACTTTGCAGCAAGAGAAACTTTTGTTCTATAGTAAATAGAGCCTATAGGCTTAAAAATTTACTTCAATTTCCAATAACTTCAATAAAACGTTATAATGGGCCAAAATTGGCAAAGCGATTATAAATCAACAAAATAGTTGAAAAACTTTCAAATTAATCAACAAAAAGACAAAACAAACAGAATGTAATTCAAAGGAAAAAATTGTTTCAAATTAAACTAGGACCTCAATAATATTCGTAGAACGTAATCATCAGTCAAAATCTTTAAACGGCGTTTCAAGCAACTTATCAGTGCCGCACTGTCAAATGAAGTCAATTGCAAACAAAACAAAAATTTAAGAAAAAGCAAAAATCATTATTTTTTAAAAACTGATATAAGCACAGCTGATCAGAACTATACATATTAAGAAATTGATAGACTGATACATGCTAGATTGCGCAGAAGAGGGACACAAACAAAAACACATGAAAAAAATCTATTTCTTGTTTTTTGAAAGATAAAGATCCAATTAAAAAAATAAGTAGAAAAACATTTGCATTTAATTACTTAGCACACATTTTTATAGCTAACCTTCTGCATAGATTAAAAAGTAGACACATAGTTGAACTTTTGGAAGCAAAAAAATGTTAAGCAATAAAACTGTCCAAAAATTTTCAAAACTGAACTTATGATTTTTTTTGCGGAATTTCATATACTGAATCATTCAAAATTATTAGTAAAAGAAGATTAGGAGCCCTGGAAGTGTTTGAAAAAACTTTTTAGCAATTGGATAAAAAAACGAAAAACTGAGAAAAGTTTGACAAAAAACTGCCAAAAATGGGGCATACAATTATAAAAAGAAAAATAGCTCACGTTATTAAGAGGCAATTAATGCATGAATATCAAAAGTAAATTGCATTGTGCACTAATTACTGAAAATTTCGAAGCAAAACTCCGCTTTAAGATCCAATATTGGAGAAATTGATTTAAACAATCCAAAACCGAATTTAAAAATTGGGAAATATATGCTCATTCAGAATTTAAAACGCATTATAAGACTCTGAGAAACAATGTGGTATTAATTTAAGAGTTTCACATACAAATACAGCTTCTGATTAAAATTATTCCTACAAAAGAACTATATTATAAGCGAAAAACTGCGCTAATTGGACGAAAAAACAGCTGAAAATCGTTTTCTATATGCGGCATTCTGACAAAAAAAACAATTTGAAAGTCGAAAAGTCATTCACTGATAGAAGCACATGATCAAAAAAACTTCTCTCAATCAGAGAAAATTAGGTCACACGGCAATTTTACTCTTTTGCTTTTAGGTGAAAACGCCGTCTGAACGGATAGTACTTCCGGTAAAAAAAAACTTAAGAAAACCAATACTCCTCTTCGAGTCGTAAAAACCAAGAAAAGGCCAATAATAGCCCCAGCTATCGCGGTGCGGCTATTAAAAATGGACAAACGGTAAGTCGCTGTTAGTCGAATCTGAAAAATATGGGCCACCCTGCGAGCAATTGTTTGACAGTCGAGTTTTTGTGTGCGAGTCTTACAAAATTCTTGAGACAAGCCCGAGAAAGAATTTTGATTTATGAGGCCTACACGGGTGCTTTAGCGTGAGTCCTTTTCTACACGAAAAATTGTGTGATAATACATATAGAAATATTTTTAGAGTGAATGCGAATTCATTTCTTGACCCTTCATAAACCATAATTTGGGGCTTTCTATTACAGCACATAGTTGTATTTTGCGTCTGACATGTGGTTGTAATTAACGCATGTATCTCGATTAGAGAATATGTTTCAACATTATGAGAGAATTTGTCTACTTGTGTACTAACTCGGGTAGCACCATAAAATGAAAGGATAACTTCTTCCATAGCTTGTACAGCCAAACACTTCTGTTCCAACCATAGCCACTGAAGCGCTCGTCAAAATTCCCGTCTTTCCCTTTGTCAACTATTTCAGACCTCTTCAGCACTGAAATGTAAACAATAAAACTATATTCACCTCATGTCATAAAAACGATAAATAATAAACTGACTAAATAATGAAAGTAATTTATTCTCACAACTTCACTGACACGTTGAACGGACAGCTGTCACCTCGAATGTGAATATTTACGTTGGGTGGAAGTTTCGACTGGAATTTTGTTTTGTTTAACGTCAGTAATTTAGAATAACGTATGTAGCAATTATCTGCAAATTACGTAGGTTATTACGGTTTTTTCGTACGTCAATCATGCATATGGTTTCAAAATGAAACAAAATTTGATGCACCAGGACTAGATAGGGTAAAATCATATTTGGAATCTATCAGGGTCTATATTTCGACATGATCATAGCATAGACGAGTTAAAAGATTGTCACTAAGCAGTCTGGGGGATAAAAACTGGCTCAAAACTAAAAGAGTCTGGGTGGAAACTTTGTGACTAATTTCTTGAAACAATTTCTTGCAACTACATTAGCAAAATTTTATCATTATACACACATACAAACACACATACACACACACGCATATATATATATATATATATATATATATATATATATATATATATATATATATATATATATATATATAAAGAAACACTTTAAATTCTGATCAGTATAAGAAAGACATTCAAATTACGCAATCAGAAGTCTATTTTAATGTAAATTTTACATGCAAAAATCATTTACGTTTATAACAGTGAAGGTACAATTTTGAACCCACTGTTGAACCCACAACATTTATTGTTGTTCAAAATTTTTTTACAGATTAAACACAAGGCCTGATCCCAGCAAATCAGATGCTAATAAATTTGAAACTAGGCCAAGACTGATTGGTTGATAAATGAAAAAAGTCTGGTCTTGATTTGTATTTTTCAATTTGATAAACAATCAATTTACTTTTAATGTCTTTTTTCTGTTCTTTTTATGTTTTTACTGACTCTGGTAAACCATTCCAATCTTTGATTGCTGTACGAGTAAAGCAGTTTTGTAATTTTTGGCCTTTGAACTTACAGTTCCAGAAAAGAATTTCTGTTCGGCGTGATTGTTCTATTGACCTGGGGAAAAGAAGGTAGCTGGCCCGATTTAATTTTCCAAATGTATAATAATCATTTGGTTTCAATGAAAAGTTTTATAGGTGAAATTTTATGTTCTAATCTCAGTTCTTTGGTTGATGCGACCAATAAAAAGAAGCTTTCAAGGCCCAGTTTATTTGTTTTTCTATTGACACTAAAAGATTTTTCCAATCGATTGAATGACTACGGCAGAGTAATGAAGGTGACTAAAAATAAGAGCAATCAAGATTAGTTTTAAAGATGATCTTGGTAAAGAGTCGCGAATTGTGTATATGGTTTTTAATCCACGAGCCATTTTTTCAACAAAATTTTGACTTCGCTCTGGATTGTCATTCTATTGTCTATATGAACACCTAAGTATTTGATTTTTGTTTTTTGTTTTGAGCGCCATCAATTTTTAGAAGTTCCTACCGATTTTTTGTGATTTTGCTAAAAACTATAAACTCAGTTTTTGAAGCATTTAAACTCAGTTGATGTTCTTTGAAATAAATGGTTTTCATAGCACAAGATGAGAGCTGGTTTTTGCTTTTTTCTATTGAATCCCTAGATGTGAAAATAATTGTGTCATCTGCATATTGAATTAGCTCGGTTTTGTTGTCAACTTGTACATGCATATCATTGATATACAGATTGAACACAAGAGGCCCTAAACTAGTGCCCTTTTCTACTAGAACATCTCTTTCAACACTTAAATTGTCTGAAAAAATATTATTTAATACCACTGCCTGTACTCGATCCAATAGAAAACTACCAATTAAATTCAGTGCAGATGTGCCGAAGCCCAGATTATCAAGTTTGATGCTTATTTAGTGTTTCATGATTAATTGAGTCAAAGGCCTTGGAGAGATCAAGGATCGCTGCTGTTACCAATTTGTTTTCATCTGTTTCTTTCCTGATGAACTCTGTAGCGTACATTATTGCATCTATTGTAGATCTTTTTCTTGAAATCATATTGATGTTTACTGGAAGGGCGATTAAGATTCGAATAATCGTTGATTTGATTGTCATAAGAGTTTCAAATGATTTAGAGAGAGAGGGGGTAATTGATATTGGTCTATAATTATTCGGTTTTTCAAGGTCACCTTTTTTGAAAAGCGGTATTATATGGGCTTCTTTAGGCATTTGGGAAAAACGGGTTCTTTTTTGCAGTGGTTCACAATGTAGCTTAGATAATGAGTATTAATAGGACTTGCATCTTTAAGAGCCCATGCGGGAATAAGAGATGGGCCAAGAGGTTTATTTTTTACCAAAGTGACTTTAAAGCATCAAAGCAACCTTTTTCGGTGACAAATCTAAACGAAAATGTGTTCTAAGTATAACGTTTTTGCTTTGGAAGTGTCTTCTCTGACACGGAAAATTTACCTAGTATTGAAAACCTATAGTTCAGAATATTGGATAAATATATATATATATATATATATATATATATATATATATATATATAAATAAATATATATATATATATATATATATATATATATATATATATATATTGCAGTAAACATGTAATTTATTCTGATTATAACCCTCGGGTTAAATATTCACATGCTTCCAAATATTAAACAAATTATTCACAGTATCAGTATTATTATTATTCTAATAATCATAAAATTTTCGCTCATTTGTAAAAACAGAATTTGAACGCTTCTACTTGTCTGTTAACGGCTATTTTCTTGTGCTAATCAAGCAAAACTCGTTTAAAATATTCCAAAAACTAATTTTAGTGTTTAAAACTCAAAAGTTTTGTTTCAGCGGTCTATTTGTAAACTCCCGCCGAGTCAACACAAATATATTTCGCTGATTTTCAAAGGTTTTCAGCAGATTACTTCATGTGAAATTGCAAGAAACTCGAATGGAAATAAGGGATTCATTTTCCAGAATGATGTTTGTTTGGGATTTTTATGAAATTAGAGCAGATGAATAAAAACTTCAGTAATAAGCATTCGTACGTAATGTTTCAATTGTGAAATTCAAAATACTATTTTACACAGGTATCTTAGAAAAAAATTATAAAGAGGATTCTCGATCTAAAAATGCGTGGTCTAAAATTTTCCAGTCTCACCTTCTGACTAATGAATTTTCAAAACAACCCTATTGAAAAAAAAATTGACAAATTTTACACAAATTTTTAGGTTTTTAAAAGTGCTAAGAGTTCAGTATTATAATATTCTCCTCAATATCTATATCTTAAAGAAATTAATTGTGACAACGGAAAAAAATCTGGAGACCAAGGTCGAGAAAGAGAATAACTTTTCAAATCTTTTAAGATAGAGAGAAACACCATGCGCTTTGTCCAGGCTATCCCGGCCTAATATTAACCTTGTACAAACAATGATTTGGTTAAGAAAAGAACTGGTTAACAAAAGATTTAGTTAACTATGTGAAACATATGCTTAACGACCATAGAAACGTCGTTCAACTACATCTGCTTATTGATTCTTAGCCAATGTCCAAAAAATCGAATATACATGCCCGATTTTGTGATTTTTCTTCACGAACCACGTTTTACGATGAAAATTTTTATCGTCTGTTGCGACGCGTTACACTATTTAGTTCAAATTTGCTTCAAAGTTTGATGTATGTGCACTCACATTTCACAAAAGGTGTTTTTGAGGGGTAGCGTGAAAACTTGATAAAATCTTTTGCCACATTTCCACAAAAAAGTCACTACTTTCTTCACTACAAGTAACTTTTTTTAAAAAATACGATAGTGTCACTTAGACCAAAATGAAAAACCCAATTAGTGATTAAAATCAGAAATTTACCTCTCTATACAAATTGCGGACTAAGAGGACCATTAAAAGTTTTGCGGTTACGCATATCATTGTTCGCAAGAACAAATCGAATTTAAGTCACTTATTTCCACTATATTCAATCGTTGGAAATGTTTATGAAAATGTATGAATTTTCACTATATTCCACTCTTTTAATTACTTCTGCGAGTTTTTGTCGTGAATTCATATATAGAAAATACAACCACTGTCACAATTGATCAATTTCACAACATTGTCTTGTTTGAGTAATACAATAGAAGCACAAAGAAATTCGAAACTTTCATAATAGTGTAGTCAATCAAATTCGCAACAAAAAAATTTTGTTTTGACACACTGATGAGAACTGGATGTGCTTAGATTAAATAAAATAGTATTCAAGCTAGATGTATCAGCTTTCTGAAGACTGGCCTAAAAGTTATATATTATTCTTAGAGAATTTGAAAATTGTGATGGTTTCAATGAAACATCAAGGAACTTAGAAGTTTTATTAAAGTTTCAAAGAACGAAAGAAGAACTTACCTGACGAACTTTATTGCTGTGTCGATAAGTAATGGCTACAAAACTAAACTCAATTCTAATTTTGTTTTGGCGCTATCATTATCTTATTGACCTATCAATCATATGTCAGAAGTAAATTCTCCCACCAACAGAAACCTGATTCTAACATCCACCGACCTCCAACTAATGAACTCGATTGTACCCAAGCCATATATGATTCTCATGAAATGTTGATGAAAATAGAATATCACCTCCGGGATTCGGAGTTAAGATCTATTCACATGCCAATCATGTAAAATATTTTTAGCTAATCTAAATTTTCTCTGTATATTTTCGCATAGATAACCACTATAAATACAAGCTAATTTTTGTATATTTTGAGATCAAAATTTAATTTAAAATTCAACTTATTGAATTCTTTGACCCGTGTTATCGACCACGACAATGGTGTCCAGACCAGCTACAGACAGACAAATTTTGGATCTACAGAACGCAGAATCAGCTACTGCGTGGATTATGTCTTTGTGGCGAAATGTCGCGCAGAGAAGAAAGAGGACAAGGTCAACACCGATGGTACTGTACATGACCTACAGGTAACCAATCTCTTTCTTAGTATGTGCGGGCAAGATGCAATCATTAAACTTAGGAGCTTAATGAGTCCTAGGAATTTGATAGACACTCCGTATAAAGACATCAGATTGGCGATTCAAAATTATATTTCTCCTAAAGAGAGAGTAGTAACGGCAGAAAGGGCTAAATTTCTGTCCGTAATACAAGGTGTAGGGGAGACAGACGACGACTTCCTAGCACGTCTTAGAGAAGAAGCACGCTATTGTGACTTCGAAAAATTGAAAACAGCGGCCAACCCCGAAGAGGAGTTGGTAAAAATAAAGTTTATCTCAGGTTTGAGACCCTGAAGCAAAAATTAGACTACTAGATGGTATTAAAGCAAAACCAGCAATGTCGGTTACTGAAATGACCGAGAGCTTACAGTTCAGAAGTCAAGCAATGGCTTTTGCAAGTTCTTCATCAGGTAATAAGCCCTTTACGGTGAAAGAAGAAGTTGGGTTCAACTTCAAAAAGACCTTTCGAAAACCAAATGAAAAAATTACGGCTAATAGAAACAGCAACATGTGCACTAGGTGTGGAGGTAAGCCACACTCTAGTAGACCTTGTCCAGCGCTAAGTAAGAAATGCAACACCTGTGAAAAGGTGGGACACTTCTCAAAAATGTGTAGAAGCAAACCCCAACCAAATTCAGGCAAGTACAATAAACAGAATAACTTTTGCGAAGAAGAAAATGTTTCTTCAGAGCAAGCATCTCCAGCATCGGAGATGGGAATGTTTTACACTAAAGAACAAATCTTTAGCATGTCTGTGACATGGGAATATATCTCAATAAATAACTGCAAAGTAAAAATGCAGGTAGACACAGGTGCAGATAGCACAGGGATATAATCAAAAATATGGACTGAGCTTGGTAAACCTCAGTTGGATGGTAAGATAAGACATCTTGAAGCTTATGATGGTCATCAATTAACGCTTCTGGGATCACTTACTTGTGACGTTGAGTGGAACGGAAGCAGGCTCACTCAAAAACAACTTGCAGTTGTGCAGTCTGATAAAGAATTTGGACTACTTGGTAGAGACCTTCTACCCAAGCACGGCGTGAAAAACATCACAGCCGAGCACCTACCTGCTGTGAAGGGTTACAAAGCTCATGTGAAGTTGATACCAGGAACACAGCCAATGTTCTGCAAAGCCAGAAAAATACCTCTACCTCTTCAAGACAAGGTCACAGAGAAGCTGGAACAAATGGTCAGACAAGGCATCCTTGAACCGGTACAGCCAGGAGGAGTCACTAATGCATCTCCAGTGGTGTGGCAGAGAAAGAAGAGTGGAGAACTGAGACTTTGCGTGGACTTGAAAGTGCACATCAATGGAAAGGTCATGGATGAGGACTACCCAATACCAGACATGGAGACGATCTTCCATAACCTACATGGGGCCTCATACTTTGGCAAAATTGACCTCTCAGATGTCTACTATCAAATTGAACTTGACGAAGAAGCAAAAGATATATGCACAATCAACACATCTCAGGGACTGTTCAAGATGTGCCGACTACCTCAAGGATTGAAAAACTCTTCTTCAATCTTCCAGAATTGCATAGAATCAACACTCAAAGGAATCAAAGGTGTTGTGATCTTTCATGACGATGTATTGGTGTATGGAACTACCAAGGAGCAGTTCGACAAGAGAATGCTTGCAGTCAAGAGTCGACTACGTGAGAAACACTTTACTATTAATGAGAAAAAATCTAACTCAAAACCAGTCGATAGCGTTAGCTTTTTGGGATACTCCATTTCAAAGGAGGGAATAGCACCAGATCCCAAACATGTTGAAAAAATAAAAAATGCAAAAGCACCAACTAACAATAAACAACTCGAATCGTTTGTTGGGCTAGCTAATTTTTACGGAAGAATGATTCCTGATTTTGCAACAAAAATGCTACCCTTAAAAAACATGAGAAATAGCGATTTCTCATGGGGCAAAATGCAACAAAAAGCCTTTGAAGACATAAAAAATGAATTATGTTCTAACCCACTAGTACAGCCATATAGTCTACAAAAAGAAGCAACAGTTACTACTGACGCCTCTGAAAAAGCCATTGGCGGGGTTCTTTCGCAAGGAGGACATCCAGTCATATATGTATCGAGAAAATTGACTCCAGCGGAGCAAAACTACTCGAACATAGAGCGGGAAGCACTGGCAATTGTCTTTGTGGTCACAAGATTGAAGCAATTTCTTCTTGGAAGACGATTTACCCTACAGACTGACCACAAACCACTCAAATATCTCTTTGCACCAGACGAGGAGATCCCGAAGACAGCATCAGCGAGAATCACAAGATGGGCAATAGCTCTAATGGGCTTCGACTATGAGTTGAAGTACACACCAGGGGAGCAGATACCCCATGCAGATGCTTTGAGCAGAATGGATTTTGACGAAGACGAATCCGACAACGATCGAGTGTGCTTCGCAATCAATAACATCTAATTCGCTCAGAGTGATTTGGTGACCCAAGCAGAAATCAAAACTGAACTTGGAACAAACAGACTCTTCCAGGACATAATGAAACGAATCAAAAGCGGCAAATGGAAACAATGTTCAGAAGCGGAAAAAGGATTCGAACAACAGAAAGATGCACTTACTTTACATAATGGAATCATCTTCAGAGTTGTTGTTCCTTTCATTCCACCCAAACAACGACACTTGGTTTTGGCAAAAGCGCATGAGACACATCCCGGAAAGAATGCAACTGAGGCATCAGTCAGAATGATAGCTTGGTGGCCTGGGATTACCCAAGACGTTCAACACTTTGTTAGTAAATGTAAGAATTGTCAATTGAACAGGCCTAGCCTGGGAAAAACAGTCTCTACGTGGCCAGAAGCCGACGTTTGGGAACGGCTCCACATGGACTGGGGACCAAGGCAATATATTAGTAATTGTTGACGCAGGTTCTGGTTGGATAGAAGCCTTCCCCGCGGGAAATAGAACATCAGAAACAGTTAAAATATATCTTAGTCAAATCTTTGCAAGTTTCGGAATACCAAAAACTTTAGTTTCTGATAATGGTCCTGAATTTGTAAGTGGTGACCTTAAACAGTGGTGTGAATCACTGGGAATTAAGAAAATAGAATCACCCGTCTATCATCCAAGAGCTAATGGACTAGCTGAAAGAGCAGTTCAGACAGTGAAGCGGGCACTTCAAGCGTGGAGTCCCAACCTTAATGTGTCATTTGGAGCATTCCTGCAAAGGGCACTGATGACACATCGCAACACTTCAAAGACTAGGAGCAAAACTCCAGTTGAACTCTTGTTGGGACGCAGAGTGAGACTACCCGCAATAGCAGATTTCGACTTGTGCGAACCCATTCTATTCAAGGCCAACGAAAACACAAAAACAGTTCCTGCTACCTTCATCATCAGGAAGGGCTTGAACACATCTTTCATACAGCCTGAAAACTCAGCACGGACTATTCTAGTGAGCGACAACAAAATTGCGAGACTAGACGAGGACAATGTGAAAACTGAGCCAGCAGTGGAGGAGACCATATCTCAATCAGAACTACAACCTCAGAACACAGATGTGGGACCTTCACATCAAGATGAAGCTTCTGCAGCCACATCATCTGCAGAGCACCAACAACCCGAAACCTCAGAGCCTTCACGAACATCAACCAGGAACAGAAAACAACCTGACAGATTTGGAGAACCTATACCCACAAACTTGCTTAAAAAAGGAGGGAGGATGTGATGGTTTCAATGAAACATCAGGAAACTTAGAAGTTTTATTAAAGTTTCAAAGAACGAAAGAAGAACTTACCTGACGAACTTTATTGCTGTGTCGATAAGTAATGGCTACAAAACTAAACTCAATTCTAATTTTGTTTTGGCGCTATCATTATCTTATTGACCTATCAATCATATGTCAGAAGTAAATTCTCCCACCAACAGAAACCTGATTCTAACATCCACCGACCTCCAACTAATGAACTCGATTGTACCCAAGCCATATATGATTCTCATGAAATGTTGATGAAAATAGAATATCACCTCCGGGATTCGGAGTTAAGATCTATTCACATGCCAATCATGTAAAATATTTTTAGCTAATCTAAATTTTCTCTGTATATTTTCGCATAGATAACCACTATAAATACAAGCTAATTTTTGTATATTTTGAGATCAAAATTTAATTTAAAATTCAACTTATTGAATTCTTTGAGCCGTGTTATCGACCACGACAAAAATTTTTCCCAAAAATTTTGCTCAGACAATAACTTAAAGGAATTCAACTGAAATGTTTTTATTTGAGTTACTCTTCTCATTTGAGTGAGATTTTGTCAATTACTTAAAACATATGAATTTAATTTTTGAAAGCATTTCAAGTTGGAGTTAATTTAAGTTATTTCAATTTCAATCAGCTGATTGGAACAGTTTATTCTTCATGATCAGACCATACCAGACTGAAATTGTCACCGATGAGAATTTTGGATCAGACTTTCATGCTACCTTTGTTCAGACTTTTTTGGAAGATTAAAGTTTCATGAGATTTTGATAGCATATTATCTCTTTGTATGGTCAAAGTGATCGCAAATGTTTGCTTTGGCTAATCAGAGGGCAACTAAGCATAGCACCTCAACCTGGGTAACTTGTATGGATGCTTTTATCTGGCGAAAATAGCAAATTTCTTACCAATAAATGGTTCGTAGTTATTTCGGTACGGAGCTTCATACGGTTGTTTTGCACTGACCCACCGAAGGTAGTCTGTACTTTTTTGTCCCTCCGGCCATTTTGTCTTCAGAAAAGGCTGAACAAAATTTGATTCCAGCGCTTTGAGAAGCTCTGATTTGTTTTGTGGAATTGACATTTCGGAAGACGGACTCAAAATGTACTCAAATGCTGGTATGACCAGCGCATGTGGAGTTTTGGAATTGTTTAAGAATTGGAGGTGATTTTGGATGGAAGAAAGCAGAATTGGCGGTACAACGAAATCTACGTCTGCAATGAACATGAAATTAGCTCTTTTTGGGGTGTGCTGTATGGCAATATTGCGTAGGTGGTTGATGGGGTATGGCCGGCCGGGAATTTCAAACACTAAACAAACAGACGTAAATTACATCTCTAAAATAGATTACAACCAGGCGGAGTTTTAATGTGCGTCCATATACAAATTTCCAATCCAACACACACAAACAATTTTACACTCAAATTTGGAAAAGTAAAAGCTGTATTTCCCCAACATGGAACGTGTAACCACAAATCCGGAATACAATTGAGCTTATTTCTGAATATCAATTTCTTCTCAGACTAGAGAGCGGCTATACCAGAAAAATTACTACAAATAAGAAGGAAACAATTTTTGCCAGTTTTGAATTCCGTGCTTGTTCGATTGTCTGTGCCAGCTTTATCACATCCTTAACTGAATTGAAATGAGCATTAGAAAACATTTCTTCTTTGTAAAGCCGTTCCTTGCAAATTTTATACAGAACAATAAAGTAAATCTGATTGATCGGAAGTTTAAGAGTCATTAAGTTATTGAGTTATGCAGCCCTCAAACTATAAAATGACCAAGTGTTTTGATGTTGGTTATGACATTTAGGCTTTAAAATAACCATTGCACCAATTTACACAAGAGAAATGAAGGTACGAAAAAAGTGTAACAAGAAAACAAGTTTTGTCTCGAAAAGAATCGTTCAAAAAAATTAAACTTTTTCCAACACCAGATTTCAAAACATTGACAGAAAAAAATTCTGTGTGCGCAAAACATTTTATTCTATATGCGAATTTTGATCCCTAGTACATTAGTTCTGCACAGAGAATGAAAACTCTTGATTTATATGTTCATCTGTGCTCAGAAACATTTTAAAAAAGTATTTTTGGAAACAACTGAAAAAAGTCTTTTTAAAACATTACACCACAAAACAGAGCAATTACGAAGCAGATTTGTCTATGTTGTCGAGGATTTTCACGAGTTTTAATGTTACAGATTTCAGGCGAAGTTAAATTTCGAGAAAATGAAATATTTGTCACATTTGTCCACGATCTGTCTTTTTGAGCTATCATCGCACAAAAATTGTTTACTAACTGCGGATTAAAAAAGCAAACCGCTGGTTTGAAAATACTCATAATATGCTAATTGTGGTATCTTGTTTTCTGAGCTATGTTTGAGATCACTATCAATAAAATTGAGAAATCTAACTGTAGCAAAAAAGACAGCGGTCAGTGTTAACAAATTGTAGAAAAATGTGACGGGACATTGTCACACTTGTCCACGATTTGGTCTAATCGGAAATTGGCCGAGGAAAGCCAAATGTGCGCTTTGCAGCTTAAAGAAAAAATTCATTTGGTCTGACGGCGTGAAATGGCAAAAATAGTGTAAAAATTTCGGGGGTGTTTTTCCCTGATTCAAAATGTCTTATCGGAGATCCAAAGAGTCTGACAAAGGGTCTTAATGGATAAACTTATTGGTATATCTGATGGTCATAGATAAATTAACCAATTTCGTTATAGTAATGCAAGTGCGTATTTGGCACATTTTGTGGGAAAGGACACAAATACTGTTTACAAACTGACATTTGATTTCACATAACAACAAAAATGATAAATATTGAACTTAAATTCAAAAATATGTAAGTGAAGTCCTGTAGTTTTGAAAAGTAAAATCCACTAGATATGTGTCAGAGATTTTAGGCCATATAAAATTTCGATAACTTTACCTTGTCCTCGATACTGATTTTTCTATATGTCTCCCCAAAAATATCTTCCTATGTCACAAAACAACAAAATTACAAACTTTCGGAAATAAGTATAAAAATATGTAAGTGATGTCCTCTATTTCAGATAAGTGAAATCCACTGACTATATCTCGGCGATTTTAGGCAACCTGAAATTTTTTTAACTGTTGCCTTCTTATTCTGGATAAAAACCTTTCTTATATGTCGATTGGCCAGAACAGAGTCAATGAAAATAACTTAAAGCAATAACTCAAAAAAAAACAAAATTAAAGCATTGTATTAAATTGATGTTGATTTTATCGTTGACTCAAGTTCGTAACACCCTCTCTCTGATATCAGTTCCATAATATTATCCTGCCTCTCTAGTGATGAGTCAATTACTATCATGATAGATGATCAGTTTTATAACAAAAACATAGCCGGAAGAATTCCGGAAACGACCCCAAGGAGAAAATTGCCATACTTATTACTAAACAACTAGAACAACTATTGAGAACCCTGATCCTCCAAAAATGCCATTAAAAAGTTAAGGAAGAATAGAAACGGAAAGCAAACAAATTGAACAAAAAAAGCTAGAAAAACTTAATGAGTTTTATTAATAGTACAAGGACACGAAAAGCTCGCAACATAGGGGGCAAGTCACAATAGGCTAAAAAACTTGTCTCAGATATAATAAAAAAGAGAAACTGCAAAAAAAAATGTTTTAAAAGTTCACAATTTTTCTGTCATTTTTCCTACGAAATAAATGTTTTATACCAACAAAACTTTAATCAATTAGTATCTGAAATTTCCTTAAGTAACAATCTTCTATTCAAATCCCACTTAAAGCAGTAAAACAAAAAAACAGGCAAGAAAATAATTAAATTTTGTTTAAAAATCAGCAAAACTGATCAAAAACATCCAAATTAGCATTAAACTCAAATTAAAAACTTGAAAACTTCAATTTTTATCAAAACAAGCCTAAAACTAATGCAATATTATAATCAAACCTCATAATCATCAAAAGTTGCAAGATACTGCTTTTAAAAGCCGCACGTGAACAAAAAAATTTCGCTCGCTTAGAGAAAATTTTTTCACACGTCAATTTCTCGCTCTCTCAAAAACAGCGGTATGAACAAAAACCACTCTCTTTTCGCTCCGCTCTTCACCTTTTTTAAGCACCAAAATCACTCCAAATTTTTTCACGCGTTTGATTTCCCACTTCAGAATTCACTCCAATAAAATTGATTAAAAAAAGGAATTCTCCAATACTCCTCTTTGAGTCGTAAAAAAACCATTTTCTCTTAAAAAACAGAGAGAAATAAAATAAAGGAATGCAGTGATTTAAAGTATGTGGAACTCTGAAACTTCAGATTTCCCGAATAGCCAATGTGCAAGAACAGGAAAACTATGCTTGATTACATTTTTGAAATATTACAGTAGCACACCAAATGACTGTTTTTTGCCGTACTCTTCTATTGGTCGGATGATAAGTGATTTGACAATTAAGCCATCGTTAGAAGACGTTTCAAAATGTAATTGTGTACATATTTTAAATGATTGCCACTATGATGTTTGCGTGTGACTAAAACTGTAAACATGGTTAAAATTTTAGGCACACGCAACTGAAACGCGTTCACGAAAAATTTATTTCCAGCAGCACTTTTATAAACTAATTAGATGTTTTTACAAGGTCTTAGTCATATGAAGCTTAATCTGATTTAAAAAATGAGATAAAATTTTTCTGATGAAGAAAATTCCCGAGTCACGGGAGTAAAAAGTTATAAATGCCTTACCGATATGTAGGGCTATATTGTCCCTTCGGGATAGAACTGACGATGTTTCCCACCACTGATAGAGGTCAATTAGTTTGGCCTCTGATATGTAAAGAGCCACACTCATCATCCCCTTCCAATTTTCGACCAATCGCTCAAAAGCTCCCCATCGGTCGAAACTGAAATGTGTAACTAAAACAATTTCGTCATCTGATGTTTGCTTATCGGTGCTCGGATCCAAAATGGCGCCATTTGTCTTCGTGGGCCAATCAGAAAAGGGCATAAATAGAGCATGTGTTCTGAAATCTCCGTTATGGGTCCAAAAAGCACATCGTTTTGGGATTTGTGAAATTGTATCGAGTCTTGTCGGAACGTCCCTATGTCCGAATTCTTGATGTTGGCGTGAGATATCCGATCGGTTTTGAATATAATCATAATGAATCAATTCTTTGTCAAAAGTTTGTCTATTTCTAAATTGATATCCGTCAATAGTTGTATAAAACGAAAGCATATTGCGATGCAATCCAGTAGATAGAATAGAGTCCTCGTTTACTGAGAAAAAGTGTTTGTTGGCATGGTTGAAATGGAGAATCTTTGGCTGGTTAAAACACTGATGGCAAAATTGGAAATGTTCCTGATTTTCGGATGGCATCTGACAGTTGAAGTTGCAGGGAATTTTGTAGATCAAACTTGGGTTCTTCTTGAAGACTAAAAATAATCGAAAGTAATTTGAATCATGATACGAAACAGGTAAAATTTGAAGTAAGATATCAAATTAAATTGTGAGCTTTCATTATTAATGTTGGCATTTGGCATTTAATCGTTCGGTTACACTCTGAAATCTATGGTTAATACTCTTTGGTCATACATTTCTTTTTTCAAACTTTACCTCTAAACAAAACTGACTAATAAGATAGTTTTCCTGCAATAACAATAATTTGTTCCCGCATAATCCTAAAGCGCAGCATTGGGCTGAATGACACTTTTTGCCGCTTACTTTTTATTGTTTTACTCAAAAAACAGTGTTTTAATCACGATGTTTCTCCAGGATTAGTTTGAGGTCCTCTTACGTTTCATTTTTACGAAAAAGAAAATTCTCAAAATGTCAAAGTTACAGAAAAATTAGACCAGAATGCAAATGACAGATGCTGCAGCTGAAGTGCAGCCGAAAAAAATCGACCAATACAGGAATTAAGTGTTCTCACTGAAACTGAAAACTATTTGCAGCAAAATAAATTGCCGCTAATTTAAACTAAAACTGAACAAATTTATTTTGCTCAAAACTATTATGAAATAGATCTTCTTTTTCTTCAAGGATCTTATTAGACCGTACACAAGCGGTATTTAGGTATTCGAACTATTTTTAACCTTTATTTGATCTTGAATTGAAGAAAACTCTAAAAATTATGGCTACCGATATTCGTTTGATTTATTTGATCAGACATCAAATTCCTTCAAACACAAGACTAATGTCTTTCAAATCATATCTTCTTTGGAAGTGTCTTTAAATTGAGTGTTTTGTCAATGTTTATCAGAAAGAAATTAAGATGTGTAAATTGACTAAAAATTTTGGAAAAAAAATTATTAGAGTATACACTCTAGTAAGTAAGTTGTGATAATAAGATGGAGCTTGAAATGATAGCTCAAAATAAGAGAGCATCGAGATACTCTCGCAATGTGGACCAGTTGGCTCAGTGGAGAGCACATGATTGCAATCAATTAAGAGATTGTGGGGTCGCAACCCACAAAGGTCCCAAACTTTACTCTCACTATAATGGGTTGACATAGAATCAACATAACGAGCAAAGAGTTGCTCTAATAGGTTATTGGCCCAGAATAACGCTCTAACTAGAAATTGAAAGTGAGGAGATATGATGCACAACTTAAGGGGGTGGGCTAGAGTATACACTCTAGTAAGTAAGTTGTGATAATAAGGTGGAGCTTGAAATGATAGCTCAATATAAGAGAGCATCGAAAGACTCTCGCAATGTGGATCAGTTGGCTCAGTGGAGAGCACATGATTGCAATCAATTAAGAGATTGTGGGGTCGCAACCCACAAAGGTCCCATAATTTAGTCTCAATATAATGAGTTGACATAGAATCAACATAACGAGCAAAGAATTGCTCGAATAAAATTTGTCCGTTAAAAGAAATTCGAATGTGATAGATATTTGCTATAACAGACAAAATTAGTGCAAAATGATTTGAATTATTCGAAAAAGTTTGTGTAAATGGAATACATTACCGGAATGTTCTCGGTCAGCAAAAAGCGAAAAGGATTATAATATAAACTGACTGATTTCTTATTTTCAACACGCGTGCATCCTATTGCAACCAATAGTTATTTTTTGTTAAGAAAACAAAATTTTATTCATTGAATAATTCAAGTATCTGATTTTTAAAATTGATAAATGCCTGCACTATTTATATAATGTTGTTTTTTGGAGTGTTTTTAAACATTGAGTAATAATCTAGTTTGGTGTTGTTTTGTAAAAAAATAAGTCTTTGTTCCACTGATGTAGGTTATATCTTCGATCGATTTATCTTCAAAGTTCCGATCTCATTTGCTCGTAAATAATTTTGCCAAAGATTACCCATTTTAATCAAAAAACAGTTTTCCCAGTTTTACATCATCATCATTGTAGCACGCTAGAAGTTGCTCACAAATTTGGGCCCAGAAATTAAACAAAGAACAATGATGGTATATCATCAACTAACACCCCCTGGCCAAAAGAACCTAACCTTAACTTGTCAGAGGTTTTGGGGTTAGACTTCAGACTAATTCTGCAACCTCTGATATTAATGCTACTAGAGGATGCTTTGTTAATATTTTACGTGACTTTGATGAAGCCACAGAAAAAATCCTACATCAATCGGGAACCGTATACAAGTTCGAGACAAAGTTCAGAATTTTGAAGTGATTTTGCCAGTGTCACGTGAACTTGCTTAAAATTCAATTTTGGAGGTTTGAGATCCAGCATTCTATATAGGAAAATCTGGCGTTGTAGAAACTGGCCTTGAAGAGAATTGGTATTTTAAAACGTATACGCGTGTGTTTCAAAAGATGTTTGTACCTGCATTATATATGTCCTGATCTGCGGTATGAAGAGAAGGTTTCAACTCCAGTTCTTCGCTGACAGTCGAGGTCCACACAGATCTCCACATTGACTCATTCAACCTATCCAGGAGCATAACTACAACACCTGCGTTGAATCCCATCCCGATGGCCGGCCAATTTTCTGTTCTGAGATACCACTGGCTCTCATTGTCAGTCATGCCTGGAATAGAATAGACATTTTGTATGCAGTACAAAGCTTGACCTTACTTTAACCTTTAAAATAGGCATTTCTTTTCCCGGGTTGAACTTTCTCTGATTTCATAAAAAATCATACACGAACTAGAATGTCTTCTAAAAATTACGTGACCTTCGTTACTCTATCTTCATCACAACTTTTAAAATGTTACATAAATTGCAATTTAATCTGAGTATTTATTTGGCGAGTTTATTTGCTACTAGTCCGGTGTTTTCAAGAGGAAAATTTAATTGCTCTATGTGCTGAATTATGAAAATAGGTATAATAATTATGATATAAATATGAAAATAGGTATAATAATTATGATATAATTATGAAAATAGGTATAATAATTATGAAAAAGGTAGATTTTTTCTACAAGTGAAAACATTGAAGAAAGCCTGGTGCAAGATTTTTAAGGAACATAGCGGCAGTTATGGATGCAGTTTTTCTTCATAGTAAAAATGGTGAGCATGGTGATTCATAGGACACCACTGGGTACCTGATAGTATGAAGTCAAAAACGTACCAAAATCTGACCTCAAAGTCAATTATTATTTCACCAATATCACATTGATAAAATATCAACCTATCAATGAAATACATTGATCTAATTGTAAACTCTGTCGGAGAATAACAGAAGTTCGGAAGATTCAATGCAAATAATATAAACATATAAGCTCCAAAACGTACAATCGCACAACGTATATAGTCAGTCTATAAGCAAACAACGTCTGTAGCAACATCGATCAATGTAACAAGTGAAAACTTAGACGGCAAGGTTTTTTCGATGCTCTTTTACTGGTTTTTTGTCTGATGTCATTCACGTCAAAATCAGTTCCTATTCAATCGGCAAGTGTCTAGAAAACCTAAAAATATTAAGCCGAAAACCAGCTTAATCGATACATATAGTGGTTATATTTACTTAAAATTAGGTTAAATGAACTTTTTCGGAACTTTCTACGTATATTGGAACGTATTTTATTAATTCAGAACGTATGCATTTGAATACTCGATTCTGATTGGCTAATAATCTCGCTTACTTATTTACTTCGTAACATCCTCCGGCCCGGAAGATGTTGGGAAAACTAGTACAAGTTTTACAAGCGGGCGGACGAGTGAACCGGTCGGCGTGCGTAAAACAGCGGAGCGCGCGACGCTATCGGAGCCGTAGCGGAGTTCCACAATCCGAGCGGTTGGGTAGTAACCCCTAGGGTTGGTTTCTTCAACTATCCAAACCAAGTCACCGGTCTTAAGGTGTTGCTCGGCAGGCGTCTGCCACTTAGAGCGTCGGTTCAGCGTCGGTACGTACTCTCTGATCCAACGGGACCAGATCGCATTAGCGTACGACTGCGCACGGGCGTAGCGTTTATATGGTCAAGCTCATTATTGCCGACAAGAGACGGAATACCGGTAGAGTATTCTCCTAGAAGAAAGTGGTTGGGCGTTAAAGCGTTCAAACCGCACGGATCAGCGCTTACTGGTGTTAAAGGACGCGAATTGAGAGCATTCTCCACGAGACAAAAGGTAGTATGCAGTACCTCATCCGTGAGGCGACGCGTGCCAAGAATAGTATACAACACGCGCTTGAAGCTGCGTACCAACCTCTCCCAGATACCACCTTGATGTGGTGCGCTGGGTGGATTGAATCTCCATTTTATACCTTTGTGAGCGAGCTCAGCTGCAATGTTGACAACGTTCCACTTTTCAATACTTTCTCGGAGTTCTTTCTCCGCTCCAATAAAGTTAGGGCCGTTGTCCGACCAAATCATGGCAGGTGTACCCCTACGTGACACAAACCGCTCAACTCCCATAACACAAGAACTGGTGTCCATGGATGTAACTATCTCGAAATGGACAGCGCGAGTAGTGAGACAGGTGAAGAGGAAGCCCCACCTTTTCTCAGTAGTACGGCGGACAGTAACATAGAATGGCCCAAAGTAGTCAACGCCAGTGTTCGTGAAGGGAGGAGACTGGTAAGCAAGTCTCTCCTTAGGTAAGTCAGACATGATTGGTTTCATGGTTACAGCTTGGAATTCTCGGCATCTCAGGCAGTGTGCTTTGATGGAACGCAAAGATGATCTTAGTTTCAGTACTGTATAGTGTTCCTGCACAATTGATCTTAGGTATTCAACGCCTTGGTGATAATGCTTTGCGTGCGTGTGTTCAAGAAACAGTTTTACAAACGGATGACGTGCGTCTAAGATGACTGAGTACTTCACGCTAAAACCAACTTCAATTAACCGCTTGATGCGGCCCGAGGAACGGATTAGCCCATTTGGACCAATAAACGGTGAATGTGGAGCAATTCGGCTACTCCGTTTAACGAATTTATTGTCAAGAAGATCTTTTCTTTCGGCTTCAAAAGACTCTCCTTGCACCAAGTACTGTAGATGACGCTCGGCTTCGTCAAGCTCAGTAGGGTCGGTAATGCTACCATCGGGGTTACGGTAGCCGGCATGTTTCGGCAAAAGCCGGAGAACGTATGCGGCAATGCGCAAGTACTTTTGATAAGAACTAATCTTATCAAATGGGAATAACGACGGAACGGGAGTTGTCTGTTTTTTAACAGATGTAGCGAGAGAAACAGTGTTTTCTATAATGACTGCTCGGTTGACGCCAAGTTTGATGTTATTAATGACGTCTTTGTTCGGCACGAAAGGGAACCTTGAGTTAGTTAAGAAATGCGGACCATTGACCCAACTGCTTAGTTGCAAAACCTCAGCGGACATTCCACGCGTGCCAGCGTCAGCTGGATTATCCTTAGTTGCGACGTGGTTCCATTGGTCAACGCTGGTATACTCCAAAATTTCACAAACGCGGTTTGCAACAAAGAGTGGTTGCTTTTCATTAGAGTTAATCCATTGGAGAACGGTCGTGCTATCTGTCCACATGAATACTTGGTTGACAGGTACTGTAAGTGCTTGTGTAATTTCTCTTTTCAGTCGAGCGGCAAGTAGAGCTGCTTGTAATTCGAGTTTTGGGACAGTCATTACTTTCATTGGCGCCACGCGCGCTTTCCCTAAAACAAACGCAAGCTCTGTTTTTTCTTCGCCCGTAGGTGTTTTTACACGGGCTCGCAAGAATGCGACCGCACTGAAAATATCCTGCGAACTGTCACCGAACATATGCAACTCTATATTATCAAAGGGTTCACTAAAGTAACTTCGAGGAATTTTGATGTTTTCAAGCTTTGGTAAGTCCGCACTCCAAACCAAAAATCTTTGAACCATGTCCTGTGGGAGCTCGTCATCCCATTGCTGTCCTGTGACACGCCAGATATCTTTTAAGAGCAGTCGCGCACCGACAGTGAACGGTGCGACGAGACCAATTGGGTCAAAGACTTTCGAGACAAGACTTAGGACCAAGCGTTGCGTGAGGGACTTGGTGATAGCGCAGCTTGTACCCCGACTCACAACTAAAGTGTCATTAGTGTGATCCCACTTTAACCCTAGCACATGCGATGAATCTTCCTGACATGAAACAATAACCTTGGGCTCAGTAGATTGAGGGGAACCATCAATTCGGTCAGCCAGATTTGGTACATTGCTTACGAACTTTGTAGGCTTGAACCCACCGAGATGGAGAAGATGTACCAATTCCTTCGATCTATTGATGGCTTTCTCGGGAGACTCCACTGAGTCAAGGTAATCGTCCATATAGAAGTTTTCAAGGACGGCTTTTGCAGCTTCGGTGTAAAACTTGGCATTGTCTCTCGCAGTGCGTTGTAATGCATAGTTGGCGCATGTGGGCGAGTCTTTAGCCCCGAATATGTGGCGCGTATATTGATACACTACAACGTCAGTTGTGGGGTCCTCCCGCCACAGAAAGCGAAGTGATGGTTGATCTGATGGTAACACGCCAACCTGTAGAAACATTCCCTCGATGTCGGCGGAGACGGCACATGGATGTTGTCGGAAGCGAAGAAGTACGTAAATAAGATTTTGGAGCAGATCAGGGCCAGTGAGCAAAGATTTATTCAGTGAGGCGCCATGTAATTTTGCTGCTCCATTGAGCACCCTACGCACCTTACCTGGTTTGTTCGGGTTTAAAACCGGATGGCGAGGTAGATACCACTCTTTATCGGACCGGCTCTCAACCTTGTGAGCGTCCGGAACCTCAATTACATACCCCTTATTTAGGTCTTCCTTGATGGTACTAGTATACTTCTCTCTGAGGTCTTCATCCTTGGCCAAGCGTTTTTCCAGCGATTTTAGTTGCACAAGGGAGGAGAAGTAATTATTTGGTAGCTGGATGTTGTCTGCTGCCCACAGCATTCCGACATCGTATCTCAGGCCATTGTGTATGGTGGTACTCTCAAGGATTTCGTGAGCCCTTGCGTCTGCTGCAGATCTTGAGTCGACCTGCTTGTTTGCCCCGAATGATTCAATGTCGTACCATGACTTTACTTGACTTGCTAACTCATTGTCTTGTTCGATATTCACTTTAAAGCACGTTGAGGTTAAACACGAACTTGATGGTAACGGACCGCTTAAGACCCAACCTATGGGCAAGCGTACGGCAACGGGTGAACGCTTCTCATCGGCAGAGAAGTATTCTAACGGGCGGATGGCATGATAGACATCTTGTCCGAGTATCATCTCAATGTCTTTATAGGAATATGTTACGGGATCAAGGACTGCTAAGTGTGGGTATGTCTCTTGCAGGGCCTTTAAATTAATTATATCTGAGCCGACGTTCAGACTCTCTTTAACGAAAGGGTTGACGGTGAATGGTTCGAAATCTTGTTGTTCTCTTGGTTTCACAGTAACTTCAACAACCCTATTATCAAATACTTCTTCGGTATTAATACCCTTGACAGTTAGCTTTAGTGCTTTACCGTGCAAACCGAGTCTATCTGCGAGACTACCGGCCACCCAAGAGTTACTGCAGGCGGTATCACACAAAACTAAAGCCTTGGTATCTAAACCGGACGAATTGACCAACTGCAATTCAGTCACCTGAAGGAGCCCCTTAACGTCAGTAACAGATGACATTGTTGTGGTCTTATTAGGCTGGAGTTGACTAGAAGTTGCTTTACTTTGACCTGTGTTGCCAGAAGGTTGAATGGTATTGGAATTTGTCGACTGTTTCGTTGGGAAAACCCTATCTGCTCCATGCAATAGTGAGTTATGCGAACTATTACACCCTTCTGCTCGGAACTTTCTTGGTTGAGGGCACTGGCGGAATGTGTGCTTGTCCCGTAAGCATGAAAAGCAAAGTTTGTTATCCGCCACCAACTTAGCTCTCTGGGTTGGAGTCTTTTCCTTGAAAACTCGACACTCCCATAACCGGTGGTTACCTTTGCATACAATGCATCGAAAGTAAGTATTTGTGGAAGCAGATGGCATTTGCTTCTTTGTTTCCCTTTGTTGCGAATTTGATGCAAACACTTTTGAGGCTGTTTTGGTCTTGGTTACTGAAGTGATGTTTTCTTCAGGTTTGGCCTTGGTTGCGCTTTGTTTCATAAGATCATGGGCCTCAGCCTTTTCTTTAAGCCAATCGTTAAAGTCAAGGAGGGTAGGCTTAAACCAGTGCTTCTTAACCGTAAAGAGTGACCAAGACTCTTTCATGTTTGGTGGTAACTTCTGTACCGCTTGGTTAAGTAGGGAAGCGCTCTTCAAGTCAGCATCATATGATAGTGACTTGAAAACCCCAACGAGGCTGGATATGGCTGCAGAATAGTTAATGATGTTATCACTATTGTGCATTTTAAGAGGCGGAAAATTGCTTAGTTTATCCAAGTGTGCACTTACGACTGCCTGTGGCTGGCCAAATTTAGGTTCTAAAGTCCTTAGTGCATCCTTGTACATTAAACCACAGTAAGCAAACTCGGCGATTGCAATCTTTGCTTTACCGGTGACGAGTGTTTTAAGGTATGTCAATTTAACATCATCAGTGAGCGTTTGCGAGTCAATCGCGCTTTTGAATTGACCATACCACTCGTGCCATTGTAATGGATCGCCATTATACTGAGCAAGTTTCTATTCTGGCAAGGGGTCATTTTTCTTGCTGTTTATTGCGTCAGCCAACATCTTAATCAATGACGCATTGTCCGGTATCGGAGGGGCAGGTGCAGACACCTGCGGACCACTCCAACTCAACGGTGTGGGCCCAACATAAGGGTATGCTGGCTGAAAAACAGGAGTGGCTAGACCAGGTACAACATTACTAGTAGTCGCGATTATGTTTTCCTGCTTTGCACCTGATGGTGCGATGTGTGCCTGTAGATTTGGAGCAACATTATTTTCGGTAGTAATGTCTTGGTTGACTAATGACGGTCTGTGCTGCGGAAAACGCCAATTACTCATATTTGGCACAAAACTTTGGTCAAGAGGAATAGTGGGCATATTTGGGACAGGCGGAACAACAGAACGTACAACTTTGTGTACTCGGTTATTATTATTTTGAAAAGTTTCGTTGACGAGAGGCTGATTACTCAAAGGGGCGTGTGGGATGGGAGCAGTGATGTTAGGTGCGAAGACTGGGTTCGGAATGGGAAGGTCGTTAGGATGAGCGGGTTCGGAGTTGTGCTGTTGAGTGTTTGGACATGGTGGGGCGCTTGGGTGCGAGGGAACATTTATTGCGGGGGCTGGATGATTTGTTGACGGAAAAGGAGGAAGAGTGGCGTTTGGTGCTCGGGGGACAAAATTAATTTGTTGTCGGGAGAATATATGCGGGGCCGAATCATTCTTAGGAAGACTTGATGTTTCAGGTCCCCTTGAGAATTGAAGTTGTGCGTTGGGAATTAACTTGGAGGCATTTTTTTGATTTACTTGCGGGGCGAACGGCTGTGGTGGAATGGGCTGTTGAATGGGTGGTGAAGAAGCCCCTGGGGCGTGTACAGAAGGCGGGTGACTATACGCGGTTACTTGGTTGGTTATGCTGGGAAGCGCCATGCCTTGTTGGCCAGTTTGATCCATTTGCGCCCTTAGGTGCGCCTGGTACAACGCCTGTGTGTTAGCAGCAGCCAAAAAATTTTCAGGTGGATTATAATAGGGGTCGAGTTGCTGCAAGGTCTCATTGCTTAAAATGTAATTGCCTCGACAATTTTTTGGAATAGAATGCCTTGAAACTTCAGTGTTCTGATCTTCCACTGTTTTGCCGTTGTTGTGGCTAGGACATTCTGGAGGGTCAATCATAACCTGTGGTTCACTAGTTTTCTCCTCATTGTGAAAACTTAAAGCAAGTGAGGTGTTGATCCAGTCTTGGACAGCTTTTCACTTCTCATTGAGCTCCTAGCACTTGCAGTTGTTTCAGATTGGCTACCTTTGGAAACAGCGTCCAGCAATTCAAATTCTTGCAGAGTTGCCTCTGCCAACCGTTTCCTGTTGTCTTCCTCCAGTTCATCTATTTCCACTTGCTTTTTCTGTTTAGCAAGGCGAATGGCTGCCTCATTTTGTTTTTCAATTTCTTCGCGCTTCATTTTAGCAATAACATAATCATGTTTACGCTGACTAGATGTTTTTGAAGAGGTCATAAGTGAGGGAAGTCTTGAACGAATGGAAGCCCTTGGTTCCTGGAACTCACTCGCTTTATCATCAGCAGAGTTGATGTAGTTTCTTGCTGAAGTGAGTATCTTGTCGTTCTTAGTTGTCATTGCCTCCAAGTAAGACTCTAATGAAGGAACAAGTGCACTTGGATCCTCCGTTTTTCCAGCAAATGCAATCAGGTCCTCACTTTTGTCTACAACGGTCATAAATGCTTCGTTGCACTTTGTTACTAGGCGTTCAATTTTCACTCGCCTACTTTGATTAGTTATGCAATGAAGAATATCTTCATGTATAGCATGCAATTCAGCCTCACGCTTTGACCTGGCAGCGTACAACTTTTTAACTTTTTGATCAAGACTATTAGACATCGCGATGTTATTAATTCCAAATAACAGCAAAACTACCACAGCACACGGTTATCTATTATATGCACACTCCAAACAAATCAAATCCACGCAAAACAAACCCAACGCAAAAGACATCAGACACAGCAAACTGTAGACAGTCTGTAAAACAAACCACCCAAAGAGCAAAGAAGGTCGTCGAGCACACTGTGACCGACAAAAACAGAAGTGGAGCGCTGAACGCTATGCGCTCAACGCGGAGGGAGGCAAAGGACACGGGAAGTCGAGCGAGCAACGCGCGACGAAACGGAGGCGTTACGGACGGAAAGTCGAGCGAGCAACGCGCGACGAAACGGAGACGTTACGGACGGAAAGTCGAGCGAGCAACGCGCGACGTGACGGAAACGGGACAGACGAGAAGTCGAGCGAGCAATGCGCGACAGAACGGAAACGGGACAGACGAGAAGTCGAGCGAGCAATGCGCAACAGAACGGAAACGGGACGTGTGGGAAAACAAACGAACCGGAACGGTGGGAAAGAACGGGCGGGAAATGAGTTCGGAAAGAACTATGTTAGCAGACCACAGCAAAAACTCAAGCAAACAACCTAGCCGTAACTCCAGAACAAACTTAAGTCACACCCTAGGAAGAATTAGAGAAGCTACTGCAAGACAATCTAATATAGTTCATAATGGGTCTATAACGACAAATTTAACAACAAACTATTTTACAGCAATGCAGTAGTACACTAAAAGGATGAAAAGGTCGAGAAATTTTACTAGCCGTAACTCCAGAATAAACTTAAGTCACATCCTAGCAAAACCCAAACCAAAACAAACAATCAGCATACTAACGGTATTAAACAAACTACAGCAAAATTGAATAAACTACAATAGTGTATTTGTAGACTAAGATAGTTGGAAAAGTCAAGAAACAACCCAGCCGTAACTCGAGAATAAACTTAAGTCACGCCCTAGAAGGCAACAGGACCAAACCAACTAGCAATCGTACAGTTACACACAAACATACAGCAGCAAAATCAATATACTACAACAGAAGGGCTAGTAAATTAGTATAGTTGAAAAGTCAAAGGACAACCCAGCCGTAACTCGAGAATAAACTTAAGTCACACCCTAGAAAGCTATAAGACCTAAACAACAAACCAGCATGCAAGCATACTCAACATACTACAGCAAAAACAACAACATACTTCATCGCATATAACATACTACATCGAAGGAAAAAATTAGGCGGAGAAAAACAACTCTGAATGAAAGAAAAACGGAATGATTGGAAACGAAAACGAAAAACAAAGTTTTGGGAGAGCGACGCTGATGAAAAATGAACGGAAATTGTGAATAGCGAAGTTAAGGAACGAAAAAGAAGCGGACGGTACGGTACGAAAACGAGATACGAAGATAATAAGAAGACAATTTTTTTTTTGAGCCGGAGGTTGTGAGTTTATATCTCACACCATTATCTGTTCAATTTTTCAAAATTTTGGTCAATTTTTTGCAAATTCTTGATTACGGAACGGTAATCCAGTAAACTGGACGGTTTTAAGCTTGAAAGTACGATTTATCAATATTCGGTATTGATTTTCTAAATTTTTTGATTTGCCTCAAATTTGACCAAAGATTTTCAAAATTGAACAATATAGCATTATGTGCTGACATTTTTTCCCCTCATATATGAAGTTATTTTTTTTGCTATGTAGCTATAATGGACCAATTTGTCTGAATTTCCCAACTTTCGACCGAAAAATTTTCAAAATCGATGTTTCTTTTTTTTTTAAAGTTTCTCAGCTCCCTTCTCCAAAAAGGATTGTATTTCGCTGAGACTTGTCAAGATAGTACTATTTGCTTTTCCTTACAATCTGGCGGAAAAAGATTTGTGATATTTTAAGTCTAAGTATATATATAAAGGTTTCTCAGCTCCCTTTTCTAAAAAATATTCTATTTCGCTGAGACTTGTCAAGATAGTACTACTTGCATTTCTTTACGATCTGGCGGAAAAAGATTTGTGATTATCAGAAGCTTTGATCAAACTCCGAACCTTGATGTTTTTTAAGCTCAAAAAATTCAACTGTGGGGGTTAATGGTGACTTTTTAGGGATGATTTTCACGGAGTTATTTGACTACACAACCCCTTGAAGATGTCTTTGAAAGATATCCGGGGTTGGGTTACTCGCCGTCTAAAATCGTTTGTAATCAATTCACTGCAAAAAAGGTTCTGTTCTTACAGTTTTTTTTGTTGGGGATTGTCCATGAGTTGAAGGACCCATCAACAGCTGACAACGTCATCAATTGTAAATTTTGGATGAGGAACCTGTAACTCTAAACCTGCGATTTCCTTAACCTCGATCGGGGTTTCAAATCCATGCTCGTCACAATAGTCAGTTGTCAAACTGAACCTCTTGAGATCAACAAACAGGGAATCGCCTCTAGGGAAGGTTGGGTTGAGGCACTCTAATAGCTCGAGATACTCTTAGGATCCAGTTTTAGGCCACAGAACTCGTTCATCGCAAGCAGAACATGTACATTGATCTGCGATATATATAAAATGGAAAGCACGCGAGCAAAATGGGCGCAGTATAAGATCATCTGGTTTCTCGCCAGATATAATTTCGTATCAAATGCTGCACTACACATCTTCAGGGAAACCCATATTTGATAAACTGTAACAATAAAATGCTACGCTTAAATTTCTCTGCTGCTTTAGCAACGATTGTCAAGTGGCCATACTGGCCTTTAATACGTTTTATTACGTTTATCACAACAATTAGGCTAAAAGTGTTCGTTCATAAGCAGGAACGGCACCAATGTAAACTCTGTCGGAGAATAACAGAAGTTCGGAAGATTCAATGCAAATAATATAAACATATAAGCTCCAAAACGTACAATCGCACAACGTATATAGTCAGTCTATAAGCAAACAACGTCTGTAGCAACATCGATCAATGTAACAAGTGAAAACTTAGACGGCAAGGTTTTTTCGATGCTCTTTTACTGGTTTTTTGTCTGATGTCATTCACGTCAAAATCAGTTCGTATTCAATCGGCAAGTGTCTAGAAAACCTAAAAATATTAAGCCGAAAACCAGCTTAATCGATACATATAGTGGTTATATTTACTTAAAATTAGGTTAAATGAACTTTTTCGGAACTTTCTACGTATATTAGAACGTATTTTATTAATTCAGAACGTATGCATTTGAATACTCGATTCTGATTGGCTAATAATCTCGCTTACTTATTTACTTCGTAACACTAATGAAAAAATGCAAAAACTTTTATGGAATAAATTTCAGTGGCAAAATTTTCTTTGAAACAGCATTAAAAATATTTACTTGATGACGCATTAAGTAACTAAAAAATAACACTCTTTAGCTGAACCGCAAAACACGGTCCATTAACGACACAACTTATTTTAAGAAAGATTTTTAGATTTTTGTTATTCAAGCACTTGCAAAATTCACCTTAAATTATATCCCTGTGGAAGAAATTGATTTGGTGTATCACCAAGCGTAATTATGTCATCCAGATTGACTTTTTTTGTTGGTTTGAACCTACGTGAATTATATTCAACATTACTTACTTCTATAACAAAAAAATCTTTCAAAACTAAAAAAAAATTGTTATAAAATTTGTGACAAATATTTTAATGCTGCTCAAAAGTAGTCGTCATCGTTAAAATAATGAGGATTTCACTAATAAAAGGCTAAGGCCAGAGAAGAACAATGAAAGACAGTTTTAGGCCGGTAAAATTTAATGCCAGAAAATACGTTTAACAATTGTTGCAATATGTAAAAAATTTATGCCATAGTTTTGATAAATTTTGTCCGTTGTTCTTCTTGCTATGCCTACGTACAGAATTTTGCATCTCTTAAAGGACTCAAAAATTGTTCGAAGCAAATTCCAGACCAACCAGTTTTTTGATGAACTCATGTGAAAATCTAAAAACAGAAAAGATCTCTGAAAAAAAATGAGAAAAAATTTAACATAAATTCTGGCGAACTTAGGCCAATAGAATTCTCATAATTACTTTTATAAAAAACATTTTTTCTTTTTTGCTTGAAACTTATCACTAGCAATTTTTCAGAGCTTTTCAATTAAAGTTGAAAGCAGCGAATAGCCCCACAGTTTTCTTATAAAAATACGAGCTGATATATTTAAGTTTTAAATAAGTGAAATAAGACAAAAAAAATTGTAAATGTTTTAAGACTTTCAAAAAAATTTTCCGCCGCTTAAGTTCTCTGTTACAAAAAGTATTTTTTGACAAGTCAGTTTTCCCGGAGTCACCTCGAAACCAAAACATTATTTACGTTCAAGATCAAAAGCACTGTTAGTTCTCCGAATTTGGAGTAATCATTGAATCTTGCTATTTAGTAATTCCACTGTTTATATTAATGTCAAATTGTTTATCTGAAATTCTATATTAATTTGAACAGCCAAACTTAAACGGCGTGTATTCAACTTAAACCAATTTGTCCCCCAGCATTCCTGCTGAAAATTAACATTTAACAAACTCGATGTCAATTAATCTCAAATAAGAAATAAGAAACACGAACAGGTTTACCGCCCTTTTTATTAATGCTTTATTGGTTTGGACAGTTCATCAAGGAAACAATAAGGGGTTTGACGCAATTCTTCAACGGAAGACCGTTCTCCTGACCCTTATTCTAGCAACTCAGGTTTTCAGAGCACTCAATTTGGACTGATTGGCATAACTCTTGAAATAGTTGAGAAGTCAAATAGCGTTTAAAGTTCATATAAACGTTTATATTTGGAGTCACCAGATTGACACCATAAAATAAACTTACTCATGATAGAAGGACCTAAGATTTTTAATGAAACTTTCTAACCAGCCTTGTTGAGACTAGATTTTGGCAGAATTTGGCAGAAAGATCTTCCAAGAACAAAAAACAAGACGATAGAAAAACAAATAGTCTTAAAAAATCCAGAAAAAATGGAAGATTTAAGTGCGGAGAATTGTGATCTGATCTCGATTTGACCAGGACTTACATTAAAAAAATTTTAGCCTGCCTTTATATTGGTCAACGTGTAACAAGTCAAAATTATTTGCAACCAATTTTGAAGTAACGAAACTTGCAGTAGGACTATCTTTGCCGAAAAGCTAAAGCCCGTATTCCCCCTATATCCCATGCTGCAACGTTAAAACACCAAATAGAATCGACTTCATTAACCCTTGTTGTTTTTATCTCATGCTAAAAAATTATGCTTGGATATCTAATAATCATAGACAATTTAGCAAATATAAGATTTGAGGTCTAGATGATGGCTGATTCTGAATTTCCTGCAGAAAAAAAGCGCGCCTGTCAGTTTTTCGAGAAGTCATAATCATCGAAGAATCAAAAGTCATATAGGGTTTGTCATATACCGCCAATTCAATTTTAAAGAAAAAGAAAAGACGCAGGCTTTGTTTAACACTATTCTCTGAAAATGTGTATAAATCTATTGTTTTCAACAATAAAAAAAGTTGTAGTAGTCCTTAATTTTCGTAAAACGACATGGGAGATGGAGAGTAAGATATATAATTTAGGTCAAATTAGAAAGATAAATAGGCGCTTGAGTTAAGCGTACTTTCCTAAAGTGTTATTGTTTGGCAGGCGCCAGAGGGGTGATTTGAGTGATATATCTTAAACAAACAAATTAAAGAACAAAACCATATTGAGTTGTCGATATATTTCGTTTACTTAGCAAAGTTGTATTTGTGCATCAGGCCAAAGTCCAAATGAGTGATTTAAATTTAGAAGAAAACTAGAGAGCGATGATTTGAAGTGAACTAGATTCTTTGAACAGAATTGGAAATTCAATTTGAAGTAAATGAAAGTGCGATTTAGAATATGCAAAAGAATGGGCATTCCCAGACCTGTTACCCTCGACTTTTTAAGTTATGTTCATCATTGGAATTTGAAAATTTGTGGGAATGTTCCCCTGATGATTGTCCACATATAATAGGGATACGCGGCCGGTTACACCTTTTTGATCTGAGTTATTTAAGTAGAGTTTTGTTGATTTAGAGTAAAAAAAAGGCAATTTATCAGTTTTTCGAAACACCACCAAGCGGATCTTTCCCGTCCCCCCATGGAGGTTATATTAAGCGGACGTTTAACAAATTTTATTGGCATGTACACGCAATGGTCCTCTCAGGCTGGTATACATTTCGGGCCAATCCGATCACCCAACTCCGAGTTATCAGCACCGGAAGTGGCGTGATTTGAAGGTTTTCGATATTTTGAGCGAAAAAATGACTGTTCGAGTATGATATAAGGGTAACTAAGGGTTGCAATGGGTATTAAGTCTAAAGTAATGTAGCAGATGATTATGGAAAGGTTTAGGAAGTTGTGGGAGAAATTTATTAGCATTTTGAAATAAGAATAGGCAGTTTTCAATAAAAATAGTTAACACTGAAATTGAAATAGTAATTTCTCTAAAAAATGAAGTTGGATTCACCTGAAATTTGGGGGATAGACTAATTTGGGTAAGAGGAATCCGATTGTGAGGTCGGATTTGGCCCCACACCAACCTGCACAGGATTAGCGCACGCCGGTGCTGCGGAACGTAAAATTTGAATTGCTTGTGGAGTGTTAGTAGTAGCCCTATGATTTTTGGAGGTTTAGTGTAACTTTTCAAGGGCTTTCGATGGGTGATATTTTCATTCCCAAATTCCGACCGGAAGTCGCTGCTTCGGGAAGACCCGAGTGCCGAAAACCGGAAATTGGCCTTTTTGAGCCGCCGAATGACTTTGAAATGGTATTAATATGATAACCTGAGACATTTAGTGACAAAAAATAACCACCCTGGTCAAATTTGACGAAATCGGATTTTTCGGGTTTCGGCACCTACGACTCCTTAAAAAAATTCAAAAAGCAAACGACTCACATCGGCTGATCCATTGTTCATGAAACTTGGGAGGCAAGTTGATGGCACCCTATAGTTACTAGAAAACTTTACCCGAAGACGTTTTGACCACTACTTCGCAAGTCATTAAGTTTCGAAATTTGGGGTCATCCGGGATGTCAATGGAAAGTGTGCGCGATCATTGCTCGTGTTCTAGTGGGAGTAAGGCCATGAAATTTTGTGAATAGGTGCAACTATGAGCGAATTTTCCGTGACAATAGTTAGTTTGCAACTTTATCCCTCATTTTGCTCGGGAGACCTTTGGGTGACCCCTAGAGGTGAAATTTTGGGCTTTTAGGAAAATTAGTAGACTTTCGGCTGTTTTAACTGGGGAATTGCATGAGTTGTTGAGAAAACTCAGAATAACAATTGCTCTTAGTTTTGGGGTTGAGATTAGTTATTCATTCAACGCGTGATTTTTGACAGGGATTGGTTGCAGCTAATTTATTTTATAGCGGTAATAGAGGTATAAGAACTTTTCAGTGCAACGTTCAATGTTTACTAAGCAAACACTGATTGGCATGTCATGTGCAAATATGAGATAAAGTGGAGTGGGATTGTTTACATAAGAGTCCAAAGGGCGTGTACTTAAGACAAGGAGAAAGTTGAACAATGGTTGATAGCAGTTGAATGACAGAGCGTAATTTGATATAGTTTGTTTGCATAGCAAACAAAGCCCTCCTACAGGATGTGACAATTTCAAGTGTAAGTTGCAATGCTTACTTAAGAGATTAAAGTTTGTTTGCTTAAGATAAGCGCGTATTGGTTGAGTATAAATTGAAGAGAGGTTCTGGAGATTTTGGGAGAACTTCAGAAGTTTGCGTTCGCACAAGTGAGACAAAGCAGTTGGTTTATTGGGACTAAAAATTAAAAGATGGTGTGAAAAGCAAGGAAGAGATTGAGACTGAACTCTGGAAGTTTGTAATTGCAAGACCAGTTGGGATACTTTGAGCGTTTTCGATTTAGTTCATCTGGGAAGTGAACCACGGTTATTGCTATTATTATTTTAATTACTATTATAAATGGTCTTGAATTTGTCTTTTCGATTCATGTGCAATTAATTTTCTTACCTTTATTATCCATATAAGTAGAATTGATATTACGAGCCCCATTGTGAATTAACTTATTTCAAGGCAATCTAATTTGCAACAGCATACAAGAGTGGAAGAGGGGAAATTGCAAAGTAACGAAGTAACGCTTGCTTCACCAATTCAAAACCTTAGTTTACTTTATTTGATCGGTCGTCTGGGCGACAGAGTCCCCTCACTGTTGAGCGGGAAATAGGACGGAATTCAGTGAACCCAGTGATACTGCAGATCAGAGAACGCGACAGCAGTGTTCTCAAAGGCAGGTGATTGATACAAGAAGGAGCGTTGGCATTTCTTTAATTGATCAATTTCGGCAACCTGGCAGAAGTTCTGAAGGGTTTGGCATTGGGTCTAGCTGTGGTTTGTCAAGAAGAGGAGCATTCGGTAAAGATCTGTCTGGAGAAGTGGAAAATACGAGAATTGCTGAGAGTTGTAGTAGAATAAGAATTCCAGGTGACGGCGATGAAGTGCAATCTGGACCTGAGGTCGAGTTTACGGATGAAATTTGTGGTCAAACAAATCAGGAGATTTGTAGAGCAGCGCTAAGCGAATATGAAAACAGTGATGAAAAGGAAATTCGGACAGAAGAAAAAATCAATGAGCTCTGTGTTGAGTCTTGTGGACCAAATGAGAATCATGCTGTTGAAAAGGATTATGTACAGTCACCAGAGACTGATGAGATAAGCGATGAACAGTCGGATGATGACAATTTGTTTGAAGATATTTCGAATACAGATTTTTCGGATGTAGAGGAATTTGATGTCAACGATGCGAGAAGCGAGACAGGTTTTGCTGCGAGTTTGAACTCAGTAGCATGCGACAACGTAACTGCAATAGCGAGCAATTTTGGTGGTGGTGTCAAAACTAACAGAAACGACATGCTGGGAGCCTGGGCCTTGACGGAGTTAAAGTCAGGAGGCGTGGACCAAAAGTTCTGCAAAGCCACCCACATGGCTGATCAGACACAAATGTGTACAACTGAAAATACTATGGACACTTTGGAGAAGTCCAGGAGGAATTGATCGTCAGCTGGTATCTAAAACACAGAAGGGTCAAAACGATAAGGCAGCAGTTGACCGAAGTAGTTTTGCTCAGTTGGGAAAGGAGTTGGAGGAATCGGTGCAATCGCAATTGCATGAAAGTCAGCTATATGATAGTGTTTTGGTCGAACCAACGGATGAGCATCAATGGGAAAGTGCTGGAGTTGACAAAACAGGGAAATCCGATCAAAATTCAATGACTACAGTGTTGCACAGCTGGGTTCATGATGATCAACAGCCTAGGAGGGAGGACTCTTGCGGGTTTTCGATGGCAGTTGAGCAGAAAGTGGAGAGAAGGATTGCATCACGATCTCCAGAGATTGCAAAGCTGTTGCTGAAGAACCGATCGTTGAGCCAGAAGGAGAGGTGAAGTCGTATGGAAGCATCAAGACAGCAGTCATGGTAGGATTACAGGAGAAATGGTAGCTACAGTGGAATAAGAGGTGGAAGTCCATTCAAGCATCTAAGAAAGAATGTTTCATGTACAGGTGAACGAGCGTATGAGGAGAGGGACGTCGGCAGCTAAATTATTCAAGCCTTTTTACCCAATTTTTGTCCACATTGTATTAATTTATTTTAACAAGACAAGTTAATCAAGCACTATAGCCTTACAATTTGTTTTTCAATAAATAAGATGATTTAGGGAAATGTGTAGTTCTGGTAGATCTATTTTTAGATTTTTTTAAAAGTGATTTTAGGGTTCCATGGGAGGATGTATGTCAAAGGCAATAGAGTTTGGTCAAACATCAATGTTGATGAATTTGGTAGAATATGTTAAAATGTGGAAATGCGAAAATGTTTTCAAATCTGATTTAATCAAACGCTATTCAAATTTTGGTGCAGTTAGTTTATATTAAACCGGTGCTAAAGCTAAGTGGTGCACTTTACTGGGTCAAATATTGTTGAAATCCGTAGGAGTAGGTCAATCGGGTGACAGGATAACGGCTTGCAATTTTTCGGGAGAATAATAATCTAGGAGGGAGGAGTGTAGTGGTCCTTAATTTTCGTAAAACGACATGGGAGATGGAGAGTAAGATATATAATTTAGGTCAAATTAGAAAGATAATTAGGCGCTTGAGTTAAGCGTACTTTCCTAAAGTGTTATTGTTTGGCAGGCGCCAGAGAGGTGATTTGAGTGATATATCTTAAACAAACAAATTAATGAACAAAACCATATTGAGCTGTCGATATATTTCGATTACTTAGCAAAGTTGTATTTGTGCATCAGGCCAAAGTCCAAATGAGTGATTTAAATTTAGAAGAAAACTAGAGACCGATGATTTGAAGTGAATTAGATTCTTTGAACAGAATTGGAAATTCAATTTGAAGTAAATGAATGTGCGATTTAGAATATGCAAAAGAATGGGCATTCCCAAAACTGTTACCCTCGACTTTTCAAGTTATGTTCATCATTGGAATTTGAAAATTTGTGGGAATGTTCCCCTGATGATTGTCCACATATAATAGGGATACGCGGCCGGTTACACCTTTTTGATCTGAGTTATTTAAGTAGAGTTTTGTTGATTTAGAGTAAATAAAAAGGCAATTTATCAGTTTTTCGAAACACCACCAAGCGGATCTTTCCCGTAACCCCATGGAGGTTATATTAAGCGGACGTTTACCACATTTTATTGGCATGTACATGCAATAGTCCTCTCAGGCTGGTATACCTTTCCGACCAATCCGATCACCCAACTCCGAGTTATTAGCACCGGAAGTGGTGTGATTCGAAGATTTTCGATATTTTGAGCGAAAAAAAAAAGACTGTTCGAGTATGATATAAGGGTAACTAAGAGTTGCAATGGCTATTAATGTAGCAGATGATCATGTGAAGGGTTTAGGAAGATGTGGGAGAAATTTATTAGCATTTTGAAATAAGAATAGGCAGTTTTCAATAAAAATAGTTAACACTGAAATTGAAATAGTAATTTCTCTAAAAGTTGAAGTCGGGTTGACCTGAAATTTGGGGGATAGACTAATTTGGGTACAAGAAATCCGATTTTGAGCTCGGATTTGCCCCCAAACACCTGCACAGGACTAGCGCACGCCGGTGCTGCGGAACGTAAAAATTGAAATGCTTGTGGAGTGGGTAGTAGCCCTATGATTTTTGGAGGGTTAGTGTAACTTTTCAAGGGCTTTCTCTTGGTGATATTTGCATTCCCAAATTCTGACCGGAAGTCGGTGCTTCGGGAAGACCCGAGTGCCGAAAACCGGAAATTGGCCTTTTTTAGCCGCCGAATGACTTTGAAATGGTATTAATATGATAACCTGAGACATTTAGTGACAAAAAATAACCACCCTGGTCAAATTTGACGAAATCGGATTTTTCGGGTTTCGGCACCTACGACTCCTTAAAAAAATTCAAAAAGCAAACGACTCACATCGGCTGATCCATTGTTCATGAAACTTGGGAGGCAAGTTGATGGCACCCTATAGTTACTAGAAAACTTTACCCGAAGACGTTTTGACCACTACTTCGCAAGTCATAAAGTTTCGAAATTTGGGGTCATCCGGGATGTCGATGGAATGTGTGCGCGGTCATTGCTCGTGTTCTAGTGGGAGTTAGGCCATGAAATTTTGTGAATAGGTGCAACTATGAGCGAATTTTCCGTGACAATAGTTAGTTTGCAACTTTATCCCTCATTTTGCTCGGGAGACCTTTGGGTGACCCCTAGAGGTGAAATTTTGGGCTTTTAGGAAAATTAGTAGACTTTCGGCTGTTTTAACTGGGGAATTGCATGAGTTGTTGAGAAAACTCAGAATAACAATTGCTCTTAGCTTTGGGGTTGAGATTAGTTATTCATTCAACGCGTGATTTTTGACAGGGATTGGTTGCAGCTAATTTATTTTATAGCGGTAATAGAGGTATAAGAACTTTTCAGTGCAACGTTCAATGTTTACTAAGCAAACACTGATTGGCATGTCATGTGCAAATATGAGATAAAGTGGAGTGGGATTGTTTACATAAGAGTCCAAAGGGCGTGTACTTAAGACAAGGAGAAAGTTGAACAATGGTTGGTAGCAGTTGAATGACAGAGCGTAATTTGATATAGTTTGTTTGCATAGCAAACAAAGCCCTCCTACAGGATGTGACAATTTCAAGTGTAAGTTGCAATGTTTCCTTAAGAGATTTAAATTTGTTTGCTTAAGATAAGCGCGTATTGGTTGAGAATAAATTGAAGTGACAGAGAGAGAGAGAGAGAGAGAGACAGAGAGATTTTGGAGATTTTGGGAGAACTTCAGATGTTTGGATTCGCACAAGTGAGACAAAGCAGTTGGTTAAGTGGGACTAAACTTTAAAAGACGGTGTGAAAAGCAAGGAAGAGATTGAGATTGAGACTGAACTATGGAAGTTTGTAATTGCAAGACCAGTTGGGATACTTTGAGCGTTTTCGATTTAGTTCATCTGGGAAGTGAACCACGGTTATTGCTATTATTATTTTATTTACTATTATAAATTGTCTTGAATTTGTCTTTTCCATTCATGTGCAATTAATTTTCTGACCTTTGTTATCCATATAAGTAGAATTGATATTACGAGCCCCATTGTGAATTAACTTATTTCAAGGCAATCTAATTTGCAACAGCATACAAGAGTGGAAGAGGGGAAATTGCAAAGTAACGAAGTAACGCTTGCTTCACCAATTCAAAACCTTAGTTTACATTATTTGATCGGTCGTCTGGGCGACAGAGTCCCCTCACTGTTGAGCGGGAAATAGGACGGAATTCAGTGAACCCAGTGATACTGCAGATTAGAGAACGCGACAGCAGTGTTCTCAAAGGCAGGTGATTGATACAAGAAGGAGCGTTGGCATTTCTTTAATTGATCAATTTCGGCAACCTTGAAAAAATTTGTTAAAAGATTACATTTCCAATGGAAATATCGAAGTAAAATTTTTGCGTCTCTTGTTTTTAAAAATTTTAATATCCTCGTTGTTATCTTTATGTAGCTTTTATCAGTTTTAAAATTATTGTCGCTTCACATTGAATCAACAAAGGTTTGAATCTCGGTACTATCTATAAATATTGTCTCAGGTATATCTCTTCTCTCGCTTCCAAATTTACACCAGCACTATTTAATGGCCCATACATTTTCACAACAAATCTGGGGCCCCGTTTCATTTGGGGGACACCAAAGACTTCACCACTTTTGATTTTGTCCCCTCATTAATTGGCAAGCTTCAAAAGGAGGACTCACTTATATGGGGAGAGATAAAAATTGAGAGATTCACTTAAGTTTTATATCTGTCTAGAATCTTGAACACTTTGCGATCAGCATGTTTTTGGCCAGCGTATTGCTATAGCAGAGACTGATTGAGCTAGCCTACTGAAAACTGGAGCCAATACAGCGGGCTGTAAAATTCTGTTATTAACCTGAATGGCCATTTGTTTTTAGTGTTTCTATAGTTGCCTCCGACATCCTCCTAGAAAACTCCAAAAAATAGGGAAAAGAAAACAACTCACACTTCATTTTTAGCCCATCATATCTGAGGTCACAGAAGTTCGAAATGGATATTTTTGGCCAATGTACATTCTGACACCCAGTCATTATTTGAGAGCAGCACAAAACCCACTCGGAGAGAAAAGTGGTCCTAGCTGCAATTGGTGATTGCGGACAATCACAATCAGTCACACAATTGGGGTAGAGAAAACAAAAACAATCGAGTTGTTTTGTTGTAGAAGTTGGTACAAGTGGTCAAAATCTGACTCATCCAGATCTTGCTGAATTTTTCTTAGGAGATAGCTACAAGGCCACAGGGTCACTTAACTTTTCAATTGTTTTTATAAATGAGTTGTTTTTCTGCTAGAGCAGAAATTCAAAAAACAGAACAAATATATGCAGCCTTTATTTAATCAGCTGATTTCTTCATCTCAAGACGTGTATTTTTAAGAAAAAGGCATTCCTCGTCCCATGAAGTATCTGACTAAAAACCCTTACACGCAGTTGGCTGAAAAATTGAATATATGCTTGATAAAATTGATTTACATGAATTACAATTGCATCGCCAGGACTAGAACATTCCGTAACGCATGATACGAGGTTATTGTGGGTCATCTACAAATGCTTAATTGTCAATAAAATCCACTAATTTTTCACACGTTTCAGTAAACAAGAGGAAACAAAAGCCTCAGAGTTTATCGCAGCTATCATTTATTCAATTCTTTTCAGGTTGTTTTTTAAATCTAGCTATCAATTTCATTCATGCATTTGAAAATAAAAGCTAAAAAATTTGAATAGAGTAATTTTTTTTTAATTTTGGTAATGGATATTATACTGAGAACGAAAAACCTTTCGACTTTTTTTTCATTCAGGCATGTAATTCTCACCACTGCAAAAATGTTTAAACACTTAATCGGTTTAAGAGATCAAAATCATGTAGTATCTTCTAATCATTCAGAAAATTCTGATTTTTAAAATGATTCGGGGAATGGGTCTGTTTGTTATGTCCCACTGTTGGTCTAGGGTCTGGTCGGTCTGGACAGGGTCGGCCTTAGGTCAGTCAGGTTTGGCACAGGTTTTGACCAAAGTCGGTTTGGTCTGGCTCATACCTGAATCTGAGTCTAGTCGGCCTGAACCCACTAGTCCCACACCCAAGTCCTTCTGGTGCATACCTGTTTTGAATGACTTTTTCCGGGTACCGGTGATTCACGCCGATAGAATCTGGATTCAATGAATGCAGATCATTTCATAATAGCTTTTGAAAAATCAAGGTTATTAACTATAAATAACTTCCCGCACCTAACTCCAGGTGTGTTTCAGTACTGAATCAGTATAAATGCAAGTCTTTCTTCAAAAACAAAAACTGAATCATTACAATATCAAGTGTTTTTTTCATATCAGAGTTGATCATATCACAATTGGCAAGAGATTCCCAAGTCTAAAATAACTTTTCGAAAAATTTCAAGTGAAAATTTCGAATTCCAGAAAATTTTATAACGTGCCACGAATTTCACATATTTTTGGTCACTTTTCCGGGGTGTTATGAAAAGATGCTAGGTGTATACTAAACAAAAAAATAGCATTTAACGGCTATTTTGACGGTTTTTGGACTATTTTTGTGGTTTACCGGCTCATTTTTGACGTTTTTCGTCTATTTTCGACGTTTCCCCGGCTATTTTTGACGTTTTTTCCGGCTAGTTTTCAGAAAAAAAATAGAATTGGCCCCAGTCTGTTAAGTAACAAAACAGAGTTATCGCAAGTCTGGCCATTGTAAAAGCAGGATGAACGCACGTCTTGCAAGTAAGAAAGTGACATGAATGATTCAAGAATGAAGAAGAATTGCATTTATACGGGCCCAGTACTGAAACGCGCTTGGAGTTAGGTACGGGTTAGTAATCAAACAGGTTAAACAACCTGGTTACTTTTATTTAAAGAGGCACAAGACAGTCAAATTCGATTGAATGTCTTGTCTTTCCAGCATTCGAAAATCGGAACCAACTCTGACATACATAAAATTCAAAATCTTTGTTTTCTTGGATATCGATGTTCACAACTACTCTGGATTCGTTGAATAAAATTAAACTTATATAGATAAAAAGAGCTCTCAGCAAAATTACACTGTTTCTTTAACTTTGATATCTGATTTACGCAACAAAACCAAAATCAAACATTCAAGCTTGACATGTTCCCAAATTGCATAACAAATTTGAATCGCTTCCTTAATTTAAATAAACAACGCTGCAAGGCGAAATCAGAAATGTTAATGTTTTGCGGGATAACAGAGCCCTCCGTTTCCCGCTGAATGCCCCCAGGGCGCCAAAAGTACTAGCACCACCCGATCTAAAGGAAATATTGTACAAGGAAAAAGGCTTTCTTGCTAAATTTAGTTTTCACACTGAGTTATTATTATAATCTGATATAAAAGTTTGGCAGATTTCCCGACCGAGCGAGTTTAAACAAGGCAGGGTTCATTTAAGTTGATTTTAGCTTTGAAGTGGCGAAGTTTGAACACTAAGGACCAAAAGTGATATGAAAAGACAACTACGTGTTTCTAGAGATTAATTTGGTCTAGATTGTTTTCAATGGGAGCCAAAAAATGCGGAAACCAAGTCACATTAAAACATATTGAATAAAAAAACAGCAAACAATTGTCTCGTTCGCAAACAAAGGGCCAATAAATTTACTTGATTTATAAAACTGATCTTTTTAATTAGTTTGTAATGTTTGGAAAGCTATTAAAACCTAGGGTTTGTAATCTGCAAAAAAATTATTGTTATTCTATAGTAACAAATACCGCGATACTTAACTAATTGTCAATCAGACCGAAAAGCGGCAAACCTAATTGGTGACAACTTCAGAAAAACCTCTCGCAATTCTAATTGATTGTGGAATAAGAAAAAAATTAGCAGTTTTATAACTACCCATATACTTGCTGGCAAGAACATTGAAGTCTGAGAATTGCTTTCAAAAAATTACTATCTAACTTTCGAGCAATAAGGTTTCAGGCTAACTGATTGCCCAAAATCATGGACAATCAAGCTTTTGGGTTAATTATGTCCACGCAATTATAGTAACCATTTTTCATCCTAACCATCTTGTCGGTTTGTTTTTAAAAGAAAAGTAGCAAAATTTTCCGGAAAAAAAACAACAAAAAGAACCAAAGCTTATTACAGTAGATAAAGTTTCGATTAGATTCAGTGCATTCTTCAAGTTTCATTTGAAATAATTTTTTCAAAAAGAAATTGAATTTTACATTTGTAAGAATTAACAGATTATTTGATGGCTACTTTACTCACCAATGAATGCAAATACCAGGTAATCAAATAACATTAGGCTATTAATCTAGATAAACAGTTAAACTCTCCGGTAGCGATTTAAAAAAGCAATTATATCTTTATAATCGACAATCTGTTAAATCAGACAGGAAGCAAGTGGAAGCAAGCAGTTGGAAAAGTATATTGTGTTGATATCTTTTTCATAGTTACTCAGTTGATAATGTTGGTTTTGACACATTTTCGAAACATTTTTCATATATACTTTTGGGAAAAGGGTAATAAATTTAAACTTCATACTGGTATGAAGAAAATAGTTGAATAAAACTGATGAAGGAGACGCTTTTTTAATTTAAAAATGCAGTGAAACGATCGAATCAAAAGAAGTGAAACATATTTTGACCGGAAAAAAGTTCAAATGCCCTGCTTTGAGTCTAATTGATTTTTTAAAACAAAAATTAAGTTTCTTATCTCGTATTTAAATCAAAACCTAGCATCTATTAAACAATTCATTAAAAAAACTGATTACTTGGAACTAAATTGATCAGATACTTTTCAAATTTTTGCTGAATCCAATATTGGGAATTTGGCAAGGACGTACTCAAAAATATTAAAGTGTAAAGCTTTGATTTTGAACAAAGTTTGATGGAGAAATTATAAAGCACGTTTAATAAAACGTATTTCAAACTATTCATGAACATATGCTCATCAACATTTCTCTACCAAATTTTTGTTGCTTCTTCTAAGCAAAAAATGTTTTCAAACATTTTGATTACTGTTACAAAGAAAAGTTTATTTTATTACACATTCCAAAACTCTTCAAAGCAATGAATTTATTTACCTGGAATGGAAATATACGTCCTGTCTGATATCTGCGAACGCACCTCAAAAATATTTGCAAGCTATTTTTTAAAAAAAATTTTTACAATTTTTTACAGTTTAATAAATTTTTTAACAGTTTATGAATGTCTTGGTCGATATGGAGGTTTTACGATGAACCGGGTTGCAGATTTTTTCTATCATATTAATAAAAGAATATTATTTTGTTGCCAAATTCCGACGTGACCACTATTTTTATCCTCAAAACTCAATTGAAAGAAATAGTATTAATATTAGCCAATAAAGATGTTAGTATATGGCTAGGCTAGGTAGGACCAGCCATCACTGATTGCTTTATTGTACATGGTGGAAGTTGAAACAAATCCGAAGTACGGAAGAAAAAGGATATAAACCAGTTCTCATCAAAAGTAAACAAAGATTTGACTTTTAACCGAAGAAATATAACCGAGATCACAGTTTTGCTTAATCAACTGTTGGAAAAATGGTAAGGACGTTCACAGAAGTATTAAAGTATAAGGCTTTGATTTTGAACAAAAATTTGACGGAGAAAATATAAAGCACGTTTAAAAGAACGTATTTTAAATTATTTAAGAAATTATGCCCATAACAATTTTTTTACCAAACTTTTGTTGCTTTTTCTAAGCGAAAAAGTTTTCAAGCATATTGACTAGTGTTACTAAAGAAAAGTTTGTTTCATTGCGCAATCCAAATGTCTTCACAGCAATGAATTTCTTGGAATAGAAATATACGTCCTGTTTGATATCTGCTAACAACACAGATCAATTCAAACACTACAAGAAAACAGAAATAAACCTTAAAAACGAGATATTCGTTAAAATTGGTCGGAATTATGACATGGGGTCACAATTGGATAATATTTAGACATAAGTTTGCTGCATACAACGGAATTTCTTACATTTCATTAGAATTCTTGAATAACTGACAATTCAAAAACTTTAGTTCATATTTTGTGATTGCCGCGACGGAAATCTAAGGAAACAATTCTTCTGGTGTCTACTTCAAATTTGCACTCAGCCGTAAAAAAATTTTTGGAACTCTACTTCTCAACCTCAGACTGGTAAACTTTCCAGCTCTGGTCTGGCTTTGAACTATACAATTACTGATCGGCAAATTACACCCTTATAAAAATGATATCGTTTTAAGTAGCATTCAACGTTTTCAAACACGAATTGCTGTCAAATAATAATATTTGTCAACTTTTGCTTTTTCAAAAAGAATCCACACTTGATATTTGTTGCATTATGAAAAACGTGAATTTTTTTTGCAACACTGTCAAGTTTTTCCAAGTTTAATTGTTGTTAATTGCGATCAAAAATGATAGAAAATGCAGATAAATGATAATTAGTTTTGTTTTTTATTACTCTAATTATTATATTAGACTATTCTGAAAAAATTTAACTGTTTTTTCTGGAAATTTTGTGCACCTCAGAAATATTTGCAAACTCTATTTTGTTTTAATTTTTTACTATTTTTTACAGTCTAATAAATTTTTTAACTGTTAATGTATGTCTTGGTCGACCTGGAAGCTATACAATGAATCTGGTAGCGGCATTTTCTGTCATATTAAGACATTTTCGGTCTGAAACAATGAGATCAAAATCAAATAATGTTTGATCATAAGATTACACAAAAAATGGTTTTAAACAAAAGTATGCAAGGCATCAGCCGGCGACTTTGTACTACTGATCCGGTGACTAAGTTTGATGATATGTTTTAAATGATTCTTGAATAACTGCAATGAAATCCTAAATATGGCCAAAAGATCTCCGGAAACGGATTGAAATAAAGAAAATGACCAAACCATCGGCCACTATTTTCAAAACACTGCAAGATCGCTGCCTTCAAACGAAACGAAATGAAATGAACCTCGCTATCTTTGTTTAAAGAGCAGATAGAAAAAATTGCGTAATTTATAAAAAAAACTAAAAGCGCAAAAAAATCATGGAAAACAAACTAGGATCACATTAAAATGCAATATTTTTTTCTGCAGTTTAATAATAAATGAAAATAATTAAATAATAATTGTAAACACGAATAACATCATTTCTAAGTTCAAACTGACAGTTTATAGAGTTCTAATAAACAATGGACGGGCCAAGCTGTATTATTTATTAATCAACTTTAAAGTATAACAAGAATGCTCGTTAATGTGCGTTCGCACATGATGTTCCGACCCGAGCTCATCTACACTTTTGACTTAATTGTCAACCAAATGAAGACAAAATAAAAATAGATGTTTGAGTTTAAAAAAACGTTTAATAACCTAACTACTTATTGAATTACATTATGCCATGCCTTATTACAGCGCTGACGAGATGTCTCATTGAAAAAACTAAGAAAAAAAAACAAACAACAAGGAAGCAAAAACAAAATTTTCACGGCAAAAACTAAGTATCTAAATTTGAAAGCACATAGTAACAATGCCAAAAAGCAATCGTATAAAAACTTCCTTGCACAAATTTACTTTTCCATATTATACAGCAGATGGCAATTTTCCTTAATGAGACTAGGTAACCAAAGATTTGAGTTTTAACCGAAGAAATATAACCGAGATCACAGTTTTGCTTAATCAACTGTTGGAAAAATGGTAAGGACGTTCACAGAAGTATTAAAGTATAGGGCTTTGATTTTGAACAAAAATTTGACGGAGAAAATATAAAGCACGTTTAAAAGAACGTATTTTAAATTATTTAAGAAATTATGCCCATAACAATTTTTTTTACCAAACTTTTGTTGCTTTTTCTAAGCGAAAAAGTTTTCAAGCATATTGACTAGTGTTACTAAAGAAAAGTTTGTTTCATTGCGCAATCCAAATGTCTTCAAAGCAATCAATTTCTTGGAATAGAAATATACGTCCTGTTTGATATCTGCTAACAACACAGATCAATTCAAACACTACAGGAAAACAGAAATAAACCTTAAAAACGAGATATTCGTTAAAATTGGTCGGAATTATGACATGGGGTCACAATTGGATAATGTTTAGACATAAGTTTGCTGCATACAACGGAATTTCTAACATTTCATTAGAATTCTTGAATAACTGACAATTCAAAAACTTTAGTTCATATTTTGTGATTGCCGCGACGGAAATCTAAGGAAACAATTCCTCTGGTGTCTACTTCAAATTTGCACTCAGCCGTAAAAAAATTTTTGGAATGCTACGTCTCAACCTCAGACTCTGGTAAACTTTCCAGCTCTGGTCTGGCTTTGAACTATACAATTACTAATCGGCAAATTACACGCTTATAAAATTGATATCGTTTTAAGTAGCTTTCAACGTTTTCAAACACGAATTGCTGTCAAATAATAATATTTGTCAACTTTTGCTTTTTCAAGAAGAATCCACACTTGATATTTGTTGCATTATGAAAAATGTGATTTTTTTTGCAACACTGTCAAGTTTTTCCAAGTTTAATTGTTGTTAATTGCGATCAAAAATGATAGAAAATGCAGATAAATGTTAATTAGTTTTGTTCTTTATTACTTTAATTATTATATTAGACTATTCTGAAAAAATTTAACTGTTTTTTCTGGAAATTTTGTGCACCTCAGAAATATTTGCAAACCATATTTTGTTTTAATTTTTTACTATTTTTCACAGTCTAATAAATTTTTTAACTGTTAATGTATGTCTTGGTCGACCTGGAAGTTATACGATGAATCTGGTAGCGGCATTTTCTGTCATTTTAAAGCAAGAAAATTATTTTGCTGCTAAATTCCGACATGACCATTATTTTTCTCCTGAGAGCTTAATTGAAAGAATTAGTAATATTATTATCCGCCAATATTGATGTTAGTATATGGCTAGACTAGGTAGGACCCGCCATCTCTGATTGCTATATTATACTGGGTGGAAACTGAAATAAATCCGAAATACGGCAAAAAATGATTTTTAACCAGTTCTCACCAAATATAACTGAAGATGAGTTTCGTCTCATGATCCTTGCCATGTTCCACAACTCCTCAATATCGATTTGTACGACAAGATCTGTGTCCAACATAATAGCTTGCTTTAGTCCTTTTGATGAGAGAATCCCAGGCACCAAAATCTTGCTGAAACAATGAGATCAAAATCAAATATTGTTTGATCTTAAGATTACACAAAAAATGGTTTTAAACAAAAGTAAGCAAGGCATCAGCCGGCGAATTTGTACTACTGATCCGGTGACTAAGTTTGATGATATGTTTTAAATTATTCTTGAATAACTGCAATGAAATCCTAAACATGGCCAAAAGATCTCCAGAAACGGCTTGAAATAAAGAAAATGACCAAACTATCGGCCACTATTTTCAAAACACTGCAAGATCGCTGCCTTCAAACGAAATGAAATGAACCTCGCTATCTTTGTTTAAAGAGCAGATAGAAAAAATGGCGTAATTTATGAAAAAAAACTAAACGTGCAAAAAAATCATGGAAAACAAACTAGGATCACATTAAAATGAAATATTTTTTTGCAATTTAATAATAAATGAAAATAATTAAATAATAATTGTAAACACGAATAACATCATTTCTAAGTTCAAACTGACAGTTTATAGAGTTCTAATAAACAATGGACGGGCCAAGCTGTATTATTTATTAATCAACTTTAAAGTATAACAAGGATGCTCGTTAATGTGCGTTCGCACATGATGTTCCGACCCGATCTCATCTACACTTTTGACTTAATTGTCAACCAAATGAAGACAAAATAAAAATAGACGTTTGAGTTTAAAAGACGTTTAATAACCCAACTACTTATTGAATTACATTATGCCATGCCTTATTACAGCGCTGACGAGATCTCTCATTGAAAAAACTACGAAAAAAAACAAACAACAATGAAGCAAAAACAAAATTTTCACGGCAAAAACTAAGTATCTAAATTTGAAAGCACATAGTAACAATGCCAAAAAGCTATCGTATAGAACCTTACTTGCACAAATTTACTTTGTCCATACTATACAGCAGATGGCAATTTTCCTTAATGAGACTAGGTAACAAAGTCGACAAAAGGAAATAATAAGGCGAAATTGAAAAATCAATCAACTTTTTCTTCAACCAACTTTTTTTCTAAAGTCCTATAAATCATTAGCTTTTAACGAAATAATTCTTAATGAATTTACTAAAAATTCATTATGAAACCAATAAGACCTGTCGTTGGTTAGATTAAGCCATAGGAACGGACTACAGAAGCAGAAAAGCTCAAAAAATTCTACAATTTGCGAAAACACAAATTATTGAACTCATTAAAATCATTGGCTATTATCTGAATACTATGTATTCTTCCTTCCATTTTCATTCATACTTATTCAAATAAATTATAGTGAAAGATTAAATAAGTGCATTTGGGCCACATTTTGAAAATCGTTGGGATCTGTCATTAAGAAACACAAGTACACCACTAAAATTTTACTTAAATGCATATTATTCACAAACAAAACATCAGCTAAGACATGATATCAAGGGACATTCAAATTTTCGAATATAAAAATTGATTTAGACCTCTAAGCGAAGAGAATAAGCTACAGTTCGACGAAGAAAAACAACTACAACTGAAAAGTTTAAAAAATCATTGAAAATCTGTAATATCATAAATTTTGAGACTACTCGCTAAAATTTCGGGTTTGGGTAACAACAATTCTTGCATACTTAATTACAAGCTTTTGAGAGCGGTCAGTATTTTACGCCTACCTAAAAGTTTTTAAAAAATTGGCGAAAACCGCTAATTCAAAAAAAATTGAGCGAGAAAAGTGTCGAAGCCATTAAAAAATAACTCTTCGGTAATGATTTTTCTTTCATCCATTAAATGTTTAACAACATGAGATTCTTTTTTTTCAATATGACTTCAAAATATCAATAAATATGAACAAATACAATAAAACCACGAAAATTCTGAGAAAACCGATAGTATCAACGCAATTAAACTCAATTGCTTTCAGCGAAAGGCAGCGAAAGCGCTCAATGGGAGCATAGGAGATATGCCTTGATGGGACGACAAGACTGTTTGTCAATCACATGTCATCGATAGGATTAGATATTACAAAAAATTATTGAAAAAGAGAAAAACAACAAATACAGGCAAAAACCAAAAGTCCAATAGAAAAGTGCGAGAAGAAAGTGTCGAAGCCATTTAAACCGAAAATTTCTCTTTGAAAACTTTATCTATGATACATTGAACATCCTTTCTAAGCCTATTGGAACTAACACTAATAGGATAATGTGATCAGATTTCAGAAGAACCACAAACAAATCTAAAAAGTTTCAAAAAGTACAAAAAATTTATGAAAACTCGCGCATCGATTTTATCAAACCAATAGTTAGAAGATAATGTCGCAAGTTAGATTATTTTTATTGAAGTAGAAAAAAAGGAGTTCCGGTAATTACTGAGGCGTTCGTACAAGTCACGAAGATAAGTTATTGTTCAAAAAAATTTTCGAAAAAATTACTTTTGAAGTCTTAACAGGGAATAAATTCAATAGCTTTCAACAGAAGTCAACAAATACGCTCAGTCAAGACTCGATAGAAGGTCAAAGATGGTTGTCATGAATGGGTAATCAATAAGATATCACAATAAGTCTTATGACTATGAAAACAACAACAAATACATGAAAAATCCCAAAATAAGGTAGAAAAGTGCAAGAAGAAAGAGTCGAAGCCATGTAAACGATAAGCTTTTCTCTGAAAACTTTATACATGAACCATTGAACGTCTTTCTTAAACCAACGAGAGCTATCCAATTAACAATATTGTAATAAAATTTCAAAAAGGATTCAAAAATACGAAAATAACCAAAAAATTTAAAATTGTTTTTGAAATCTTGTGGCATCGAAGTCATAAAACCAGTAGTTAGAAGATAAATCCGCTGAACAGATTAATTTTGGTTGTAGTAGAAAGGAAAGGGATCCTGTCAGCACGCAGACTGACCTAAAGTTAGCAAATATAAGTTTATGGTCGGTTAATGTTTAAAAAAAAAACTCAAAAAAATAAATATAAAGTCTTAACAGTCAAAGACTGAATCAAAGCACTGAATAGCTTCACTAATGCTCATTACGAAACCCATCGCACGCACTTTTAGACAAAGATTCTATGCCATAGTGATCCAAAAATTCAGTAAAACCTCAAAAAGAAAATAAAAATTTTATTAAAAATTAAGAAAGCTCAGAGTCGAAGCCATAAAAAACATGTGCGATTCCCTGAAAAGGTGTTTTGTTCATTAGGCGTCATTTTACTGTAAATAAGGTTTATCCTTAACCAAAAATCGATATGAAAAAAGACCAGTTTCTGGGAGACCTAAAAAAATTTATAGTTTTCTAAAAAAAACAGCTCTGAAGTAGAATTCGAAGTTTTTTTTATAGTAAACTTCCCTATGAGACTAGAACTAGTCTTTTATCAACTTTAAGTATTATGAATACGAAATTGATTCCTTTTGTAGCGTGAAATGTAATTTTGAATGAAAAATTTTTTAAGAAAGATCATAATTTGAAAAAAAAATTACACTAAAAGTGAACGAAATCATACCAAATATGACGTGTTCACACAAAACTTTAATCCTCGATAACTCCTCGAAAAATACGAAACTCAAAAAATTCTTAATTTCAACTTTTAGGTTGAACGAGCTTTTTAATGATACCACTCACATTTCTCTACGATGAGTATATCGATCGGCCAAAATTGACTGAACAAAAAAAACCCATCTGAGTCTATAGTTCCTTCCCCCGCAAGTGGGGTCTGAACAATAAGACAAAAATTATTCACGAAGACATCACTAAATGTTACACAGGAACAAAACAAGGAAATCATGACAAAATGATGCACACGATTGCTATTAATTCCGTTGTATTTCAAACAGTTGTAAAACAATTTTTCAGCCAAATGATTTAAATTTTAACTGTAAATAATAAAACATATCAATTGATCTGCATTGCAGATGAAACTATTATAGACTATTTTTGGTTTGTTATTCAACATAAGAAATGCAATTTGAGAAGGTTACAAAACTATCACATTACGATGCAGAGGTATACTCAAATCGTCACGGGCAGATATCCCCGATGCGTGTATCTCGTGTTCGTTTTTACTATGTTAACACATTGAAACAAACAATATTGCAGAAATAGCTAGTTTAGCAGAAACGGGAAACATGGAAGGGATTATCGTATCACGTGTTCGCAAAAGTGTCCTAATTTTACCCGCGAAATACAAGTACAAACTTAATAACCTGTTTTTCGCGCAAGTTGTATCACGCATCCGCTCCATTTATCTATCAATTTTTCGCACGCAATGTAGCTCGATTTTTCATATAATCAACAATTAACCCTAACTTAATTACTACTTATTTAATTAAGCCTAACTTATTACTATTAGTAGTACTTTATTACTACTTTATTACTACCTATAGTACTTTATTACTACTTATTACTACTTATTAGTACTATTTATTACTACTTATTAAACTCGGCCGGTCCCACATTGATATACAAAACCTTTGATGTGCGAGGGATTTTTCGGAAAAAAATCAGTTTTTGTGGTTGCATCTATTTAAAGCACTTTAAAGCTTTGAAAGCTTTAATTAAATCTTCATTAAAATGCTTATTGCATGCTCAAAATGCGCGCGAAAAATAGATACCTAAATTAAGCGGAAACGTGCTACAAGATTTGTTAGCTACTTTTCGCACCGAATGTTCTTTTATTTCGCAAAATTGGCTGAACCCCTTTTACGAAAAGTAAAATACAAAGGATGTCTCCTAATTTCGTTCATTGTTTGTATCTAATTTTCGAGCCAATTTCACTAAGGCGGAAATTTTGAAGTATACCTCTGCATCGTAATGAAATCTTGTCAACTTGTTCCAAATTTGCTGACGAACAATTACAAAAACTAACAAAAGGATCTACAGGAGAAAAATCTACAGTATATACTGTAGATCTACTCTATGACATACAGACGTCAAGAATATCAAACTTTTCCTGGTTTTGGAAAAAAATGAGAGGGCTTTAGGAGACAAAGTTCATAAGTTGACAGTATTTCAATTTTCATACGCAGGAGTTTTTGTTTTGAATTTAAAGTAGAAGTTTTTTTGGGATAGAAAAAACTATTCTCATCAATTATTATCAGCCAATGACAGATTTCTCGACCAAATTTACGCAATTTTGTCACTTTTCCTTGCTTTAACTAAATAATTTCCATTTATCTCAGATAGTGTCAATTAGACCGAAATAAAAGAAAGTCTAACTGTTTATTATTTTCAATTTTTTTTAATTTTGCAAAATTTGAATCAACAATTAACATGACTAAGTTTATAAAACAGCAGATCACCAGTTTAATAAGTCAATTTTTAATAGTTCATTTCAGTTTTCCAGATATGAAATATATGTTTCTATTTTCCCCACTTTGGTCAGGTAAGAATAAAATTTCATAATCAATTAAACTTAACCAATCGTGTTTTCATTTGGAACAGTAAAAACCCACACAATCGGGTTTTCAACATGGATAGTGGCACCCACTCTGTTTGTTTGCAATTGGGATACTGAAACGCGCACAATCGAAAGTCATGAGACATTGAGGAGGCTTCTTTTGCTTGCAGCTGGCTCACAGTTCTGCGCTTCTTGCTATCAACCTTATAGTGTTTACTCGCATTACTGTGACTGAAACCGATTGCGCAAGCCTGCTGCAAGCAACTGACAAACCAGCTGAGTAAAAAATTCTGTTGTCAGAGAGCAGAGCTATTCGCTTCAATGTCTTTCTGACCAATTCAGAGAGTCCTCCAAATGATTCAAAAGCCATGGGAATAAATTGAACACCTATGTTGGCACATTGTTGGGAATATTGCTCCAACTTCCTGTCTTCCGCAGCTCTCAGGGCAAAACCAGACTTCCTCGCCGCATTGGAAATAATACTGGGTTGCAGTGGGGAGGTAATGGTTATATCCAGAGGTGCCGGTTGCCCAGCAGACCAACACGGTAAATACACATCTCCAGGTCGAGAATTTGTTTCTGGTATCAGGTTTTTCTGCTGACAAACTGGTGACAAGTTGGCAGCGTTGCAAGCAGAAAAAATTTTGTTGCGAAATCATATCGCCCCGCCCATGACATGCAACAGCATGATCACCGAGTGTATCCAAAGATCCTGTTTTACAATAGGGACACTTCCTTTCTTTTTCATATATGGGAGTGCCAAGTCTTTACCTCACAGCTGCACGAAACTCGTTTGGCAAAAGATGGAGGCCGAGAGCTGGTATGGGAGCTGCCGATAACAATGCTCCTGATTGAGGCAGAGAGAGTGACAATAAACGAGCTTTTTCAAAAAAGTCCATTTCGGCACCAATTGTGGATTAGAAAGTTAATTGGCAGTTTTGCATTTAGCCAACTCTTTGCTTACAAATACAATTCAGTCTTTGAAATGGATATCAAGTAATTACTAATGAAAGTCGAGGAATAAAGTTTTAAGCTAATTATAAGCTCAAAAGTGTGGAAATTGGTTACATTCATCCGTGAATACTAGGGGTAAAATATATTCCTATTACGAGATTTGCTTTTTCAGACATTGGCTACGTAATGCTACAATGTTCGGACAACTGACGTGGCTTTTTTTCTCAAGAGAAGTTTTTCTTTCATGCTTCACCGCAATTGTTCTAGTAGCTCTTCTTGTTCGAGCAAACCGTGCCCTCCTTTTCTTTATTTTCATTCTTTTGAAAGTGTATTGCATTTGTTGTTGCAAAGACAGACCTCTTTAGGTTTTAAGCTTTGCGCAAAATAATAACTCCGCCCTTTACTATATTCAGCTATATATTTTTATCCGCAAGCAACTGTGCCTCTTATGACCATACCATGAATTAAACCTTTTCTTGTGATCACATTTTTGACATTGATAAGACTAGCAATAAAGTTCGTTATCCGATCAGAATTTTTGCTGCATCTTATTATGAAACCGTGGCAGAGATCATAACAATCTCTGAGCTAACCTTATCTGACCTTTTTGGTTTCCTGATCAGCATTTATGCATCATCATTCAATGTTTTTACATTTAGGTAAAAATGTGTGAACCATACCAATGTTGGAGACCAAATTGCTCTAATGAGAGGTTGGCGTAGATTGGTTGCGTTTCACAAACAAATGAAATCTTTATCTAACGACAAACGAATCAACTATCATGGCGATAAATTGAGATCATTTTCTATCATTAATTTCGATAACTTTAAAGAAATTACCGATTTGGGATCCCGAAAAAGAAAGCACAATACATATCAAGGCAGCAAAATTTAACGAACCAGCAGCCGAACAAGCTGAGTAAAGATCGTATTCTCTTTTTAAAAAATATATACCTCAAATTTCTTATGTCAAAATTTTCCCCCAAAAAATTAATTTTTAAACAAACTTAAGTGATCAATAGAAACATAGATGATAAATTTTAAATGTACACAGAAAAAGTTGAAACATTTGAACGTCGTGAAACGCCAAGCTTGGTCTAAAAACTGAAACCCGAGCTTGAAAGTGAACCCGAGCTAAGTTCTCTGTCGCCTACCTCATGCCGAATATTCCCGAATAATGTCCGTTAGGCAGCCATTCGATTTCTTTCACTTCCTGTTTCATATTGTGAACAGTCCAATTAACTCCCAGAATATTCCAACTTCGCATCATTTCTTCAAATATTTCATCACTCCAAAGCGTGAACAGATGTAAATGCAGACGGAAGTTTTTCGCTTGATTAGATTTTGATTGTTCTCGATTGAATAAAATTGACTTAATTAGAGTTGCAAGATTCTGATTGGATGAAAATCCGTCTGATAAAATTGCTAAGTGTACAACTTCGTCCAGCGGCTTTCCAGTGATAGGAAGACGAATCAGTTCTACTTCTCGGGATGAGCGCTAAAAAATAAATATTGCAAATAGATGTTTGGAATTCAAAAACATATTATCAAAACATCCTCTTTAAAGTGCGGAAAAACTGTTCGGCAACCCAATACCAAATCCGATAGCTATGTATTCCGTATAAATTGAGAATCCTGACAACTCAACAAAATCTAACAAGGGCAAAATTCTATTCAATTATTTTCAGCTCTTCTTTTTTCGAGAAGTTATAGTCGTGTTTAATCTACCGTAAATTTTTTTGGCAATGGAGTCTCAACGAGACAGTCTTACAGATTTTAGGATTTCAAGTAGTCTCGGTCAAACATAAATATATATTAGAGTTTTGAAGCGACGCAACCGATCGTTTTTTTTTCAATATAGCCTCGTCAAATGTTACTCAATCGTGTTAAATTCACAAAGCCTAATATATAGTTGAAGCTCAAAGAGCAATTCGAAGAACTAAAAAGGTATATGTCAACTTAGGCCTCGCAGATCACAAAACAATTAGTGAACAAAGAATCCTCCAAAAATGGTCGAGGAAGTTCTGACTGCAATAAAACTTAAATTAAAGCTGAAAAAGAATAGAATTAGGTTTTCTCACAAATATTAGACTATAACTTATATCCGTTCGTTGTTATGTCAAGAAAATTTAAAGATTACATCAATTGCATAATCTGAATTTTCCAGATTGCAACATACATGCAACAAAGCTGACATTCGAAAATCAAAAGCCTAATTGTCAATTTTGGAGAAGGGGAAATGGGAGAAAAATTGTCAGAATAGTTTTTCGAAAACTTCTCATTGATAATATTTCTAAATCACACCACGAAATGGCGTGATTGTCTCAATTTTCCAAACAGGAGCATTTGAAATCTATTAAGCAACCTAACCCCCAAATAACATTGTAGGTCTTGGATCAAATATATACAAAACTTACGAAACAACTTTTCGAAAAAAAAAGAAACATAAAAAATGATGAGCAGTATTTCGAGAACATAAATGGAAAATTTGAACTTTCTGTGTCATCTGTATTACGCTCTGTAAAAAAATTTTAAGACAAATCGGTTCTGATTTTGTTGTAAGACAAGTTATGCAATAAATTTGCCTATTCTATTTTTAGAGGTAAAGGACAATAGTTTCAATTACTAAGAAAATGGCCACGGGCTGACCTGCAAAAACAGATCAGAACCGACAAGAGTCATTTCTTGTACGGCAACATGCATTGATACTTTTTTCGCGAACTTTGAAGCCGTAATTGTGTAATTGTGAAGAATACATTGATCTCTGACCACAAAGGAGTAGAATTGAGCTGCAAGGAAACAAGAGTTGATCCGGAAAAAGCAAACGAAAGATCTCTTTTTAGGCCCCTAAAAAACTTCAAAATAAGGAACTCATAGTTAAAAACTTTAATACTTTAAATTACAGTTTTGCAAAAAAAAACTGGGAACGAGAAATAAACTATATCTTTCTTCTGATTTAGATTTCAGTTTTACGGATTTAACGAGGGTAATAAAAAAGGAGTTGGATCATCATGTACTCTTGCAACAATTCAAAAAGCACACTAATGAAAAATTCAAACAGGTTCAAAAGCCTTGTTTGAATAACCTGATCGAAAATCTCAGTCTTCAAAAAATTGAAGCCTACCAAAGATTGAAGAACAAGCAGTCTGCCGAAAACAGAGAAAAAATAATAAGCTGCGTAATCGTTTAAAAAACCTATCGGAAAAAAGCAGAATTTGAATTTTACGAACAAAAAATTGAAGGAATGGCGAACAAAAATAAAAGTTTATTTTCAATAATAGGCGATATTAAGGGAACGAAAATAAAAAAGAACATTGATAATCTGAATGCTGATGAAATCAATAAGTATTTTGTTGAAATAGGAAAGAAACTATCTGAAAGTTGTAATCTGCCGTCAGATCTAAGCCGGGTAAGAAAGTTAGAAAATTCCATGTTCTTAAATAATGTCACAGCCAAAGAAGTTTTCGACAGTATCAGGCAGATGCCCAAAAAAACTGACTCTGATTTGAAACAAATTTCAAATCAAGTGATTAAGTTCATCAATCCAAGCGTGTGTGAAACATTTGGAAATTTAATTAATCATTGCTTTGATGAGGGCCATTTCCTTAGAACTCTAAAAATTGCCAACATTACACCACTGTAGAAAAATGGTAACCAAAATGAGTTCCGTAATTATAGACCAATATCACTGCTCCCAATTATTTCAAAAATTGTTGTGAAATGTCTACAGAAAAGGCTCATTTCTTTTTTGTCCAAGTACTCGGTAATAAACAGGGTACAGTTTGGATATCAGGCAGAAAAAGCACAATTGATGCTGTGTCGGAGGTTGTTGAAACAATAAGAATTTCTCTGAGTTCGAAAGAAAGTTACTATGGAATTTTTAATGATTTATCGAAACTTTTTGATAATGTGAGTCATGAAATTTTGCTCCAAAAATGTTTTGCGTATGGTCTGAGGGGAAAAATATATGACATTCCTAATTAATATTTGATCAACAGAAAACACTGCGTTTCAGTTAGCAAGCAGCGATTATCATTTGAAAGCATTTTTTGTGGTTTACCGCAGAGTTCTGTTTTAGGGCCACTTCTGTTCTTGATTTATGTAAACGATCTGCCTGATTTTGTAAAAACAGTAATGTAACAATGTTTGCTGATGATACAAATATTTCCGGAAAGGTGGATGATGGAATTAATGATACAATAGGAAAAGTGTCAGTTTGGATGGAATCAAATAAGTTAGCAACAAATAGAGATAAATGCAAGGCTATAAGTTTTAGTGCTTCTAATGGGACACCTGAAGTAAAAACTAATGATTAAGACATCGAATTTGTCGACCACATTAAGTATTTGGCTGTATACATAGATAGTAAATTGAGCTTCAAATGACACATTGAAAAAATAGTTAGTCGGACGAATTCATTAACAACGGTCATCTATCAGTATGAAAAATTTTTCAAAAGACACAAACTAGTACGATTATACAAAAAAAACGTTAAACAAGTATTACAGTACGGGGTTTTGTTGTATGGAGTGGCCAATAAAAGCGATCTTCAAAAATTAGAGTGGCGGCAAAGCGGAATTTTTCGTTTGTTACTTTCAGCTAAGAGATTCCAAAGCAAGGACGAACTGCGATGTAAACACAAGTTGTTTTCTGTTAAACAGTTACACATATATGAACTCATAAAATTACTGTCAAGAGTTCTCCGCCCTTAACATCCAAGCAAATTATTAAATAACTCTTTTCCAGAATTAACTAAAGAGTGCCCAAATAAATGAAAGAACACATATAGTCAAAACAAAATTTTTGCAAACGAATCAAAGAAACAAGTCACTCATAAATAGATTAAGACGCTTTTATAATGTTTTAGCGAAAAGGTATGAAAGTATTCCTCAAAAACTACTCCCATTTAATGCACAGGATTTAATAAACTATTTACATTGTTTTAGAGACTCATTTATTATAGATAACAGATCTTTTGCTAGCCTTTTTGGTAAGGAATAAAGCGAGCTGCCTTTTTTGTAAAATTGGTCTTCTTTTTAAAACTTTTCTTAGGGGTTTCTAAGGTTGATTGGAAAATGGTATTACCAGGGTAAAATGTGATTTGAGAGGTTTGAATTAACAACTAAGTAGACTTTGAGATGAATTAATAGGCATCATTTGACAGATCTAGTGACCTTTTGATGTCTTTTCGGGATTTTTTATTTGTTTGTAAATTTATAAATGGAATAAACTCGAGAACTAATTTACTATTATTTTTTATAATGCAAAAATTTACATTTGAGAACACCCATTATAAACACTGGGTATTTTGAAAGAAGACCATCAATTTTCGAATTAATTTTTTATTGCTTTTGTTAATTTGTCTAGGCAAAAAAGAGGGAATATTGAAGTTAATCCAATTCCAAGTCCTATGGTACTTCTGTTAATTACGTTAAACAAACTTCCTCAAGTTTTCATCAAAAATGACACGCCAGAATTGAATTTTTTCGTTTTGATTTGCCACATCGAGATTTTGCCGACAAACAAGTTTCTGAAGTATCGATATTTCGGTGCAATTTAGGCCAGCTTTTGTTGCTGATTTCATTTTGCTTTCGGAAATCATGATTATTTACTCCCTGTTAAGATGGAATTTGCAACAGGAATATATACAAATTTTAGAAAATTATAAAAAACAGCAAACATTATATTTCACTACCGAAGACTATTATTTGCGACAAAAAATTATAAATTTCAACCAGGATATCATTTACGGAATAAATAAAAAAATTGGAAAATTCCTAATAATTGAGTTGTTTTGTTGAATCTTCCTGAACATTAACTAAAAAAATGCTTCCGCTCATTAAAATTAGCAGAAGGCAGGTTTTTAGAAAAATATTCAGCAGATATATTATTTAATTCCACCTGTTAAGATGGAATTTGCATCAGGAATATATACAAATTTTAGAAAATTATATGAGTCAGCAAACATTAGATTTTAATATCGAAGAATAATCTTTGCGACAAAAAATTATGATTTCAACCAGGATATCAATTACGAAATGAAAAAAAAAATTGGGATATTCCTAATAATTGAGTTTTTTTAGTCTTTTTGAACATTAACTAAAAATCCTGCCGCTCTTTAGAATTAGCAGAAAGCAGGATTTTAGATTAAGCAGAGTTTTAGAAGTTTCCTGTTATTGAGCACTTCTGTTTGGAGTCTCATTTAATCTCAATATAAAAAGTCCTGTTTTCTACCAGAAATAAAAGTTTAAAGTTTGAAAGGATAAAATTTTTGCTCTTTGCCAGAAAAATCCGCAACAAATTACCATCATTAGTTTTTGTTGCTTTTTTGAGTCAAAAATACACCGTTGAGAATTTAGTTTATCTCTTCATTTTTTTGAAAACATCATAGCTAATCCGGAACCGCATAATTCTAATTTTTATGTTCGTTACTCAAAGAATTAAGTTGTATATCAATTGTGCTAAAAGGTCCATAAAAACCCATTTTAATGTATCGAATGTTAAGATGTGTATTCCCGGGTTGAGCACCATAAACTTTTCTTAGAAACCATGTCCAATCCATATAGGAAGTTTACGATAACTTGGCAACCATAAAATTGATAATGTAAAAAATTCAGCATCGCTCAAAAAACTCTTGAAACAGCGATGCATTGGACTCTGAGAGGAGAAAAACACATTAAGTAACTTGAAAGAAAATCAAAGTTCATGGTGTCTTGGGAAAATTATCCAAGACAATACACATTTATATTGCCATGTGAGACCTCAAAAATCAAGTCAAAATATACAAAAAAATATGATGAACTGTTCAATTAACGTCTTCTAACTAGAGATTGCGGTCTAAGCTTTGTATGGGGGTTGAAAGGACTCACAAATGTGGTTACTAGATTTTGATACCATATATAAATCATATATAGAAATTTTGGCAACGATAGCAAGACCATATAAGAAGTTTAGAAATTTTTTTATGACCTGTATGGAAAGATATATGGTTCTTGGATATGGTTCCCAAGAATGATCAACCCGGGTTGTTCGGTTTTTTTTTTCAATTATAATTCTTCCCAATTTATTCAAAAACTTAGAATACCAGTATAGCCCTGCAGAGGCCTAATCTTACTTTTTTTAAATCAGTTTTTTGTCATTTTCATTAAATTGCGATGAGGCTCAATCGACTTGTTAAAATTGCGTTCAGGTTCACATAAATAGGAAAGTGATTACCTCCAAAAAATTTAATCTAATAGGTTGTAGAGTGGTTTGTTTTACAATGCACATTGTAGGACACCATTTTTGTAAATCAATGAGGGAGCTTTAAAGTTTTTCCTTAAAAGATACTATGCTGAAGGTGACAATCACATGGGAGGAACTGCATGTTCCACTGCGTTGTTTTTTGTTTAGTCAATTTTCGTAGATCTATATATTCATGGTAGAGGATTGTGAGGGGTATCATTAGAAGATTGTAAAGCGTAGAGTTTCAAATAAAAAAGTCCGTTGTTTTGTGCACATCTTTCGTAACTTTTGCATATATTTTGGTCAAATTTTGCTAAACTTAAGATAAAATTGATAATCAGAGTCTCATTAATTTAACCACTCAAGATAAAAAGGATTTGGTGATATATTTGAACCAACTGTTTTGGCTAAATCTTTCGCTTTATTTAAAACTCTGAGCGCTGATCTGCGCTGACTTTAACTCCGTTTTCAAAAAAAAAATTTTTGTGGTTTTTCGACAATTAAAACAAAAGTTGTCAAAAAATCCATAATTTTATTTTGACGATTAACGTGTGCCATATTAATTTATAATATGATTAACGTGTGCCAAAAAAACTATAACGCAATTTCACTTTCTAGACAAAACAACTTTGATTTCTATTAGCCGTGCAGCGTTTGCAATGGAAAACCATTTGGATTGTGTTATGGGTCTGTTTTTTTTTCAAAAATTTTTTGAAATTGTATCATCACAATGACAGGCAAGTCTGTTTTCATTTCCAAATTTGAATAAAAAGCAGCCCAATTAGGTTCAAACATGATTCAATGTTTAAATCTATTTTTTTTGAGTAGCGCTCAAAATTTTTTATGGTCCCGACAAATAATTTCATAAGTTTTTGATGAAATCTCGAGTTTTACTTTTGATGTTCTTTTTTAGTCTTATGGCTGAGTCTATTTTATCAAGTGTCTAACTCCATAAAGAGAAGCTATTAAGGAAACTGTCTGATGATTTCATTTAGTGTATAATTTTTTTTCTGTAAAATAACTGGATAAGTATTCAAACTTCATCAATTATTTCTGATTAATTGACATTGTGGTCAACAACTGTTCACTAAAAAATTTATGGTTTTTGAGATTTCCCAATTTTAGTTCTATTTCTGCAAATTTAAGCGCAGTAACCGCCTAAAAGGGATTGTATTGTTAAAGTTTAGGTGAAGTATAATGTAGTCTTCATTGTATTTTTGTTATATAAAAAATTGTCTTGTCGTTGAAACTACGGGTTTTCATAACTTTCTTCTGATTCGACGTTTCCCAATTTTTGAGGTACTCTTCTGCTATCTCGTCTGACTATCGCATTAGCAGCACATTAATGATAAGTCTGTTACACTAATGGCGTTGGAATAAGGCGCAATTGGTATTATTCATTAGTTTTTGTGAGAAGATTTTCATTTTACAAGCTTCGACACTGTATCCTGGAACAATGTGATTGACTTTTTCAGTTTTGCCTGGATTTGTTGTATTTGGAACCGTATGATTTTCTGGATGACGATTGGTCTCAATGATTTTGTATGAAGGTGTAAATGAAGCCATTGACTTATTTCAGTTGATAGCTAATGTATTAAATGACGTTGAACACAGTTGTTTCCAAAATTGTAAACGTACTGTCCAAGTTTGCCCTATTTGTTTTCTATTAACGTGTAAATTACTCTAAATAAAGACAAGTCACATTTCGCTTCTGACGGAATTCAGGTAATTTGATTTTTATTACCCGATGCTATTTTGACTCTTTCATTAATTTACTTTTTAAAAAGGCAGATTGACAATAATTGTGGACGTAAGTAATACTTATTGTTTTATTTTAATTCTTTGTTTGTCTTGTCTCTCACTTTCCATAGTGATAGGTGTCATCAGCCATCTAATTTGTTGTTGTTTACTTTGTTTATAGGTTTGAGCCTAAAGCGATTTTCAAATGAATACACCTTTTATTTTCGAACAATAATCGGTTCTTTTGATGTTTTCTATCTCTTCCTCATTTGGTGGTCAATTTTGACAGAAAACGTGGTAGAGCGTGGTTGGAACATTACATGTGAATGTACATTTCCGAGCCTCCTTGGTCCTTGTCTCTCATTAAAGCACAGTCAAATTTTTTTGCAAGGTTTACGAAGGTAACCTTGGCGGTAAACGAATCGTCTCCCTGATTTTAAAAAATCATTGAAGGGCAAAAAAATCAGAGAAAGGCAAATATCAATTGACTCAAATAGTTTTTCTTGTACCTTCGCTGTGCACTTTTATGCCTCGTGAGATAAAATTATAGCCGATTGCTTTTAATTTTTTCACAGATAAATATTCGAATTTTTAGTTTTATCTAGTTCTTTGTACTGCAGTTCAAATGTCTTAAGCCTATTTTAGCTTTTTTCAGGCCATTACAGTAACCCCAAATTTTGGTTTTGACGCAAAAAACGGTTTGATTTAAAACTAATAGAGAAGACGTCAGTGCATGAGCTTGATGTAATTGTTCCCTGTGTTGAAAAATTACAATCCATCCAAGTCAAAACGCTGATCTTCATTTCAAAAAATTTTGAATACAAAATGCAAGGTTTGAACTAACCCCAACATTCATTTTGCAGTGTCGTATTTGACGGAAGATTGGCGGGGGGGGGGGGGGTATACAGTTAGAAATGCGAAACAGATTGAAAATCCCTCCACAATCGCATTTTACCTCTTCAATGGTTCAACAAAGTTTTAATTTCTGTGGGACAAATTACTCTTTTGTCCAAAAAAGTTGTAGTTATCAGCTCCAGTGTATAGTAGAACAAGACGGCTTGTACGAGTCTGTGCGTAGCACAGTATGCTCCAAGATACCTCTCAAGGTAGCAAAAAACGTCTTTAAAAATCTGCCAAAAAACGTTGGGTGTATCTGAAAGAACAATTCCGAAAGCTATATGCGAAAATTATAAGCATTGGAGAAACTTACTTGTACTGTTTGAACCAAAAAAATATGCGTATTTTTCATAGAAACAAACTTTAGGAAGATAAGGGTACTCCAATCTCAAAGACAGAAAACTCATACAACCACACACACATACACACAGCACACATTACACAAACAAACACCAACACAAAATAAAACAAAGCCCAGCACCAAAAAATAGTTATTTTTGTTTTTGTCTACTGTTCACAACTCAAAGTTCCCCAGTATTCATTGAGGTCTTCTTTGTTTTTTTTACAAAAACTAGGTGTGAATTCTTTGAGGCAGTTGTTTGGGTAACTGTATTATTCAAAATAAACTTAAAAACGTAAACGTTTAAAGTTTTTAGAAATTTGCTTTTCAATTTCAATAATTCATGACAACTCGACAATTAAAACTTTAAAATCTCGCAAACGCGCTATCTGCGAGATTTAAAGGATTGGTATTGAACAAACTTGAAACCGCAATTTGTAACAAATATTAAAAAGTTTTTCTAATGTTTCCTTCTTTCTGACAGTTTTTGCACTCTACCTTTATTTGTGTCTAATATTTGAATGAACTATCTCTCTCCCACAAACTGTGATCTGTCCGTCTCTCTTACACACATACTACACACACACACACACAACGCACACTTACAAATACACCCAAGCTCGATTTCATACACAAACAGAAATACAAAAGCCACAACCGAAAAACAGTTTTTCAATTCTCTTTTGGCATCTTATCATTACTCAAAACTCGTAACTGGTTATACATGGCTTGACTGTTTTTTTCTGAAAAAAATCGATTTGCAGTTTTTAGGCAGCTGCATTGGCAGTCGTAAAATTGACGATGAAATGTGAAATGAACTTTTTTAGGTTTTCGAATTTTTTTGTCGTTTTTGATGTTCCATGGGTATCAGGGGAGAATTTTTTTTCCAGCCTTGTAAATGCGTTAACAGACATAGCCTCAGATATGAAAACACACAAACTTGGCATTGAACAATTTTAATTCCCAATTTGTAGCGAACTTCAAGTTGTTTTTTTCTAATTTTTCATGCTTTTTTATGTTTTTACTCTCTGCCTCCATTTTTCTCTAACGTTTGATTGAAATATTTCTCTGACGCTAACTCTTTTTCTCTCTCTCTCTTAAACACATGCCACACTGAATAGAATATAGCACATCCATAAATACACCAGCAGAGGCACGCACGCACACAAACACACGCACACAAACTCACGCACACACACAACAAGAAATACAAATCTTAACACCCACAAAAGAAGAGTTTTAAATTTTCTTCTAGGCGTCTGTATTTTACAGCATGCTCATCAACGTTTATTTGTCTCCAGACTTTTTTTGTTTTATTTCGAAAAATTAGACGTGGTCTTTTTGGGGCATTGGAATGGGTAATAGTAAACTTGTCTCTCATATCGGATGTGAATTGTTTGAATTATTTCGAAACATTTTGTTGTTTATGATGCAGACGTGTTAAAAGCTAGACGAGTTAAAAGCTAAACGCGCTGACGCATTCGTGTTAAAAGCTAGATTTTTTAAACACGGTTTTGGTGATTTGCTGAATAGCTTTGAAATGGTAATTTTAGCAAAATCTTCAAACTTAGGTAATCTTCAAACTTTTTAGTACTTCTGACACTTTTTGCACTCTGCCGCTAGGTGTTCAGCACATGTGTTGAAAACTGTTCGAAAAACTTCTTATTAAGTAGGTTTGAGGAACATTGGTTGTCAGTAAATTTAATGTTTTTTTCCTACTCTTCTTTTAAGTCAGAATGGTTTTAAAGAAATAGGAAAATTTTATAATTTTCATGAGTACTGAATAAGAAAAAAATTTTCATCTTTTTCTTTCAAAATAAATTTTGTTTTTCGTATGAGGAGTTTCGCAATACAAAAACGCCCAAAGCCTGGAACATTCCAGCAATTTCAAGAACATTTTCAAAATAGAGAGAAGTGAGAATTAATGTGAACGTGTAAAAAATTTTTCTACCTGATGATAAAAACTCCTTAACATTCATTTTCACCTGTATTTTTTATAATAGAGATGATCAGTTTGAACTACTTGCTCTGAGTTTATAAAGAATACAAATAAAATAGATAAGAAAAGATTTCCTTCTTTTTAAATTAGTTTGATTGACTTGATGTTCGTTTCAAGATACTGGTTTCTGTTTACATTTCCAAAGATTTTGAAAACTCTCATATGGTTAGTTCCAATTACATCAGAAGAAATTTTTGCAAAAACTGCTCAAGAAATTACAAAAGATTACCTTTTACTCCTTTTAGTTTTACATTTCAAAGTTGATTTTTGCCCTTTATAGAGCTCCAAATTGCTTCAAGTCTTCAATTTTTCAATAGTTTTTTTGATACAAAATAAACAAGAAAAAATGCTTCGTACAATAGCTTTTGACCGGCAGAAATCAAAAAGGCGGATAGAAATGTATTTTAAACAAATTATCGAGAAAAAAATGAAATTTTTAATTTTTTTATTTGGAAATTTTCGGTCATATAGTTTAATTTGTTATATTGTAGGTTTGAAACTGTAGAGCATTATTTAAAAGTTTCCTCTTAACCTAACTAAATTTACTGCAATATTTTTTCGTTGGTTTCAGTAATAAACTGCAAGGCGATCTGTTTATGGGAACCATAAATGTGAACATTGGAACCTTTCACTCATACCAACGCTGGTTCTAGTTTGATTTTCGACTAGTTTTCACTGAAACTAAATATTTTTGTGACGTTGTACAATTAGTGAGTTTCCATAAAATATCTATGTCTTTTTGTAATTAATTATTTTTAATTGTCCTCCCGGGATGACCAATTCTTCTCTATACGAAGCATAGTTAGTGCCAAAACTGACATTTTTTGCAAATTCAGTATAGGGCAAATCTTTAATGTGTAAACTAGTGCTTTTTATTTTTCATAAAAGATTGAGTTAAATTGATTTAATTTGTGAATTGCTCTCACCTTTTCAGCAGTGGTGTGTTGATATCCCATAGCCATATTGTAAAACATGACGGCAAAATTGAACGAAGTCACGACAAATACTCCCGTCAAAAGTAAAACAGTAATGCGGGCACTTTTTGGGTCCATTCTTGTCAATCAGCAACTCGTTCCACTTTTTTTGAGATCTCTAGAATTTCGAATATCATAATTAGGAAATTTTTCTGCAAGCTCAACCGATAAAATACACCTGAAAGTATTTAAGATAGCAATAAATAATAATAGTGATGGGGTTGCTATAGCAACAAAACAATCGTGAGTTTTCTTTTGACCATCTTTTCCCCTATTTTTGAAGTGGCAATTAACTTTTCTACCACTGAGATTTTTGAGGGACAATACAGAGACTGATTGAACATAAGAAGTTTTCAAGAAGATTTTCACAAAAAGACAAATAATAAGCAAAAGGGGAATTAACTGCACATCAAACGGACTTCTAAAGTTTTTTCTAGACTTCCATGAAAACTTGGAAATTTTCAGTAACGCCTATTACGCGAAGTATTGAAAGCTCTTTTTGTCACAGATGTTCAAAGTTTCCATTGAATTTTTGTATCTTCATTTTTGAAGCCTTAAAATTTCCTTTCATTTTCAACTGAATGAATTAACATCGGTCCCGATGTAAGCTTTTTTTGACAAGAACGAAAACAAAGCTAATTATATCTATTTTTGAAAGAACCGAAGCTATAATTATAATTTCTTCAGGTCAGAAATGTAACTTTTGCCATTTTTGGTAGATATTTCAGCTCTCGTTAGGAACAGATGAGTTGATTGTGAAAATATTAGTTTCCTGTGTGATCAATTATCCACGCGGGTAACTCTATCGTTTGTAATGGCGCACAAAAAGGCCGCTTCAAGGAAACTGTGCTAAATTGGGGCGCCATTTTTGAAGAGCAAAGTCTCTAATAGTCCACGACGGCGTTGCCTTCAATTATTTCACTCAATTTAACTTCCGCATAAAATTTGATCATAATAAAAGGCTCAAAGTAACCGATAAAAATGTAAATGGAAAATCAAATCAATGTATTCAAAGTTACAATTGTATTATTATATGGCATAAATGTGTATGATTATCCCACCACTTTAATATAAATCAACTGACATGTTAACTCCATTAAATTAAATATTTATTATCTGGTCATAACGAATGAGAATTTGAAATGCCCGATATTTTGCTTGTCCAGCATTAAATAAAAAATAGTAAGCGTGTGTAATATTGTTGTTTGAAACTGTATTAAAATTCGTTCAAATTTACAAAAGGTAAATCTGTTGTAATAACTTTTATAACTATATACTAACTAACAGTGGGTATAACAGTGAAATATTGAACGTTAGATTTGAAGAGTCTAAACCGGGAATTAGTTAGAAGTTGAAGCCTCCTTTCAAGTTTCGGTTATATAAATCATTTTGTAGTAATTAAAAGCATTGGATTTTGGGTGGATAAAAGCAATAAAAAGTGCCTTGAAAGGTACGATCCAGGAAATAAATCATACAATTGTTATTCCCTCTATCACTAAGTTGAACCAGCTTAGGACATCAAAAGGAAACAAACTTTTATCAACTTATCAATTATTCTCCCCTGGAATCGAACAAAATGCTCGCAAGGTGTCCAAATATTCTGCACATATTCAACACCGGAAAACAGCCAAAATTTTTTAAAACCTAATCAAACCCCTAGTACTGGGCGGATTCTAAGATCTTCCGAGATTCTTGCAAGTAGAGTTCAATTATTGCAAGATTAATGAAAAAAGGAAAACCTATTCTTTATTTTGCAAGATTTCTTGAACGAATGTTGCAGGATTTTAAATTCTTCGATCAGTAGGAAAAGCATTCAATATATTTTTTTCAGAAACAAAAATTTTTGAACACTTTTGTAAAAGTTGATTATTAAAAATATTCAAATCAAAAGCTGCATACTAAAGAGTTCGGAAAAGAACAGGAAAATTGATGTTTTTTCAATGATTTAGAAAAAATGCAAAACCGTTGTTTTAAAATTAAACTTGACGCTTTCCTAATCTGACATTGACAGTAATTTAATTAGAATAGAAGCCGCCACGAATTTCACTAATTCCTAAACAGCAATCTCGAATTAGTGTCAAATTTGAACAAATTGTGGGCCGTTTTGACAAATTAGAAAACAGGACAATTTCAAAATTTCCAACAGATTTAATTTACAAGATTTGTGACTTTAATCTGACCAATGTGGGCGCCATAAATGAGGGATAAAACTAGAATAAAACTGGAATATTTAATTGAATATGTGCCTCTTAAATCTGGATTTTGCGTGGTAAATTTTTGGGGCGCATAGTTCAAAAATAGACAAAGGCTAACGCGGGTGCGGATATTGGTCGATCCAAAGTTGCTGCTGGGCAAAAGCACATTTGAATGAAAGCTTGGCTGGTCTGGTCTGGTCCGAGTATCAAATTTTAAGGTAGCTTTAAGTGTGTTTAGTTGGATAAGACGCTTCAAGCGAAAACCAAAGGATCAATTCTGCGGATTCCTCACGGTTTGCCCACAAGCTACTTTCAAGAAACGAGGTTAATGTTGTCGGGATAACCAGGTTCGAGGTGAAAGCGGGGAGGGGGGGGGTGGGGTGGGGGTAGCGAGTTATATTAGCTTGTTTGAAGTTCTGAGAATAACTGAAATAAAGTAAAATAGCGTCAAAATATAGTCAGAATGAAAGTATTCCGAGTATAAACAGTGGGAACGTAATCAGTTCAAAATGTATACTTTATTCTTTGAATAACACGACTGCAAATCCAATAATAAAAGCTGCCAACTCATGAGAAATTTCCCAAAATACTCCGAGTTTGTTCACCATTATTTCGTTGTCACAACAACGTTTACTAACTTGTGTATTTTTGACAAAGAAATTAGGCAAGTTGAATAAAAAATCAGTGAAACTTAGAAATGGGCAGCTGCGTGGGATTAATTGATCTAGTGCGTGGTGGTGTGGTGGGGGTAGTCCCCAGTGATTGTGGAATTTTCATCGTGTAAGATCTGACAAATTTCTGACAAAACCATCTTGCTAATAGCCTGTAAGGGGATGCATCTTCTTATAAGATCTTATAAGACGTTTATCAGATCTTATATGATAAAAATTCTTCTTATAAGATCTTACACGATAAAAATTCTTCTTATAAGATCTTACACGATAAAAATTCTTCTTATAAGATCTTACACGATAAAAATTCCTCTTATAAGATCTTACACGATAAAAATTCCTCTTATAAGATCATACACGATTAAAATTCCTCTTATAAGATCTTACAAGATAAAAATTCCGTCTTATCAGATCTTACACGATAAAAATTTCCTCTCATATAAATTCCTGAAGTATGGTATATTCTTCATATTGAAGACAATTCAGAGTTGCTCTCAAGCAGTAGCCGAAAAACTACAGCATGAAACACTTAAGTGTCAGAGCAACAAAGAGAAAAATATCTTATACTGTTTTTTAAGACTTATAAGATATTGTAAAAAAGATTATTTGAGTGACAGGGGCTTTCTCCGAAGCGGTGATTATCAAACAAGGCTGAAAATTTTTTTCAAAGACCAAAACTATCTTGGACTGCTAAGTTTAGCCATAGTAAACAGTTAAGACTCACAATAAAACTGCCGCCAAAACAATCAACAAGCATTTTTTTGTTTCATAATTGGTTACCTGACCGATAATTTTTTTTACTTTTATAGGACCTTGACTACGTTATACGGTTATATTGAAATAATTAAGACATGTCATATCAGATCTTACACGATAAAAATTCCGTCTTATCAGATCTTACACGATAAAAATTCTGATAAGAGGAATGTTTATCTTATAAGATGTCTTATCAGATCTTACACGATAAAAATTCTGGTAAGAGGAATGTTTATCTTACAAGATGTCTTATCAGATCTTACACGATAAAAATTCCTCTTACCAGAATTTTTATCGTGCAAGATCTGATAAGAGGAATTTTTATCGTGTAAGATCTGATAAGATCTTACACGATAAAAATTCTTAGTCAGCATCTTATCAGATCTTACACGATAAAAATTCCACAATCACTGGGGGTGCGTTAGGGTTTTTTTGGGAGGGGGTAGTGGTGTGGGTGGGGGGGTTTAGTGCGTGGGGGGGGGGGGTTAAGGATATAGAAAGCTTCAACGGGGCGCGACTAGATATCCCAACCAATATGGAAAACGCAAAATAAATTTTGAAATTTTGTAAAATTTTTATGAGAATGACGTTGAGAGAGAACTTCCAAAAACAACAAGAATTGCTCGAGAGCTTTTGATGTTCTCCTGCCTGAGAAGGTGTGTTTGGAAAGGGAGTTTGCATAGCATTCAGGGCAAAATGGGAGCGGGCAGGATGTAACTAAAATGATCACACGCAATAAATGGGTAAAAGTTGGGCGAAAGGAGGCAAGTAAATTTTACCCTTGCTACAATGCCATTCATCTTTTTCAACCAATTTTCATAATGTGGTTTTTAAAAAGGGCCGCCTGTATTATTGACCATATTATATAAATGTATCTCTGCATGCGTTCATTTAGCCTACCTCCTATTGTCCGTGCAAAAGAGCAATTGCGCAATGTTATATTTTTCCAAGAAATTAGTTGTTTTTATTACTCAAAAGTAGAATTTTCGAAGTTTGTATTTTCTGATTTTAAATGTACTCAACTACAAAATGTTGGCTAGAAATGTGGCCCAAGTAATATAGTAGCCAGACACTTCTTTTTGGGGAGTCGTTTGTTTTTGTGGAGACATAGGTGGGGGTTGAGGATGGGTGGGGTGGACGGGTAGGGATAGGGTAGGTTATTTGGTGCTGATAAGATATTAATTCCCATCTTGTCTCATGGAATAATTATTGGAATAATGTTTGTAGTGTTGACTTGGTTTCGTTCACGTGGAACAAAACTCATTCTGAGACTAAATTTAGATAAAGATCAACATTTGTGACGTTGTTCGCCTTGTGCATCCCAAGATATGAAGAAAGATAAGTCGAATGTTAGCAGAATAAAATACAATGCAATATAACAGCCAACTTTATTAGACTCCTTATATGTTTATATAGCCACAAGCATGTAGTTACATTAGTTTGTTCATAAAATCACGCAAAGTTGGATCCCGACCCGTCCCGCCCCTCCCACGAGTCTAGGACTAGGGAGCAATAAAAGCAGCGAAGCGTGAAAAAAATCTGTTGTTTGCTAGAAAAACGGAAGTTGAATACACCAAATAGACCCATATAGTAACATACTTTACAACACTTTATTTGATTAGATCAAAATGCCACAAAAATACACCAAGGTCAACAATGAAGGTCTGTTTCCGAATCTTTTATTGCAATCTATAAAACAGCGTCTTTATAATTTTGCTACTTTTATTCGGTTGCTTGCAAAAATCCCAAATATTCGACCTCGTAGAAGACGTATAAAATTTTCTAAGCCTTTTTTCTGGTATGTATTGAAAATTGGACTATTATGTGTTTCAGACAAATTAGAAGTTTGAAAATTTGCGGGGGCGCGTGGGGGGAAATGGCGGTATTTGTGTTAAGTTCTGAGAAAAAATATTTTCTGCTGAGATTTTTCAAATAAGAAGCCGCGCACCTCTTTGACTTCCCTCTAAGAGAAGCAATAGTGTAAACATAAACAAAAAAATGATTGGTTCCGTCTTATCTTCAAGGATAAGGTCTACAGCTCTCTGTCTTTAGGTATTTATATAGAAATTTGACCATTTTTTCTCTTCAGACCATCTTACAAAAGAAAGTTGTTTGCTTCTGTGTGTTATTGAATTTCTATTAATCTCTCATTTCTTTCAGAGCGTAGATTAGAAAACAATAAGAGATGCTACAATTTGAACAGCTATCTAACTGCAGTTGCTCTTCTTAGGCGCACTGCCTTCAATCAGAATAAGAAGCGCCAGGAACAGATTTAAATATGAACCCTTTGTTCAGTTTCCGATCAAATCCTGATGGAATTTTTCACTCTTCCTACCAAAAAGGAAATGAAAAAACATTTAAAACGTAAGGCTTTTTCCTGTCACATCTGAGAAAATGCAAGCCGTGATAACTTAATTTGTTCATATTTGATGCTTTTTACGGTAGAGGAAACTCGATTAGAAAAAATTTTGCAGCATAATTGTGAAATCCTTTAACCGAAATAAATATTTTTATTCAAAGGTAGTCTTTGAATGTTTGTTTGCAGCATAATTCTATAATCTTTTTTAACCGAAACAAATATAATTGCTCAAAGATGAACTGAGATCATTTGTTTTCTATGAAAAAATCTAATGTTTGAAGTAATTGAAAATCACCGCAAAATTTGGTTCATATTTGCTCAAAAAAACGGTCATAAAAACGCACAATCAGTACAAACAAATTGCTATTTATCGGTAAAAATAACTAATGGTAATAAGGTTAGTTCTGATTTACGTTAGATCGGATTTGTATATAAATGGGTATAATTTGGAGAGGAAAAATGTTCATTAGAGCATTTTTGTTATAATGTTCTTATTTATGCGTTTATCTTGTTTTAAATATGTCTCCATTGCATCAGATAATTGCTGAATTAGATTTGAAAATAACGTGCGTCCTATTTTTAAATGTCATTTCATATTTTGTTAACAGGATTACCTCAAGTTTTTGAACTAAAATCATTCCGAGAAAAAAGAATAAAAACTATGGGATTCAGAATTCCATTTTAATTTATACTGCGTATAATTCTGCCCCATTCCCATAAATAGTGGGATTGGGGCAGGATTCCCATTCCCAAGAATATGCAGGATACAAAAACCAGCATATACGAATGCTTTATTTATTTTGTTAATCATCCCTCCTTCACGTTTGATTTAGTGAATGGTGAAAAGAGAATCGATAGACATTTCTTTCAAACAAGACTTCATTAGACAAACAAATTTGCAGCTATAAATGAAGTCAAATTAACAGGATAAGGCAATCTTTAGGAGACTGGGCGTGCCCCAAAATATAATGATCCACTGAAGTCTCGATACAAAATTTCTGTATCCAAACAAAATAATTGACAATTTCCTACTAAAAGAAAAAAATACAAACATTTTTTAAGCAGTAAGGAAAAACAGCAAAATTTTAACAAGGAAGAAATTTTAGCATACTTTTAAAGCACAGTTGAGGGTTACAGACGATCCATATAATTTACATTTGACTCAAGATTCTGGTTGAAAAATTGTTTGGAAGATGCTGACATCCAGCGTAAGTTGCATAGATCACGATTGTTAGTGGTTTCTTCAAAATGATTGAAAAACAAGAAAATTCTCAGAGACATGTTAATACAAAATATCAAAAGGAGAGTACACATTCTCTTGAGTCATCACACAAACTATTTGACAATTTCATGGTGATAAGTGATATACAATGTAATTCTTCCATGAACTTAAAAGCACGTCAACTTTTGGTTGTTTTTTCCAAGCACAGAAATATAGGCCTTCATATCTCGTTTTCAACGAAGGAAAATTAAAGTTATCAACTACATCAGACTTGCTGTTTTCAAGATGACGTATATTATTGTCTATATTTTGTTTATTGAAGATTACATGTGTCATAAGCAATTTGAACAGCTATCTAACTGCAGTTGCTCTTCTTAGGCGCACTGCCTTCAATCAGAATAAGAAGCGCTAGGAACAGATTTAAATATGAACCCTTTGTTCAGTTTCCGATCAAATCCTGATGGAATTTTTCACTCTTCCTACCAAAAAGGAAAGGAAAAAACATTTAAAACGTAAGGCTTTTTCCTGTCACATCTGAGAAAATGCAAGCCGTGATAACTTAATTTGTTCATATTTGATGCTTTTTTACGGAAGAGGAAACTCGATTAGACAAAATTTTGCAGCATAATTGTGAAATCCTTTAACCGAAATAAATATTTTTATTCAAAGGTAGTCTTTGAATGTTTGTTTGCAGCATAATTCTATAATCTTTTTTAACCGAAACAAATATAATTGCTCAAAGATGAACTGAGATCGTTTGTTTTCTATGAAAAAGTCTAATGTTTGAAGTAATTGAAAATCACCGCATAATTTGGTTCATATTTGCTCAAAAAAACGGTCATAAAAACGCACAATCAGTACAAACAAATTGCCAATTATCGGTAAAAATAACTAATGGTAATAAGGTTAGTTCTGATTTACGTTAGATCGGATTTGTATATAAATGGGTATAATTTGGAGAGGAAAAATGTTCATTAGAGCATTTTTGTTATAATGTTCTTATGCGTTTATCTTGTTTTAAATATGTCTCCATTGAATCAGATAATTGCTGAATTAGATTTGAAAATAACGTGCGTCCTATTTTTAAATGTCATTTCATAGTTTGTTAACGGGATTACCTCAAGTTTTTGAACTAAAATCATTGCGAGAAAAAAGAAAAAAAACTATGGGATTCAGAATTCCATTTTAATTTATACTGCGTATAATTCTGCCCCATTCCCATAAATAGTGGGATTGGAGCAGGATTCCCATTCCCAAGAATATGCAGGATACAAAAACCAGCAGATACGAATGCTTTATTTATTTTGTTAATCATCCCTCCATCACGTTTGATTTAGTGAATGGTGAAGAGAATCAATAGACAATTCTTTCAAACAAGACTTCATTAGACAAACAAATTTAGCAGCTGTAAATGAAGTCAAATTAACAGGATAAGGCAATCTTTAGGAGACTGCGCGTGCCCCAAAATATAATGATCCACTGAAGTCTCGATACAAAATTTCTGTATCCAAACAAAATAATTGACAATTTCCTACTAAAAGAAAAAAATACAAACATTTTTTAAGCAGTAAGGAAAAACAGCAAAATTTTAACAAGGAAGAAATTTTAGCATACTTTTAAAGCACAGTTGAGGGTTACAGACGATCCATATAATTTACATTTGACTCAAGATTCTGGTTGAAAAATTGTTTGGAAGATGCTGACATCCAGCGTAAGTTGCATAGATCACGATTGTTAGTGGTTTCTTCAAAATGATTGAAAAACAAGAAAATTCTCAGAGACATGTTAATACAAAATATCAAAAGGAGAGTACACATTCTCTTGAGTCATCACACAAACTATTTGACAATTTCATGGTGATAAGTGATAGACAATGTAATTCTTCCATGAACTTAGAAGCACGTCAACTTTTGGTTGTTTTTTCCAAGCACAGAAATATAGTCCTTCATATCTCGTTTTCAACGAAAGAAAATTAAAGTTATCAACTACATCAGACTTGCTGTTTTCAAGATGACGTATATTATTTTCTATATTTTGGTTTATTGAAGATTTCATCTGTGTCATAAACATATTGAACTAAAAGGCATTCTCACTGCATATACGTACTGAAAATAAACAGAAACTATCACAGCACTGTAAATTTTGGAACATCCTTAGTAGATTTCCGCCGAATCGGGCTGAACATTCTCGACAACAACATAATGTAATCTGAAGTTGAGAATGAATATATATATATATATATATATATATATATATATTTATATTTATATATATATATATATATGTATATATATATATATATATATATATATATATATATATATGTATATATATATATATATATATATATATATATATATTCTCAACTTCAGATCACATTATGTTGTTGTCGAGAATGTTACCTAATAAACCTATTAATTCAGTTCAAGAGAGCCTCATATTATCATGGGATGTGAATGGGTGGTTATTAAAAGGAAAATTAAATATGCAATTGAAGTTACTAATGCGTTTCGAAAGTTGATTTGCTGTTTTGAGGCTGCTTTGGCGTTTTGTAGACAACAGTGACAGTGACTCCTCACAACTTTTCACATTTAGTCATTTTTAAATTTATGAACAAACTTGTAAATCGTGTAACGTCGAATGTACATGGTCAGCTCTAATTCCATGAATACGAAAAGAGTAACCTCTTCAGTTTTTGCTGCCAAGAATCATTCTTTGCTCGAAAACAGGCGAAAGATATGCAGGCGGTTAAGCTACACTTGGAAAATCTCGATTGCAATTGTGCCTAGCTGTCATTGCCTTTAGTAAAGATGTCTAGTGTTTCTGATGTGCAAAGCCCTCATATTCGTTCAGTTGCATATGCAGAGTTCCTTGATGATACTTCACATTGATTCACAATTCGCTGCCATGCAAAAGCAGTTAGTTTTTAAGCAATAAAAATAATCAGAATGAATCCAAAAACGAAGTTTTATTATTTATATTAGACCGTTTTTTCTCTGGAACTTTCTCATGGTTTAATATGAAATTAATAGAATCACAAAGCTTTTCAGAAACAGATTTTTTTTTAAAAAATATACTTTGTTTTCAAAAATTATCACAAAACTGCTGGCTGAAAACGATGACTCATACATCGTATGATTTCAGAAAAAAACAAACTTTAACCTACTTTTTGAATGAGAATAAAATCATTTTACCTCTAGAATTATATCTTGGAAAGAAAGCAAACTGTAGCGTTCAAACTTAATTTCTAATGGTTACGAGTTCTTTAAAACTCCCCTTCCGGGCTTCTACTGACGGCCCAGCTCAATTGTCCGAACCAATAGCTTTTCTAATCAGTGAAAATTTTTTCAAAGAATTCCCTGCAACATTAAGAAGGAGAAGATTACAGTTTTTAGGCTTTTTAAATTTTTAGGTTTTTAGGCAGTTTTCAATAGCATCGCTTTAGCGAAGCTCCATGAAACGTCTCTAAGAAATCGATAAAAAATAGTTTTGCCTACAAAGCCAGATATTATTGCAATTCGGGTTCAGTTGAAAAAAGTCCTAGAAAACCTTTAAAAAATGTTTTTTTATGACTTCAGTGTATTCAAGATAGTTTTTGGACTCATTGTCACCAAATTCTACTACTGAAGCTTCCAGCCGAAGAAATTCAATTGAAGGCAAGGAATTAATAGCTTTTACAGGTAACATTCTCGACATAATGTGGTCTGAAATTGAGGATATATATATATATATATATATATATATATATATATATATCCTCAACTTCAGATCACATTATGTTGTTGTCGAGAATGTTACTTATTAAACAGAGAACGTTACTTTTTTAGAGACGTTTCATAGAGCTTCGCTAAAGCGATGCTAATGAAATGGGCTTATCATTTAATAGGCCTAAAAACTGTAATCTTCTCCTTCTTAATGTTGCAGGGAATTCTTTGAAAAAATTTTCACTGATTAGAAAAGCTTTTGGTTCGGACAATTGAGCTGGGCCGTCAGTAGAAGCCCGGAAGGGGAGTTTTAAAGAACTCGTAACCATTAGAAATTAAGTTTGAACGCTACAGTTTGCTTTGCTTCCCAGGTATACATCTAAAGGTAAAATGATTTTATTCTCATTCAAAAAGTAGGTTAAAGTTTTTTTTTCTGAAATGATCGATGTATGAGTCATCGTATTCAACCAGCAGTTTTGTGATAATTTTTGAAAACAAAGTATATTTTAAAAAAATCTGCTCCTAAAAAGCTTTGTGATTCTATTAATTTTATTATATTTAGCCTTGAGAAAGTTCCAGAGAAAAAACGGTCTAATATAAATAATAAAACTTTGTTTTTGGATTCATTTTGATTATTTCTAATGCTTAAAAACTAACTGCTTTTGCATGGCAACGAATTGTGAATCAATGTGAAGTATCGCCAAGGAATTCTGCATATGCAACTGAACGAATATGAGGGCTTTGCACATCAGGAACACTAGACATCTTTACTAATAAGGCAATGTCATAGCTAGGCACGATTGCAATCGAGATTTGCCAAGTGCAGCTTAACCGCCTGCAAATCCTTCGCCTGTTTTCGAGCAAAAATGATTCTTGACAGCAAAAACTGAAGAGGTTACTCTTTTCATATTCATGGAATTAGGGCCGACCATGTACATTCGACGTTACACGATTTACAAGTTTGTTCATCAATTTAAAAATGACAAAATGTGAAAAGTTGTGACGAGTCAGTGTCACTGTTGTCCACAAAACGCCAAAGCAGCCTCAACACAGCAAATCAACTTTCGAAACGTATTAGTAACTTCAATTGCCCATTTAATTTTCCATTTAATACCCACCCATTCACATCCCATGATAATATGAGGCTCTCTTGAACTGAACTAATAGGAGTAGCTGTAGGGCGCTATGTTTCTGAACCTACTGGACTGAGATATCGCTAGTTTTGGGAAAGCGGAAATTTTCCAGCTTTCACCCCAATTATACAGAGTTGTATAATTCTACAACTCTCTGTTATTATACAGAGTTGTAGCTGGAAACAAAAAATTTATAAATGTACAAACCGGAAAGATCAGAAACAGCAAACCTGTGAAAAATATGATGAAAATGTCGATGCGAATTATAACAATGAATGGCGGTAAAATTAAAAGGTCAAGGGAAGTGTTTTTAAATATTTTGTAGTGAACAGCTAAAACGCAATTAAAGCAGCGAGTTTAAAAACAATTAATTTCCATTAACAAAAAGACCAAATTTTTACGCCGTTTTGTAATAATTTTCCTAATGGCAATAATTTTCCATGCTTTTAAATTGTTATTTGTTCACACCCATAATTTGCAAATTGACAAAGGAAACCAAACAAAATTATTGTTATTCAATAAATATTAAACTCTGGAGACAAGTTGTCAGCGCCAGAAGCCGGCAAAAATCGAACTCCGACAAGAGTGCCAAACTTTAACCGCAGGAAATTCAACTTGATCTGGCTATGGAACGTTTGTTTTCTAAACTTCTTAAGTTTGTTAAATTTGCATACAAAAAGTACATTATCTTAAATAGATCTGAGTTAGCTACTGATTAATAGACACAAATCAAACAAACATGTATCTTATCTGTGGATATTTAAGTTGATAAACTTGAAGTCGATGAACTTGAAGGACAAATATTGGGTTGACAAAGATTTGGACCGAAATGGCTATCATTCCAGATTGAGTTGTGTTAGGAGATTGAGAGAGAAGAACCTAATGTAAATATTACATAAAACAAGCTTGATATCGCTTGAAAAGAAGCTCTACTTGTTCAACGTATACTTGGCTAGAGAACAAAAGCCTCGAGGAGCACGAAAGCCACGAGGAGGAGCTTTCCATGACCCCAAACAAAGGTGGCGGAATCATCTAAAATTGAATAGAAAATTCGGTCATCATTTTGCTAAGAAATCTGAGCGATTTTCCTAAATTCGATAGACATTTGATTGAAGACATAACTGCTGATTAGTTCGACATAACTCTCATTGAAACACAAAGTTAGCGGAAAGATTAGTAAAATCGGGTCAAAATCACCTCCATTAAATTAATTGAAAACCCCCTTCCGTATGGATACTTTCGCAAAATAAGCCCATAACAGCAGATGAACGGTTGCGTATGATTAACAAGGAGGCTTGGTAATGTGCTTTTGCACATAATGTTCCGACCCCGCTCATCCACTTTTTGACTTCACTGTCTACCAAATAAAGAAGTGAAAGGAAAGAATCAAAAAGGTGGCAGAGTTCAAAGATAACGCTAAAATTTTGAAACCAATTAAATTCAAAAGTCGCAAAAGCAATCAATATACAACTAATAGATTTGTCCCCGCCAATAGACAAGGATAGAGATTTTACTTTTCATATCAGCTTTTCCAATAGGAACCAGTTAATTTTGGCCGATCGAAATCTTTTGCCGAGATATTACTGTTATATTGGTTACTGAAAAGCTTTTGAACAAGAGAACCCAAGACAAAAAAAAAATAATAATTAATTCAAGTCAACGTTTGCAAGCATTGGCAGTTTAGACGTTTCAAAGTTTCGCAAAAGATAGCTAAGAATGAGTTGAAGGAATTGATCGATATTAGATATTATCAAATTAAAAATGCGAAAATAAAAAAGCCCTAATCTGACTAAAAAAAATTTGTGCCAAATTTTTAGATCTGTATATCCACTGATATAGGAATCGAATGTTTCGGATAGCAACTCTCGTCTATATCTAAATGTAAAACCAAATCAAATTTTTTTCAAAAAATTTTTCAAATTTTTGATCAAAATTAGCACATATGTACCAAAAATTAAGGAAAGTGAGAACAAAACAACGAAAATTAGTTTAATGCCCACTACTTTTCAAACCGCAAAAAGTTGTCGGAAATGTCAAATGCGTAAAAACTTGTTTTAAATTGATTTTCTATGCTTTAAGTGAATTTCAATTATACATTTCACAGCTCCGTACGATGATTATATCGATCAGCTAAAATTAACTGACCAAAAAAACCAATTTAGTACAAAAAAACTCGAAAACCTCAAACCTGGGTGGTGTCAGAACAAACGAATTAGTTTAATCCTACTAATTTTGTTCGCGCCCTCCAAAACAGTTTGCAGGTTACATTTTTTGACGTGCCTTGCCTCTGTCAGTTAATTTTGCCCGATTGAAAATTTTGCCGAGATATTACTGGTTTTTTTTGTTACTGAAAAGCTATTGAACAAGAAAACCCATGACAAAAAATGTAAATTATATAATATCAACGGTACCAAGCATTGACAGGCTAGAACTTTTGAGTTTTCACAAAATTTTGCGAAGAATGTGGTGAAAAAATTGATTGATATTATGTATGATCAAATTGAAGTTGCGAAAATGAAAAAGCCTTAAACTGACTAAGAAAATTTGTGCCCAGTTTTTAGTTCTGTACTTCCACCTATATAGGAATCGAATAATTCGAATCAAACAGTTTAGCAATTCTCCACTTCATCTAAATGTAAAACCAAAGCAATTTTTTGAAAATTTATTTCAAAATTTTTAGCACAATTAGCAAAGATGTATCAAAAATTGAAGGGAATGTTTCATTGTCAAATAATTATTTATGTTTGAAGTAATTCATTTTTTACAAAATTTCCAAAAGGCCAGTTAGATCTAACGGTGTTTTATCCGTTGTTATAAAAAAAGATGGATTTAATCAAATGAAACGAAAATTAAAAATCATCCCTGACGGCAAAATTTGATTTTACCTGCCAAGATAAAAATGTTTCAGGAAACCTGCTTGCTAAATAGAAAAGGCTGATTTTTTCCATAAAATAGATGACAGATTAAAAGAAAAATGGCTGGTTGTCCAGGCTACTTTGATTGGTTGTCTAGAAACAAGAGAAAACTCGACTAAGGTCAGTTCGGCTGCAAGCGATAGCTTTATCCCTGGTTAAAAATTGTCCCCAGTCAAATTTATTTACACAAACACATCTGTGGTACTCATAGAACTCTTTTGAACCAAGTTCATATCTTTCAAAATAATCTTCGTTTTAATTGTTGGCCTGTTATTAGTTTGCCGCTCTCTAGAAGGAAGTTATTCGTTCACACCTAAACCTTTTTAATCAGCTCCCGAATTCATTCTTCTCAAGTTTTTCGTTTGTTTCAGTTGTCTCTCAATGCCTTTCTATTTTGAAACCAACTTTGAGGAAAAAGTTACTCGTGACCCATAGTAACGATGAAATTAGTAATGAAAATGTTTTGAATATTGAATTAAAATAATGAATAAAAGTATACCTACGAAAAAATTCGGTTTATTTGATTTTTAGCTGAATTCGTCGAGAAAATCCAGATTAAGTGAAACACAAACCCAGTCGTCTTGGCTTTGCGGTACTTAAGAATTGGAATAAAACACGGTAATGAACCATTCTGAAAAAAACCCACATTTGAGCACCATCTTAGATGGGAAAGCTGGTGAGTCTCCTTAAAAAAGAAGAGTTTTTGAATGATGTTCTTGCGAGGCTTCATCAAAGAAAGTAATATTTAAACTTATAAGCCACAGCGTGAAGAAAACGTGGAAATTAGCACGGCACAAAGCGAGACAGATTGCAGAAACAGAAAAGAACCTTTGAAAAAGGTTTGGCTCAATAAAGGTCGGACATTTGAAGCAGCCAGTATAGTATGCGGTCACCGTCCGGGGGAAGTTTGTGACTGAAAAGCAATTTCACTTCCGCATTTAAGCGTTGAGTGGGAAGTCCGCTGAATATTCTGTTCAAAAGAAAAAGAATTACCAAATCGACAAAAAGAAGAACAGGGACGTTTGATATTGCAGAACAGTGTAAAATATATCTGATAGATGTATTATCTTGAATCTGAAACATCTCAAAGGAGAACTTCTTTGGGTCATTTTCGAAGTTCTCTTTAAATTGTGATTGAGGACAATAGGAGAAATCAATAAATCGTAACGTTTTCCTTGCAAATTTTTCAGATGAAGAAACCCGACGAGAGCTACTAAATCAAACTATTACACCCAAAAAGGCGCCAGAAGTGTCGTTCAACATTGAAATTAGGATTCCAAACCAACTGAGTATAGCTGGAACTAAAACATATAGAGATGCGACATCAAGGTCCACGGATGTATCTGAAAAAATGTTCATCAGAATCGTATCACTTTTCCACGCCAGTTTGAATTTAATGCAAAATGGAATTGACAGAAGCCCTCAGCATGCCCAGTTTATAAAATCTGCTGGTCCCTGAGCCACCATCAGTCTTGGCCGATTCGAGGAAAGCCTTTTATCAATTGCGGCAAAAGAAATCATTTCTCCAAAGAATATCAAAAACAAAAAAGGATTTAACCAAAAACCTAAGCCCAAAGTCAATAATGGCGACAAAACTGCATCTGATGTGGCAACTTCAGCAATGAACATCGAAGAAAATCAAACCATCTTTTCGAAGAAAAACATAATATATATCAATCATTTTAAGAATGGGATTATGGAAACGTCAAATCTCAATTGTGTAGCATTGGTCTGTAAGGAGAGAGAAATGAAAGAACTAGAACCGTTAAGTCTATAAATTCAAATTGCACTTGTAGTGAAAAAAGTATAAATAGACCAGGGTAGCGTGTGCTCGAAAGTTCACGTCATGTTAGACAAAGTTATCAACAAAAAATGACATGCGAAGTTACAGGACACTCGGTAGAGACGCCTCCGGATAAATCGGGTTCTCAGCTAATCGAGCAAAAATAATAGAGAACTTTGAGCTATATCAATGTCCAATAAAATAGCAGTTCCCTCATGACCTTACAGAACTTTTTACACGAACTGGTATTTCCAAAACCATGTTGCTAAATCCTCGTTCTACAAAAATTTCTCAATTACACATAAAAGAAGACAAAGATTTCCTACCAATCCACATCAGCAAGTTAACGCAGAACTGAATTAACGAATTCTCTAAAAACAAATGAAAAACTAGATAATTTTTCAGATGAAAAATTCACAACTTGATCCTAAGATACTTAATAAATCAATGCAAAACAATAAAAACTAAAATGCCGATTATTGATAATCTTTAAGACAAAATTCAACAAAGTTTTTTAAAAAACAAAAGTTCAATGAAAAAAGTAGCCTATTATTCTACTCTGGATTTGTAGTACGCATACAATCAACTTAATTTGGACGTGCAAACGAGGCATTGCAATTTTGATACAGTAATTGGTCAATCTGCCGGTATTTATAGATTCATAACAGGTTTCAACCGCCTGACTTACACGCCCGTCGCATTTCAATAAGCAATAAACTAAATCTTAATTGACGAAAAATGCTCACTGTTCTTTAGATAATATCCTGTTCGTTAGCTGCAAACCAAAATCAGATCACTTAGGTTAGTCTATAACTGCTTAGCAAAATCATTACAAGTCGATCTCCGCAATAATTTTCCTGATTGTGACTCTAATAAATTTGGAAATGAATTGCTAGTTAATAAGATAAGTTAAATAAGTTAAACCGAACAGATATATCCTCACTCAATTAATTAAATTATCTTCAATCTTGATGTTAACAGAACCTAAAAGTCTCAAACAATTGAGATGTTTTCGTTGCTCAGTAAACTACCTTAGAAAAATCATGCTAAACCTTTAACAGTTTTTCAGTTTCTTCGCCCCTTTACTTAGGAAATCTGCATTATTCTACTTTGGACTTTAAGTACGAATACAGTCAGCTGAACTGGACCCAGAGTCGTCGTGGCATTGCAGATTGAATATAATATGTCCTGAATCCACCGGTTTTGATAGAATCACAAGACGTTTCTACGGACTGACTGACACGCTCTTAGCATATCAAGGAGCCATGAATTATGCATTAATTGGAAAAAAAATTCACTGTTTTTTATATAAAATCATACTAATTAGTTATGGAACAAAATAAGATCATTTTAAGTTAGTCTATAAATGCTTAGCAAAATTATTCAAAGACAGTCTCTCAAGAATTATTCCTAAAGGTGACTTAGCTGCAACCCGAATTTTTTGGCTGGTTTAGCAGAACTGTTATATCCTCACTCGAATGTGAAACCTCTTTCATCTTCATTTTAACAAAACCTAAAAATCTCAAACAATTGAGATGTTTTGGTGGCTCAGAACATTACATTGGAAAAATCATACCAAAATTTTCACATTTATACCATCTCTTTGCCCGATTTCTTAGCAAATCTCAATTATTCTACTCTGGACGGAAGTACGCATATAGTCAGCCTATATTGGACCCGGAAACGTCGCGGCATTGCAATATTAATAAATTGTGTTGTGAATCTACCGGTACTGATAAACTCATGACACGTTTCTAAGACCAGACTGACACGCCCGTGGCCTTTCAAAAGAAGATAAATTATACATTATTTGGACTAAAGTGTGCTCAAAGTTTTTTAAACAATATCATATCAGTTAATTGCCGAACAAAAGCATATCATTTTAGGGTAGTCAAAAAAACGCTGAGCAAAATTATTCAAAAACAATCTCCGAAAAATCTTTCTAAAGTTGATTTTACTAAAGCCGGAAAAGAACAGCTAGTTGATAACTCTAGCAGAATTGGTATACCCTCAAATGTATTGCATCCATCATTCTTGATTTTAACAGCACCTAAAAGTCTCAAACAATTAGGAAGTTTTCTTTGAGAAGCTTTCAAATTCAAATGTATTCATAACAGGTTTTCAAGACCATACTTACACGCCCGTCAAGTTTCACGGAGCGAAAAACTATACGTTTATTGGACAAAAAAATCTCACTGTTCTTTAGATGATATCCTGCTTGTTAGATAGGTTTTTATTCAAATTTTCAGTAATTTTTGCTGAAATTTGGAACAATTTCGCTATAAAAAATCAAATTAAGTTAAAGTTTATTCTGTAGTGTTATTGTTGCCAAAGGAGGTAGAAAAATGTTGCTGAAGCGTTTGATTATAGTTTTTTTGCAAAAAAAATTTTGATAAATTTTCTAAAATTCTGACTTTTTTCATCAAAAGTTGCACAAAATATGATTTCTTGGTCCAATTTGTTTATATCTGCCGATAGTGGAGATCTAGTAATCGCTGACATAATCTCATAAAACTCCAGAATAAAGATAGATGAATTTCGACGCCCTATAAAAGTCTTCTGGAATTAAAATCTTGCCTTTTTTATTATTTGAAGACTTTCACAAAAAAATTGGTCTAATTCCCCAACACTTGGAAAACTTGGGAATTCTGTTGGGCGCGTGGAAAATTTAGGGATAGGTTTGATATTATCATGGATTCCTACAATCAGAATTTTTTTTTGGTGCTGCCTTTCTACAAAAAATTTTGCTTTCAATTTTTTAAATGCTAATTACTGGCAAAATTTTTCGTTCGCGGCTCTATTAATGACAAGTCCCATTTACAAAAACACGAGATCTATGCGCTAAAATATTAGAATGGCTTTTTCATGAGGTGTAAAAGAATCTGAAAAATGCATTCGACTGATAGCTAAGGTCTCTTATGTCCTTGAGTGTGTTTCTTTTAAGGAAATGTCATTGATTTTTTGAACCTGTCATTTTTTTCTGTCAACTTTTAGCAGTAAATACAAGTCAAAATTGCTTTAATAATAGACACAAGTTAATCTTTGTGGCGAATTTTTTTAAAATCGGCTTCTAGGTTTGAGTAAAACGAGTTTTAATAAAAAAGTTTGTGATTTCTGTGCTTAATAACCCATTTTGCTGTTGTTTTTGTTTCATTTGAATATTTTCACAAAACTTAACAATCTTATTGAACAACTTCTAACACTTTGAGACCAAACATACTTATTTTTATATAACCTATGGATTTAAGCGTTGCGACACAATTCTCTGTCAGAATTTGGCAGAGATTTATATGCTTGCCCAGTATTTGTTGTTAACTTTTGTTGTCATATGCCAAATATTTGGAAATTAAAGTTCTCAGTAGCCAATGGTAGAGAAATAACACGAATTAACAGGAACTAATGATATCGGTAACTAGCTATTGATTTTATTGGCTTTCAAACTAAATTTTCACAAAAAAAAGAAAAATTTTTGTCCTGGTGTGCGTTTTCTTTCGTATTTTAAATTGTGGTATCAGTTTCGTCACGTAGCCCTATGATAGAACTCTTTAAAGTTTTGTTGAACCAAAAACTATTTTTCTTTTAGTTGAACCTATTGACTGATGTCTTCAGGGCTTAGAGATTTTTTCTCAGAAGAATTTTGTGATTTTTGGATAACTTTTAATATTTTTCGTTATTTTGCTGTCATTTTAAGATAGTCGTGTGACAAAAAAGAGTTTACGATTTCAAAGGAGATGTAAAGGACGATTTATTCTTCTCGCGGTTAATATTTTTTAAATTTAAGGGCTTCAACACTGTGGTTTTGTAAATTTGTTTGTGAAGTTTTTTAGTTCTGCTTTTAATGGATGTTGTTTTATAGTCTTATGACTTAGAATCGCTTGTAACAGGGGCAATAAGTTAACATTCCTTCATTCTTGAACAAATTTTGCTTTTTAAAGCGGTTTTATTGTCTTCAATTTGTCTTTGTTCTTGGTACAACCATTTCTATTATAATATTCGTGATTTTTGCATATCGCCCATTTTTGTAGGTTATGGTTTTCTTTTCCAAGAATCACAATAATGGGCAATCCTCTGAGTATTCGAAAGAAGCGACTCAAATTTTTTAAATCTTTTTAGCGAACAGCTTAGGTTTAATTGGCCGGGACGTCGTTTTTCTGCAAGTTTTTTCGTGCACATTTCTAAGTGCAAATTATTTCTTTTTGCATGTAGTCGTTCTTTTTGTAGTCGTATGACATATCCTGGATAATGACAGGTCTCCATCGCATTGTAAGCATGTATAAAAAATCTCTCAATAATTTCAAATGATGCATAATGTTTCTAATCAGTTTGACATTAAAAAGCAAAAAAGCAACATTTGAAAAAAATAATAAATGATTTTGTAATTATTTGAGTTTTATCGCCTTTTGTTCTGGTATTCATATTAAGGTATTCACAGGTCTCATCAGTTCTCATTTGTAGATTGTTTTATTCTTTTAGTTTTTTGTTGAACGATACGTTCATATGTCAATTTTGTTTATCTCTTCCTGATTTAGCAGACAATTAAAAGAAAAAGGTAGATGAGCAGGGTCGGAACTTTATGTTCGAAAGCACATTACTGAGCCTCCTTGTTGGTTTGGTAAAATCAATTTGTTGCAACATTTTAGGATTAATATGACTTACTTTGTATCCAAGCGTGTGTAGTTTTTTATTTTTCTTACGTCATCACTTGCCATGAACACTATTTGCTCACTTTTGATTTCTTTTGCTTGATTAGTTCATGTCATGTGAAAAAATTTCCAGCAATAAAAGAGCAACTATTAAGAAGCTGTTCAAGACAGATAAATGAAGAGCTTCTTAATAGTTGCTTTTTTATTGTCGAAAATCGTTTCACGTGACCTTCTAAATAAGTTTCTTTTTGACCGATAGAAAACATTGCATTGATAAGAAATGGATGCAAATTGTGATAATCACATAACTTCTGATTCCAATGGCGATGAAATGCTAACCCTTAACGACTGGTTATCCAACAAAAATGAAGTTGGTTACCATTTATATGTCCAATTATTCAAAAAACTTACTGAGAAAGAAGAATTTATCTGTGAAGTTATTACAAAACTGGCTAAGGACAAAATGACCGCAGATAGCGCGGCAGGTGAAGACGTTATGGGGGTTTCATCATCTATTGGAGAGGGTTTGTGCAATGAAAAGGTTAGAGTGTTTAATGCCATCCCACCCAAAAAAGAGGAAAACAACATAGTTTTTGTATGCAACATTGTAGCGAAACTTGAGGAATACAAAAGCCTTCACCATGACTGTAGTGTCCACGCATATGGGGGGTCCACAACAAAGGAAAAACTCAATATACTAGATGACTACCCGAACAAAAAGCTCGAAACTTTTATCTTACAAGACGAAACTAACAACATATTGATGTTTAATAAATCTGCTGATTACATATTTTCAGAATTCAACGAGCTGGTCATAAAATGTAATGACAAATTTGAACCGGATGTGTTTGTACTGTGTGATGTGCCAAACTTAAAGAATCGACCTGCTAAAAGTGAAAAAAATAAATTGATTGACGAATTCATTGAGTTACTTCTTGAAACGTTTCATAATGATTCTAGTTGTTTTCAAGTGCCTAAAATCAACCAAATAATTCGCAACACTTCTAACACTAATGGAAATGTGCAGGACTACAATTAGCTCTTCAACGATAATCTGCATCTGAATTACTCTCGTGGTGTACCCTTGTTTAAAAATCTTCTACTTAGTTATCTTCTAAGAACCTCATCTGGTTTAGTCCATGCTAGCAGTAGAATGTACAATAATTCTGTTTATAACATTGGACCAACCAATAACGGTCAAGCCCCATCCATGCGCAATTTTTGAAATCCGTTCAAAAATCCAATATCCTATCAGCTTCGCCAGACTTATTCATATTTTGAACCATACTACTGATCATTGTTTATGTTCTGTCGGTCGAAAATTGTACCAAATTAAATGCTAAATAATGTTAGTATAATTAAACTCTTGTTGATTCTGTTTGAAAGATCGGTGGTCTACCCTGCCTCCGCGCTACCAGATTTCAAACAGAGATTCAATCTATTAGGCAAGAAGCACTCAAAAATATGTCGTCAATATGTAACTATTTTATTTCCAACTCTTTGCTCAATTTTTAGCGATTATTTTATTTTACTTCTCTACTATAGTGGAGATATTGAATTTAACCCCGGCCCATACAAAAAATACAGTGACATTTTTCACAAATGCGAGAGGAACTATCCCAAAAATATAAAAATACTACATCTAAACTGTCGGAGTTCAAATACAAAATCCATCGAATTAAAACATATAGTTAATGACATCGGACTTAATTGCATATATGGCTTCAATGAAACACGGTTGGATACGTTTTCATATCCGGCACTATTTGAATTACAGAAAAAAGATTTGACATCTTTGAGAAATGACAGAGGTGAAGCGAAGAAAGGTGGTGTTTTAATGCTGCTAATACCAAAAACACTGAACGCAAAGTTGCGTACGGACTTTGAAGACAATAAAGAAAATTGTCAAAACATGTGGGTACAATTTACTCACCAAAAAACCAGGTAAAAATTTTTGATCAATCTTTTGTACTGAACCAATAAAAAATTTGCTTACGAATTTGTTGAAAACTTTGCCAGAGGAAAAGATCGGGCGGTATCTCAAAACATGCCCGTAATATTAATTGGAGACTATAATTTGAACTATTGGGATGAATCAGATCGCTCAAAAATTGATACAGTTGTTATTCCTTACGATTTGAATATCAGTAACGTGTCATATTCCTCTAGAATAGGAAACAAAAAAGGAACATCAATTGACTATATCAACCGTTGGTACAAAGTTGGTTTTTAATAAGACAAATTTAGATATAAAAACATTTCAGAAACCTATTAAAAACTCATATTGGAATTTTTTTACTCAAAAAAAGACAAATAAACACTCAAAACAACTTTGGAAAATATTGTTCTCAGTGAAATGAGAACTCATGCTCCTTTGAGAAAAGTATATTTACGCAACGATAAACGCCTTTTCTCTTTAGCCCAAAAATTTATTAACTCAACAACTAGACAGTTACAAATTAAGAAAGAAGATCTACTTGACAAGAAAATTTTCGACAACCTACTCAATACAAGAAATCATTTGAACTCCAACTACAAGAGAAATTTTGAAAAGTTTCAGCAACAGTTGATTAAGAGTAACTCAAGCAGTCGAAAAAACGGAATGTTATTATTGAAGTTATAAATTTCAAAAGAACAGCAATTAAAGTCGACTGCTTTAAAAAATAGCTTTCGTAAACTCATAACAAATAAACAAGAGATTGCTAATCACTTCAACTACGGTTTCAATCGATTAGAGGCTTTTAAGTTGAATAAAAATGATAGAAAATATCAGGTTGCAAACCACCACTCAATTTTTCTTTTAGATTTGTAACCAGCCATGAATGCCTAAGAGTGCTTTCTGACTTAAACAAAGATAAACCACTGGCTCCTTCTAATTTGCCTGCGTGGGCACTTAAATTAGGAGCACCAGAAATAGCTAAACCGTTGTGTTTTCTGTTTTGTCAATTTTTGAAAGCCGAACAATTTCCTTCACAACTAAAATTTGCTCACATCACGCCTCTATTTAAAAAGGGGCGAAATTGACAATCCATTAAACTATAGACCAATCTCTTTAACGCCTGCCTTATCAAAAGTTTTTGAAAAACTACTTAGAGACCAAAGTGAAGAATATCTTCACAAAGCCAATATCTTCAAAAAGCTGAAAAAACGGAATTCATAGGTTTTGACTGCACAGAATCTAAAGATATGTCAGTTACAATTGATGGACAAAAAATTAAAGAAAAAACGGAAGTAAAATATCTTGGGGTTACTTTTGATAAAAAAACTCACCTTTCAATCCGAGGTAAAAACATATTTTACGAAGTATGGCACTTAAAAATACTTCTGCATTTAAAAATATTTCTGACATTCCATTACCAACGGCGAACTTTCATTTTTACAATTGGACGAGAAAATTAGTAAATAAAATCAATGCTAGAACTAAATACATTGAACAGGGGGTGATCAATAGTGGTGTAAGATATCATAATGAAATTTTGAGGGCGAATGAAACCTTGTCAAAATCTCCTGTAACTGCCAAAAAATATACAAAACTCACTTTCTAGCAAAATTCAAGAAGGACCCAGGCCAAATTCACTTTGGCCAATTAACGTGGCGTGAATTCAAATTTAGTTCATGATGTGTTCTGTTCCTACCTATGTATTTAATAATCTATCTATTTATCTACCATTTCAATTATTCGGTTTTCACAATTCAAAAATAACTTTTTCTGTTTATTTATTAATTACATACACTGCCTGCATGATGTATTTTATATAACATTTCAGGAAATTACGTGTTCTTTTTTTATTTACGGGAAAGTATCACAAACGATCAAAATAAGCTCACAAATTGGCAACCATTCGAAAATTTAGTAGGCATTTTTTTGCATCCCTGGTGTGATTCAAATAACAGCAAAAAAGGGGAGACTTCAAATGATTAATTTTTATGGGTGTTTCCCCTTTTGTCTCACCGTACTCCTCCTGCTTAGATGAGTTAGAACTTCCTTTTTCTTCGCCCATTGCTGTTATATTGTGAAATACCCAAAATTCTTCATGAAGAAGAGACTCCATTGTTACATTATAACTATCAATTTATTGCATAATTTGAAGTGTCAAACGGACCGTAAAATATAACTGAAAAGCGCAAATTTATCACCAATCCATAAAACTTTACGTCAAAATTGGTAAACAGTTTCAGGGAAAGGAAACAAACAACTGGCAAAGTGCCGTAAATCAAATAGTCCCCCCATATTAATCACGTGTCCCATAAAAATTTGTCATTAATTGGTCTTTTTCACAGCAATAAGTGAGCGTAATAAAATAATATGAAAAATTAATTTTCATTGGGATTAGTAATGATTGAAATGTGCAAAATTTAAAGCACAGTTTCAAATATTCTACGTCATTTCACTGGGAATGTAGTATAAGTTGATCATAAACAAAAAGTAATGCTTTAAACAGACACTGTTACAGCATAGTTCAGGCCAGAAAAAGATTGAATACTAATAGATTCCAACCAGTTTGATTGCATTATAAAAGATTCATTCAGCATTCAATCGAAATTGGGGCTCGAAAACAGACTTAACCAAACAGTGCTGCAAATAAGAATGCTTATTTTTTAATCAAAATTGTCACAAAATGCAAAACATATATACATACGCTGCTACAAAGAGATTTTATAATAATAATAATAATACCGAAAATAAATTTCGAAAGGTATAAAAAAAATGTCACAGATTTAATATTTTATAACTAAAACCTTTTGAGAGATGACGACGCCCTGACCAAATGTCCTTGAACTTCTAGTGCTGTCTTTAGAGAAAAAAAATGTTTGTTTAATCGGTGAAACGAAACTTGATACATCTTGAAAAGACAAGCAATATCATGTTTTCAATATCAAAATTGTGATGTCCTGCAAAGCTAAGTGTACATAAAAATTCTCGAAGTGACTTGATGAGATCCTGGTTATATGTATAATTTTTCGAAACACATGGAAAAATTCGGCAATTTTATGCATATCTTGACGCTTTCTTACCGAGATTGTTTTTCAGGTTCCTATCAAGGCATCTGAGGTTTCAAGGCTTTTCAGTTCTTTCTTTGGGTAGGAACGGTGGAAGTAACAACAGATCTAAATCAAAGCCCAAAAGAAAAGAAAAAAAAATGTAACCAATGATCATCCGTTAAACTGAAAAATTTTTGCGGCCTGTTTTTGGTTGCGCCAAATTTGCTTCTGTTTGCTTTGTTGTTTGTACACAGTCGGGACAAACGAAAGTAAAAAGTGACGCTAACGGTTCCAGCGGTTTATATAATCCAACTGTTTTCTTTGATGATCTCGGTTACCCTTTCATTTGTAACCCAGTTTCGTTTGACCAAATCTGGGGCATTTTAATGGCCAATGTTTTAGTTTGGGTTCATCTGAGTCATCTTTTTGATTTTGCATGGTGTATAACCGGATTTCCTTCTGGAGCAACATTGTGATACATATAACCCCTACCTCAAGTTCAACGACGAGAAAGATTGTATAGAGAAATGTACATTATCTTATAGACCCAATTTGCTTACGCAATGAGTACCGTACCTCTCTCTCTCTCTACATGAAATTTCTCTGATTTCATTTAAGGATCATCCCTGTATGATCATATCTCTCTATCATAACCGGGAAATCGCATATGATCCTTGTATGATTACCAAGAAATTGTATTTGGTCCTATTATGATTACGAAGAAACCATACATCTTTTTTCCTTCTATTTTTTATTACGTTTTTGTGTAATTTAACGCAGTTGTTGATAATTTATTGGGTTTCAGTTTATTAATTTACAGTAAAGATGTTTTGATATCATACAAAACTAAGTACATCAGTAATAGTTTTCTCATTTCTTGTGATTTGAAGCCAAATCTACCCATGGATTCCTACGATTAAAACCAAATCGACCATATCCTACAATTTTAAACTGAAAAACTGACGATTTCCCGACGTATCAAACACAAATACCCACAATTTCCTATGTTTGAAAAAGGTAAAATTTCTTGCGTTTGAAGATCGAGCATACTGACGACTTCTTGTGTTGAAAAAACATACTGACAATTGGGAAAAATGTTGTCTTTTTTTAATCTAACTATAACAAAAAAATCTAACACATTTTTAGCGTTTAAAATTGACAATTTCTGAAGTAAAGATATTTTTTCTGAACTAGGCCAGATTTACTATTCCACAAAAATTTGGTTATTATAAAATCTCAAAGCCAATTCTGAGGTAGAGTAGTGAGTTAATCGCGACTAAGGGGAAACGACATAGTCTGGAAACCTGAAAGTAATGACACACGTCTGAGCATGTACATCAAAAACTTTGGCCAGGGACGGTCTAGCACCTCAATTTGGGATATAAATGTTGCTCTCAGTCAGTAAAAATACAATAAAAGAAACGAAATAGAAAGTGTCCGGCTTTTGAGTCCAATATACATAATGTGAAAAAAATTAAACATTTGAACCCATCAACTGTTGAATAAAGGGGAGAGCGACCAATCAAATGTTTTCAACTGAAAAAGTGCAAAGTTGACAAAATGGCCACAATTTTTCGTCTGATAAACTATAACACAACTACCAAAAAAGTGATAAAAAACTTGGGAGATACCAGTCGTTAATATTAAAATCAGTTTGAATTGCCCTACTGCTTCTTAGGCGTAAAGTTTTTAAGGATAGAACTTTCTGGGTTCTAAGATATACATCTAATGCGCACATAAAAAAAATCGAAAACTTGGATAAAACAATCAGAATGTACGGCAATGACTATTGTTTTTCTGCTGGGCTCATAAAAAAACTAATTTTTGCATTAGCGCAGCTCAAAAAATCTCACCGTGAGTGAATTATTATTTGATTTCAGGGCATGGTGCGCTTGTTCTGAAAATCGAGAGGCTCTATTAAGTCTTGTTGAGAGTGTTTGTGTTGATTTTCCGGAGAGATTGAGCTCGGGGCTCTGGAAAGTCACTGTGACAAAGTGAAAGCTAATTGATAGTTCGCTTGATCAGTAGAGCGAGCGGCTCGGATTTCATGTTGTTGTTAGTCTGTGGTTAATCAGTTTGTCATTAGCTGAGGGATGAATCCCTCTGTCTTAATTGCGTTCAAGTACTAGAGGCAGTTGATACTTCTCCAAAACTGAAATGAAGATAACTCAGTTGTTTATTGATCCAACTTTTCGTTTGCTTGTATTGTATTTACTGGCAGTTATTCTTAGTTATTCGATACAGCATTTTAGCTGACGCTTATTCAAATATCTATCTGATATCTCTAACTGAAATCAAATATACAGACTATTTTCAAAGGTTTGAAACCTAAATTTCCTTATTTTAAAAATTTCTGGGGTAGGGTAAAAAATTTCTAAGGTAGGGTATAGTGCGTTAAACAGGAATAAGGGGGTAAAAATGCATAGTCTAGAAGCAATGAAGTAATATCTGAACATGAAGATCTGAACATGAACGTGAACAACTTTATCATGAGACGGTTTGGACATACTGGTTTTTGTCTGGCACCTCAAACAACATAGTCGTCGCATTGAATCAGTGATACAATACAAGACATGTGATTTGACGTGTCTGGCTTTTGAGTCCGGGAATCTTGATGTGATACAAAATATAAATAGTTGAAATCATTACGTGCTGAATAAAACTGAACCAGAAATAAACAAACAAACAAATGACATTCCAAACTTGAAAAGTATCGAAGATGGAAGAGAAATGGCCGCAAGTTTTTCGCCTGATAAAATGGCATATAAGTAGCAGAACAATAGTATTAATAATAACTTGGGAGATACTAGTAGTTATTATTAATATCATTTTGAGTGGCAGAATCGCTTATGCGTGGGGAGCTAAGCAAATTAAATTTCTCAAGTATCATTCCGGGGCTAAGATAAATATTTAATGAGCACGTAAAAAGGAGGCTACACGCCGCCGTTGAGGTAATTTGATGAGAAAACTTGGATAAAATGTACGGCATGAATAAAGGGAACCACATCAAAATTGTATGAACTTTTTTCCTACTTTTAGACTGACTTGTTTATTTGTTCACGCCGAGAAGAAGAAGAAGAAGATCAAAAAGCCGAACAGTTGAATGGAAGAATATGATTAAATGAAATCGGAAATGAGGAAACCGCCCTCATTTAATATGCCATATATCCATGGCCTATTTCCCGTTTTATTATACGCTTGTTCGATTGGCATTCAAGATGAAATAAGAAGGCTAATCGGTTGAATCAATAGAGCGCAACTTTTGTTCGAATTCGAATGCGGAAAATTGTTTAATCTGTTGGCTCAGCCTAGCAACAGTGGGGGGGGGGGGGGGGGGGGGTAAAATAAGGAAAATTAACCCATTAGTATTGGAATGAATTCTTGTTGACATCTCAACATGTTTTTTATAGTGAAATTGATTTTAAAAAAATTAAATAAATATCTAACGATAACTAACAAACATCAATGGTTAAGCAACATAATTTTATTCCTGTTGGTTTAGTCAGGAGTTGTATTTTAATTTTCTGAAAATAGCCTGTAGGCTTGAAAGACTTGGCGGTACGGTTGTGAAAGATTATAGAAAAAACGTACGCCAAGACGAAAAATAAATTCCTGACATATTTATTTACGACTCGGCTTAAACGGGAGAAGCCATTGACATAGTTCTTTACTTCAAAAACCGAGTTACGGAGTTAATTGACATCTTTAGGGATATTCGATGTAAAACTTTGAGTCCATCAGTCGTTTTTACATTTAAATGAGTAAAAAGTCGTGTCAACATTTGTCTCCCAGTTGAAAGTGTTCCCACAAAACTGTTTCCCGAAAACCAATGGTTTCATTGTACATTTTATAATGAATATCAGCTGTTTTCTCAAATTAAGTTTAAACAAATTATGTCAGCAGAAATGTGTGCTCACATGCCAATGATTGATCGTTCTGCCTCCGTGAATTGGTTATGTGGGCAGATTGGCTCTCCTTTAAGCATAAGTTGAGAAATTCTGGCGATTATCGCGAACCCGTCTACAGGTGACAATTTTTCGACGCAAAAAATGGTCAAAAAAGCAATGATGCTCACAAAAAGAGAAGTCTGATATTTGTGGTATAGAAAGTAAAAGACAGCTTGAACGGGCTGCAGTTGCTTAATATTATTCATGTGCCCATGACGTTCAAACACAGAAACCACACTTACAAAAAAATTATACCCACCGAGTATGTCCTAAGAAAAACGCTGTTTCAAAATGTCGTGGTCTCGAGCACGAGTAACAAGAATTTTAATACTTTAACAATTGAATTCAAAATGGCCTAAATGTACAAAATTTCACAGGTATTTATAGTCCGCATTAGTATGAAAATTTGCAGATCCGTCTAGATATAGATAAACTGATATGGGTTAATTTAAACCTTAGTTGTGAACAAGTTTTTCCCCTTGCCGTATATGGCAAGTACTAGTGTAGTTTTTTTGCACATAACACATTGTCTCCCCACCTGAGAACATGTAATTTCTATCTACTGGGAGGGTCGGAGAGTTGGTTTCTGATCATATCTGCTGGTGGGAAAGTCGAATCTATCACACATATTTATGGTTTATGTACTGACTAACTTGTGGTATGAACAAATTTGAATCGACGATTCGGTTCAAATGAGAAGCCATTATTCAATTTCACTTCACCAAACGGCAGGTAAGAAAGTTTTCTTTATATATCGAAATTTTAATTTAAGTTGTTAAGTTCGCCACTTCTTGATATATCACATCCTCCCTCCTTTTTTAAGCAAGTTTGCAGGAATAGCTTCTCCAAATCTTTCGAGTTGTTTTTGATTTCTGCTTGAAGTTCTCGTGGCAACTGAAGGTTGTCCCCTTCAATTATTGAGGTTTCTTCAGCAGAGTTGGGTGATGCCACGTCTATGTTATCCCTACTGCTCTCAGACTGTGAGTCAGTAGATTCAGTCTTAATGTCGTCAGGTTCCAGCCGTGCAATTTGGTTGTCACTAACAAGCACTGTCTTGTTTGAATTCTCAGGCTGAATGAACGAAGTGTTCATTCCTTTACGGATAATGAAAGTAGCTGGAACCGTTGGTGAACTGTTCGTCGGTTTGAAGAGGACTCGTTCACACAGATCATAATTAGTGAAGGCTGGAAGTCTTACTTTGCGTCCCAGTAGCAGTTCTACAGGAGTTTTACCCCGCGTCTTGGAAGTGTTCCGATGTGTCATCAATGCCCGCTGTAGGAAAGTGCCAAATGACACATTCAGATTTGGACTCCAGTCTTGAATAGCCCGTTTCACTGTTTGGACCGCTCGTTCAGCAATCCCATTTGCTCTTTGATGGTAGGTGGGAGATTCCGCCTTTTTAATCCCCAGTGATTCACACAATTGCTTTAGGTCACTGCTCACAAACTCTGAACCATTGTCTGATACTAATATTCCTGGTGTCCCAAATCTTGCACAGATTTGACTTAAGTGCACCTTCACTGTTTGTGATGTTGTATTTCCCGCAGGGAACGCTTCTATCAAACCTGATCCCGCGTCCACTATCACCAAGATACTACCTTGATGCTTAACGTAGCCCCAGTTCATGTGGAGTCTTTCCCAAACTTCAGCTTCCGACCGGGTAGATACTGTTTTCCCCAGTCTACGCCTCCTGTTTTCTTGGCATTCCTTACATTTACTAACATATCGAAGAACATCTTGACTGATGCCGCACCACCAAGCCATCATTCAAACTGCTGTTTCAGTTGAATTTTTGCCTGGGTGAGTCTCATGAGCTTTGGCTATCACCATAGGTGGAATGAAAGGCATAACTCCTCGAAAGATGGTTTTATTGTGATTGGTCAAGGCGTCTTTCTGTTGTTCAAATCCTTTCTCTGCTTCTGAGCACTGTTTCTAGATGCCGCTTTTTACTCATTTGATGACATCTTGAAAAAGTCGAATCAATCCCAGCTCTGTTTTGATGTCTGACTGGATTACCAGGTCGGATTGGACGAAGTAGATATTGTCAAGAGCAAAGCAGTCTCGATCATTGTCATCGTCGTCCTCAAAGTCTGGTTTGCTCAAAGCATCAGCGTGGGGGATCTGTTCTCCGGGTGTATATTTCAATTCGAAGTTAAATCCCATCAGTGCTATTGCCCATCTCGTAATTCTTGCTGATGCTTTTTTCGGAATTTCTTCGTTTGGGGCGAAGAGATATTTGAGAGGTTTGAGGTCAGTCTGTAGAGTGATCCTTCTTCCGAGTAACAATTGTTTCAACCTTGTGACCACAAAGACGATTGCAAGTGCTTCTCGCTCAAAATTGGAGTAATTTTGTTCGGCTTGTGACAACTTCCTTGAGACGTAGATCACAGGATATACTTCTTGTGAGAATACCCCACCTATAGCTTTCTCTGGGGCGTCTGTTGTCACGGTTGCTTCCTTCGTCAAGCTGTAAAGCTTTACTAGAGGGTTAGCACATAACTCGTTTTTGATGTTTTTAAAAGCAGCATTTTGCTCTTTCTTTTCCCATTTGAATTCTTCTTTTCGGATTTCGTTTAGGGGTAGCACTCTTGTTGCAAAATCCGGTACCATTCGACCATAAAAATTTGCTAAGTTGACAAAAGAATCGAGTTACTTCATATTTGATGGCGGTATTTGCATTTTTGATTTTCACAACATGTTTAGTACCGGGTGTTATTCCTTCTTTGGAAACAGAGTAACCAAGAAAACTTACGCTTAAAACTGGTTTTGAGTTGGATTTCTTCTCATTGGTGGTAAAATTTTTTAAGTAGCCGACTCTCGACTGCAAGCATTCGTTTCTCGTATTGATTCTTTGTTGTTCCATATACCAGGACGTCGTCTTGGAAGATGACCACACCCTTGATTTTTTTGAGAGTTGACTCAATGCAATTCTGGAAGATTGATGAAGAGTTCTTTGGCACCCGAGGAAGCCTGCACATCTTGAACAATCCTTGCGATGTGTTGATTGTGCATATTTCTTTTGCATCCTCGTCCAGCTCAATTTGATAGTATGCGTCTGATAAGTCCGTTTTTCCAAAGTAAGAGGCACCATGGAGATTATGGAAAATGGTCTTCATGTCTGGGATTGGATAGTCCTCGTGCATAACTTTGCCATTGATGTGAATTTTCAGGTCCACGCATAGTCTCCGAGCTCCATTTTTCTTACGCTGCCGCACTACTGGTGACGCATTTGTGACCCCACCAGGTTTTACTGGCTCCAGGATGCCCTGTCGTACCATTGTCTCAACCTTCTCTTTGACCCTGTCTTGGAGAGGTAAAGGTATCTTTCTGGCTTTGCAAAAAATTGGCTGTGAGCCCGGTATGAGTTTCACATGCGCTTTGTATCCTTTGACTGCAGGTAGTCTTTCATCACTCACTGCATTGATGGCTTCTTGGGGTAGTATGTCTCTCCCAAGTAGCCCAAACTTTTTATCGGATTGCACAACTGCTAGTTGTTGTTGCCTATTCTTGCTTCCGTTGCACTCAACATCACATGTTACTGATCCTGGAAGCGTCAGTTGATGACCGTCATAGGCCTCAAGACGTCTGGTTTTTCCATTTTACTGAGGTTTACCAAGCTCAGTCCTGATTAATGATGATATCACGGTGCTATCAGCACCGGTATCAACTTGCATTTTTATTTTTTGGACTTTTACTTTAATGTACTCCCATGTCACCGAGATGGTAAACACATTTTCTCGTGTATAGTACGTTCTCATCTCCATTTCGGATGGTGTTTGACCGGACAACTTACCCTCTTCCTCGCAGAAATTGTTGTGCAGGTCAGACTTACCTGACTTAGGCTGGGTTTTACTTCTGCACTTTTTGAAAAATGCACCACCTTTTCGAAGGTGTTACATTTCTTGTTCATGTCCGGACGCGGCTTGCTACTGGGTGGCTTACCTCGACATCTGTTACACAAATTACCATTTCCTTTATTACCAGTGAAATTTTCACTAGGTTTTCTGAAAGTCTTTTTGAAGTTGTATCCAACTTCTTCTTTTATTTCAAATGGTCTATTACCTGTTGAGGAACTCGAAAAAACCATTGCTTGACATCTGAACTGTAGGTTTTCTGCCTTTTAGACAGAGAAATTGTTGACTTAGTTTTAATGCCCTCTGATAGTCTTAATTTGGCCTCAGGCTCTCTCAAACCTGAGATAAATTTAATTTTTACTAACTCTTCCTCAGGGTTGGTTACTGTCTTAAGTTTTTCGAAGTCACAATAACGTGTTTCTTCTCTGAGGCGAGCTAGAAAATCATCGTCAGATTCTCCAATGCCTTGGACAACGGACAGAAAACTAGCCTTTTCTGCCGTTTCAACTCTCACTTTAGGGGAAATATAGTTTTGAATAGCTTGTCTGATCTCTTTAAAAGGAGTTTCTAACAATTTTTTAGTGCTCATAAAGCTCCGAAGTTTAAGAAGTGCGTCCTGACCGCATATACTAAGAAAGAGATTTGTTAGCTGTATGTCCGCGATTGTACGGTCGTTGTTGACTTTGTCTTCTTTCTTCTCTGCGCGACATTTCGCCACAAAAGACATAATCCACGCAGTACAGGATTCAGCATTCTGCAGATCCAATGTTTGTCGGTTTTTTGATGGTCTTGAAAGCATTGTCGTGGTCTCAAGCTCGAGTAACAAAAAATTTATATTATTTTAACAATTGAATTCAAAATGGCCTAATTGTACAAAATTTCACAAGTATTTATAGTCCGCATTAGTATGAAAATTTACAGATCCATCTAGATATAGATAAACTGATATGGGTTAATTTAAACCTTAGCTTTGAACAATTTTTTCCCCTTCGCCGTATATGGGAAGTACTAGTGCTGTTTTTTGCACTTAACACATTGCTCTCCCTACATGAGAACATGCCATTTCTATCTACTGGGAGGGTCGGAGAGTTGGTTTCTGATCATGTCTGGTGGTGGAATGTCGAATCTATCACACAAATTTATGGTTTATGTACACTGGTAAACTTGTGGTAAGAACAAATTTGAATCGACGATTTGGTTCAAATTAGAAGCCATTATTCAATTTCACTTCACCATACATCAGGTAAGAAAATTTTCTTTATTTATCCAAGTTTTAACTTAGTTTGCTAAGTTCGCCACTTCTCGATTTATCACACAAAACTTTTCTGATCGGCATGGGCGCAATAAAATAGTACGAACAAAAATGGTGGGAAAAATATGCCAAGAAAACAAGATGAAATGCGATAGAATTTAAGTTTCAGTAATTGTGTGAGTTAATTTCAGTAATTAATTAATAGTGTGAGTAGTTTTCTAACTGGCAAAAACGCTCTCGGTCAATCTGTCCCCATTATTTAGAAGTCTTGCGAAAAATATATCTGCATTATCTTCTCATTCACACCGCATTTTCCTGTTCAACTCAGTTCATTTATCTTGACGTTGTGCATATTTTGTGCATTTTCAGATTTTCTTCATATGCGTCTATAAAAGCTGTCAATATAATGGAGTCTCTCCAACTAAAAATACAGTAAACTTTTTGTACATAAGAAGAGTTTCAACCAAACTCGATTTTATCAAAATTCGACTAATTTTTAAATGCCCTAAACGATAGAGATAGATAGATAGAGAGAGAGAGAGAAAGAGTGTGTGTGTGTTTTTTCCTATGAGTATTGACGAATATCCAAGAAAAAGTATAGAGAAAATGCTTTAATTAGGTCTCAAGATCAGAGAGCGTCAAGTTATCTTTGCATTAAAAAGAAAAAAGATAGACTCGAAGACAACAGTTTACGGATCCAATGGATGATCACTCAACACTGCTTTTCGGTTTCCTACAAAAGATACCAATAGCTAACAAAAAACTTTATCTCGTGAAAGAAAATAGACACGATTCTCAGTTTATGAGGGAATTTGGAATATTGGACGGTTTTTCACCTCTCGAGACAATTGCGGCCACAGAAAATTGGAGAATTAAATGAAGTTTTTTATTTGACTCTAATTTTTTCCCGAAAAGTTGCATCCAAGGTATCACTTAGTATTAGATTGTGTTTGATTGTATTTTTTGACCCGATACTCCACAAAAACTACTTATCCTTGTCGTTGAGCACCGAAATAAACAAACAATTATTCAGAAAGTGGATTAACACTTGATGACAACACACGGTTTTCGATATAAAGGCTTAAAAAAGGCTCAATATATTGGCACTTCTGTATCTCAACGAATTCCGCTTGAGTTTTCATTTAGATTTCGGAACTTGAACAAACAATTCAAAGATCTTGTTGTTGAATTGTTTGATTGGGAGTCAATATCAATGCCACTTTGATTTTTTATTCAAATTACAAAATTCAGAAGTTGGTATAGAGGCTTATCAAGCTCAGTTGAGACCTTGTATTTCTGAAAAGGTTGAATTACACTTTCTGTGTGTATCCTAGACAAAAAGGGTCTAACAATGTTTCTTTGTAAGAAAGTTAGTGGTTCGTGGGTAGCAAAATTTACACTTCCATACATTAGTTCAATTAATACACCTTCTGAATGTATAATTTTTGGTAAAAATTTCAGTAAACTACTTTTGGAATACTATTCCGCACTGAAACAATAACTTTTTCTTGTTCTCATCAATGAGCTCCACAAATTCTAGTGTTTCATCTAAAGCCACTTTTCATTATGTGCAGCTTTCTATTCAATTATATCACGGTCAATTATTTTAAAAATAGAATAAACCATTGATATTAGAGGCGCTCTTACCGTTTTAATACTCATTTGACAAATTTTAGGATTCAGGACCTTGAGCCAATCGCATTGAGCCATTTCTCTACATTGACTAAAACATTTTGCATTGACTTAAAGTCGCTATTGTTTGTCGTTAAATTGGTATCATCCGCAAAATGAAAAATTTCCCAGTCTTTTCCCACGTGTATGGAGATCAAAATAAGGATTGATTCAATAATTGAGTCTCGTGGAACAGCAATGTCGGGCTTCAGTCAGTTGGAGTTGGCATTATTGACTGATACACATAACTGTACCGCCGACAAATAATCATTATTATCACTTACGGAAAACCCTCTTATACAATATAATGCAATATAAGCGTCAGTAAAAAAAATGGCTTACAAGACGAAAAAGATGCCTACCCAAATACGGACTTGGATTTCCAAGCGCAAATCATCCTAATGTTTTTATCTATTGGAGAAGATTTTTGTTTAAGAATTTAGATTATTTTCAACATTTTGTTGCAATTTGTTTCAAAAAGCCAAATACAGTGCAACTTTTTGCCTGATGTCGATCCATGACATCATATGGCTGTTAAAATATAATTTTTTTTAAAAAAAGAATTATTTACAAGATAAACAGTATGCTTGCAAGATGAGGCACTTGAGGTTTAAACTAAAACAATACTAATATTATCATATCTTGATAATGAATTCTCTTTTAGAACTTCATTTATTTTCAATTTTGATATATTTTTTTCATAAAAACACTGCAATTTCTTACACTGAGGTCTACAAAATACATCACTTGGGATGTCATAATTTAGGTTATGTCTTTAAAAGAACTACCTACAAGATGAACAGAATGTTTGCAAGTTGAGGAATCTGACTTTTGAAATGAAAATGTATTGATATTATACTCTCCTGAAGACAATTTGTCTTTCAGAACTTTATTGTTTCAACAATCAACATTTGTTTTTGGTTTTTTACGTAAATTACACTACTCTGCACTTTTAGAGCCCGAAGTCAAACAAAGACATCATTTGGGATGTCAATAATTAAATTTCGTCTTATAACTACAAAAATTTTTAGGCTCGTTTCCAATAACTAGGTTTTCTTCAATTATTGTAACATCATACAGTAGGTAAGGAATGTCAAAAAATTTCAGAGTAGTAAAGCCCTTAAATTCATTTAAAGTTAATTAATATTGTAAGATGTCTTCGATTAAATTTGTTTACTTCTGTCCGTAATATTTTTTTGCTTTGATTTTTTTCTCCGTAGTGATAAAATTTTCCCTAATTTGACCTCATAATTTCTGTTACGTTTTTATGACCTCTGTGATTGATTTCTCTAAAAAATCCAATTTTCCATCCGTTTCTCGAATCATTTAGGCATTTCCGCTGTTTTGCTGCTCAATCTCCATTAAGGTACAAAAACTTTTCATAATTTGATTAAATATATTTTTAAATGTCTCAAAAGCAACGTTTACATTTCCCGATTCCTTTTATGTTTTCGTAGCCAGTGATTTTTAAAAATTTCCATGCAAAACGGTCATTCCACTCAAGAATTTTGAAAAAAAAATTGGTGTCGCGAAAGCGATTTTCTGGTGACTTTTTGCTACTCTTCTCGAATTGTAATTCGCTGTGAAAGTGATTGCAATAATTTTGATCCTCCTTGATCCTCCTTTTGAAATTTGCAAAAAAAAGATCCAAAGAAATCGAGGTGCTTTGACTGATGCTAGCTGGCTCACAAAAACAAATTCGAAATCCATTAGGTTGGATAGCGGATAGATATGCTGAAATCATCAAACTTTTATTTGGCAAGTTGATGTTGAAGTCAACAGAAACAAATACTTTTTCAAAATTATCAGTGAAGTTTGACAAGATTTTACTAAACCCAAAGATGAAATTCTATTTCTTAGATCTGGAAAACTATATACTACCAACAAAGCCATCTAAAAACATCAAAACTTCCGGATAACCAAGTTTCTTTAAAGTGTATTCGAACAAATTACTCAAATTGAAAATAATTGTGGAGCTCAAATGCAATTCAAATAAAATTTTTTTTTGGTTATCGTGAAATTTGGAGGTTTAAAGATCATTGACCTAATCCAAGATGTGTTATATGTGAACATTGAAACCTCATCCAAATTCATCTTTTAGTCTCCAAACTTCATGTTAACCAAAAAGCTTTCATTTAAATGACATTTGAATGCCTCAATCAGGTTCACCTTTTCACATGTTGGAACCATATTATATTCGACCCTAACACCCCTTTATTTCGACAAACAAGAACTATAGGTAGCTGCTTTGAATAATGTCGGATGATCATTTTCTGTTTGCCAAGAATCTGTTAAACAAATGACTAAGAACGGAGACTCACTACCAGATACTATTGCTTCTAATGCTTCATGATGTTCTTCAGAGGTTGTATGAATTAATTTCAAAATTTTGCAGCAGTTTCAAGCAGGTATTTTTCGTCACATCATTTAATTTAATGGGATAACCCTTATGATCCAGACTCTTCAATGCACTCTTCAATCTGAAACGGCTATTCCTCAATGCCAGCAAAGAATGCTTTTTTGGCGTGAATGACTAATCAGGCCTTTAACAATATCTAGCAATCCGTCTCTATCAATTCCTTGGCTTTCAGTTTCTTCCAGTAGACTGCTACATAAGACTGTGCGCGAATTTTTCTTCCCATGAATTTTCTAAAACGTCAACAGACTGATGGTTCATCAAGACCCTCGCTCTCATGCAATCAATCTTTTGATCGTATCTACAATGCCTTATTGGTCAATGGCTATTTATTTAGATTATCACAACAACCAATCAGATCGGATATCATTTATGGTTAGAAGATAACCACTTTGTTCGAACCTACTCAGAAAATCTGGCAACCATTCAGAACTATTCAGCCGGTACAAGCTGCTGCTGCCTAATATTGTTCAAATGCGATTAATGTCCTAGCGTAGAAACCACACTTACGAATATTAAAACACCCACATATGTCCTAGAAAAACGCTCTTCTAAAAAGATTACAGTCGGCAAAGGCACAATGAAAAACATGATTACAAACAAAAAAAGGAGGAATAGCGCCAAAAAACGAGATAATATCAAAAAAATCTAATGGTCAGTAAAATTCAATTTGAAGTTACATTGGGCGTAATTTGCTACTGGATAAAAATGCTCTCGGTCAATTTGTACAATCATTTACCTAACAAAAAGCTACCTGCATTAGCTTTTCATTAGCACTGCATTTTCCTGCGCAACTCAGTCCCCTTATCTTTGCAGATGCTGTGCATATTTTGTGCATTGTCAAAGTTTCGCTAAAAGTCACTGCATCTCAAAGTAGAGTAAACTGTTTGTGCCTAAAAGGATGTCCACTAAAATCAGTATTTTGCCTATTCAGGAAATGACTTTTTAAAAACTCTAAAGGAGAAAATTTTGGTCTGAGAGGTTACTGCTTTTTTACAAGATTTTTTATTGAGTTTTTATTAGCAGGACTAGATTTTTTTGGGTTTTGTGGTGGATTTTCTTCTATTAACGAAGATGGATATAATTCAAAACTGCTGCTTGGGGAAAGAAGCACAGCGGTGCAAAATTCCCGCTAGGAAAACCATTTCAAATTAATTTACATGTAAATCGGTTGTATTTTGAGGTTCTTTCAAGACGACTACTGCATATCTTCCGAGGCTCGTATACAAGATTTTCACTTGTCCATCAAGGTTATATATGCATGAACAAGTTATTGTATATGATAATACACTGAAACATGAACATTTTTAATGGGTGGAATAGGATAGGATAGGATGAATCAAACAAGCGGTACCGGAGGTAAACTTTCGTAAAAGAAAGCCGATTGTGACACAACAGTTCTGTAATCTGCCAGAGTATGTGCATGCTAACCACTAAAGTCTAGACAGAAGTTATCCAGGTCGAGGTGCGCGTTTATAATCAGACAATTAAAAACCCCCGAGGGCTAAAGTGCATTTTTTATTGCACCCTAGTTTAAGTCAGCCGAAAGTTTCAGCATTAAGTTCAACGAGTCCTCACGCTAATCTCAACCTGGCTAGCGATTTGAAATTAAATCGTATTCGAGTACAAGAAAGCCCCCCCCCCCCCCCCCTGTAGTTTAATTGCATAATTAGCGTTAGGTGATAAAGTTATCGTTCCCACTAAATTTTCCACTTACTTGACCATTTTCAAAAGTCGGCTTGAGGTGCTTCAGCTACGCTGACCGCAGCCATTTTTTCTTCTCGCGTCAATGTTGTGACATCTTGTGTCGATAAGAAACAATAAACTCAAAGTATGACATTAAATCAATTGATCAACAATTCGATCGCCGCACAATCGTGAAGTCTACAAAATATGGATTTCTACGTACATAAAAAAAATTATGGAAGTTCTACAGTTGTGAGATCTATACTAGTGAGTTTTTAATCAGCAGTGGATCATGTTGTATATCAATGACTTAAATTTTGTCACTTAACTCTACTGAGCCGGATCAGTGAATAGAAACATTGGGATAAGATATATACTTCAATACATGCAGGAAATTTTATTGACTTTTTGGCAGCTATCGCCTATCATAGTTCCTAATGCGTATCCTCAAATAGCTGCTCACTTTGAACGAAGATTTTAAAGATCAATTAAAATGATGGACTTCTTTGTGCCGTCTCTACCCTGGATCACAAAAAAAGCTGAATGAATCCAAGGCGCACTGTTGAAAGCGTGCATAAAAGAATAGCAACTCAAAAAACCAATCCGATAACAGTTTCAGGAAAGGATTTTTGATCACCACTTTTAAAGTAAAACACACTGATTTCATTTAAAAAAATCAAGGCTCGTCACGTTTTATTTTTAATAAGGCAAAATCTCAGACACTGCGTAAAGACAGGGCAAATCTTGCGTCATGTCTTGATCGAAACTTGACAGGTCTTAAGTTCGTGGCTAGAAAACATATGTTGACCCGGGTAGAGAATCTTGCCTGTTATTCTTCTTTGTATGATAGTCAAGATCGCAAAATTAGGGCATTCTGAAAATGCAGTTGACAAATTTTGAAAGAATTGGAAAAGCGTTGCAAAAAAATTACTTGATGCATTTTAGAACCTTGTCTTGCAACGACTTTTTCGATTTTTCATTTTTGAGTTTTTTAACAGTCTCAAAGGAAAATTGACTTTTAAAAGCACGTTACAAAATCACAGGCCGCTTTAGTCCACTGATATTGGCCAGGAATCGCAAAAATACATCCAATTAGATTTTTTTCAGATTTGAGATTTGCCAAACTTTGCCTTGCGGGAAAAATTTTTATTCCTTGAAGAAATATAGCGTGGAAAGCTATCAAAAGTATGATTTCCCGGTTTCAAGTGTTAGAAGGTTGAGAGAGAAAGAGAGAGAACAACCGACGATAATTTGTCGGAGCTTAGAAACAGTTGATTTGATGTTTAGTGTACAAAGCTTGCAAATAGGAGTAGGTGGTTCAGACTCAGTGAGGTACATATCCACTGTAAGTTCTCCTGCTTAGGGTCTAGGAAAAAAACAGGAAAACAACCTTGTCTTAATATAATAGAAAATGAATCGACAAGGAAAAAACCCAAGGAAACAAACCAAAATTAAAACCATCAATGCAAAATCAAAACACGCAAGCTTAAATATCATCAAATGACTCATCATTATTTTTTCGCGTTCTGTATTACTTATTCAGGCTTTAACAATAAAAATTATGCATTTATTTGACATCAATTTGAAATGGTTAAGCCTGTTTTTTTACAAAATATTTCATTTTGAGGCCTCTTTAAAAGATGACCATCAGAAAAAACTGGAGATAAACAAGGTTCGGGCCCATAGAACAATCCCAAACAAAAAAATCACTTAGAATACAACCGTCCAAACCACATTGTTTTTTTTTTGTATTTGTGCTTACCATGGGCAGTAAATAAGTGGCAGTTAAAAGGTTGAAAAACCATTTTCGATGCTATCGTCTATATCTACAATCATGGTGCTGTCTCTTGCTCTACAGTGGGAGAGGGGACAACCACCGTTCAGGTAGTACGAAGATTTTCTGATTTTCTGTAGTGGACAAATTAAACACACCAAACTTTTGAGCCTAATTGTCTAGTTTTCAATCAGCTTTTTAGCAGCACGTGTTGTATCAAACATTAAAAACATCAAACCTTGAATCAACGTTAAATCAACAACAATCATTTTGTTATCCTAATCTAATTAGCTTGGCAAGATTGCACAAACATTTCATTCAAAGCCCATATTTTTTTAATTGAACTTGAAATCAACAATCAAGATTCTAACTAATTGCAAACAACGGATTTTGACTGGTTGTGTTATATTAAAAAACCAACAGATGAGAAACAAACTTTTTTTTTCAGGGGTCTGCTTCCATTAAAAAGGGGAACTGAACACTTCTGCTAACTGGGAGTACAAACTAAGTAGTAACGAAGCTGATTGTAACCCCTATATTTGGACACTTGATGACCAATTTATTTGGGAACCATGTTTCCATTTTACACGCGCACTAAACTCTAAAATAATTGAAAATAACAAAATTAACAACGGATTTCAACAGGCACAATTGTTCAAGAATGTGCATCAACTGGAAGCATTTTGTCAAACAATCTTATGAAAGCAATTGTAGAATTAGCAATTTAAATGCTTTCAATTCCCACATCAAAAGACGTATCCGTCAAATTAAACAACAACAAAGAGGACCTATGCAATTTCCTAAAAACGACGAATTTTAAACCCCGAAAAAGTGTATCTATGAAGAAAGGCGGCGACTTTCTTTTCGAAGACGGAAGTGTTCAGCAGTTGGGAAAAAGCTTTCTTGTTTTTGCAACCAAAAAGCAAAAGTATTTTGCAACTGCTCTGCGACACCAAAGAATGGTTTGTTGATCGAACTTTCAAAAGCTGCAATGACAACTTCTATCAGATCTTTACTGTGCTGTCACTGTTTCTGTGAGTCACTGTATAGAAAAAAAGTGAGTCACTGTATAGAAAAAAGTGAGTCACTGTGAGTCACTGTATAGAAAAATATCTGTGAGTCACTGTATAGAAAAAAAGTTGAGTTAGTAATCATTGTCAATTACCGGAAGTACAAAAATTTGAATTTAAATATTCGAATGTTCGCAGCACTAGTGATTGCGCTTCCTGAACATAATGAATCTTGGTTAAAAAAGCTCAGGATATCGTTGCAAGGTTTTTAAGCTCTGCATATTCTTGATTATTTTGAGAGTGCATATCTTGGCCGCGTCAACGGGAACGGGTGCAGGCGAAAACAATGCTTTCATTTCTTAATGTGAAAGGAGTATCTTTGCAATTTTGAAAACCGATCCAGAGCAAACAGTGCGATAGAAGGCGTCCATGGAGGTTAAAAAACTACCAGAGCTTTAATATACTACTTTGTAACTTTGGTACGATACTTCAAATATAACCTTAATAGATTGCCATTTGTAGCACCTAAATGTTTTCAGTAAAACCTGAAACTATCAACGAGTAAAGTCAACTAAGCGTCAAATAAAGCTAATACTGACAACCAGAGATATCACAAAAACTTTGCTGAGAGGCCTTAATAAAAATGTAAATTGATATAATTTTGTGTTACAGATAACATTCAAATATTTAAGCATATCAAAAGCTTCTGATATTGGACTTTCATCGTGTTATGAATGAAAAGGAAAATGTGTAAAGTTTTATACTGCATCGTACGGCAAAATACATAGTTTTTGCTTTCAAAAATACCACCGCAGAAATTATTGACATCGCAGCAACGTCCCATCAAATCAAAAGCCCTGTTTTGCTTTGATTCAGTAACTTCCGATCAAAAATTCAATGCTGAAAACGTTTTCACGTTTTTGTTCTGAAGAAAGGTTATGTAATTTACTGTAGAGAATTACAGTGCTTGAAAAATAACCATTGAGAACCAAAGTTGTTTTTCCCTCCTGACATATTCCGGAGCAACCATGCCAATTTAAAATGCTTCCGAATGCCAGAAAATCTTTGACTGTACTTCAAATCATCATGGAAACTGTCGCAAAGTAGTGGTTTCGAAATTAAATTTTTGAACGCAAAAAACATTCAACGCAAGTATTATTTTTTTCTATAAAAAGAGTTATTTGATAAACAGAAAAATGAATTTTATATATTAATGGCTAAATTAAAAACAATTGCAGGTTCTGTGAACTCAAAAGTCCTAGATGGAAGTGAGATGGCATACGTACAAAAAAAAACATTTCAGAAAATTTTTGAGGGGTTAGATTAATTCATAATTTCGCAAAATTCATTGCATGTTGTGCAAATTATCTTCAAATGCTTAACCCTTTTAAGTGTGTTAAATTTCATGGAATCACGTATACAAATAGAAAATTTCTTTTCGATTTTACGATTGTATTTCTCAAATTAATTTTATATTCACCAGTTTTCCATTGACAATTATTTAAAGATGGCAGAGCAATATTTTTAGAGAGTTGATTCACTAATCAAAGACCCGGTGATCGAAATGAAAAAAAATTGGTTTTTTGATAGGATGATTTTATTTGTTGGTTTTTGTTTCAGTTTTTGAACAAACGGTTTGTGTTTCTTTGTCAGACTTAATATTAGTCATTAAAAATCAGAGTGCGAAAATTTAAAAATATTTAAGATTTTAGTGGGTGAAATAGAAACTCAGTGATATAAACAGATGAATTAGTTAACGAATTTTGTTAATGAATGAGACCGTTAACGTTTTTTGAAAAAATGTTATTTGCTTTAAAACATATCTCTAGTCCAATAATTTGTGGAAAGAGCACGTCTAAGTTTAAAGTTATTGAACAAAAGAGTCAAAGTTGTTGCTGCAATTTTGGCGCTTTGTTTGAATCACCATATTCTTGAAGTTTACAAAAACATTGGCAACATGCTGCAAGGGCGCAAGGGGAGCATCAAAGGCTTTCAGAGGCATCAATTGATTGAAATCTTTTATTTTTTCAATTTATGGAGGAAAACGCGAGACAGACCAGACCGGTAACGGGGCGAACGTACGTGCTGTACGCAATTTTTACCTTTTCGTTTCGTGTTTCACCATCTCGTCCTGGTGTTGTCTTCATGATTCTTCCCAGTTGTCAAACGTCTTGTTGTTTCATCTTTCAACACCCAAACGACGTTGTCCCGTTTGAGCCGTTGATCGTTGCTGTTTGTCTATTCTGATCGTGCGCTAAGGGTTGGCAGATACTTTTTCATCAAGCGTTACCATATATGGTTCATCAGCTTCTGTGTGTTCTTCCATGTGCTCAAGCTTGCAGGTTGCTGTTCTCCAAATTGTCGTGGTGGCAATCTATTGAAGGGACGCTGGATAAAAAATGGTTTGGATTCAAGGTTTCCTCGTTGTCAGGTTGCTCAGCAACATTAGTCAGCGGTCTGGAATTGAGAAAAGATTCTGTTTCTACAATGATTGTGATGAGGGGGTGAAAGTATAGTCATCTCGATCCTAGATTGAGGAGGTGCGTTATTTTGGCAAATGGATCAAACACAGCTCTCCAAACACCGCCAAAATGAGGGCTCTATTGAATTTCCACGTCGTATTGGCTACTGCTAAAGCTTTGTAAATTCTATCATTGCCCAAGGGTTTAACAGTTTTCTTAATTTCTTCAGAAGCGCCAACGAAGTTTTTTCCGCTGTCGCAGTAAAGAAGTCGGGTAGGCATTGACGACTGCAAGACCTTCTGAAGGCATTAAGGAACGTGCCTGTGTTTAGGTCTAAACACGTTTCTAAGTTAACTGCACACGCCACCGTGCATGTAAATATGGGACTATAGTGTTTTTCGACAACGCCTTTGGCATCTTCGATAAAGAAGGGTCCAAAAAAACCTACACCATAATTAGCAAAAGGGAAATGTGTTTCTGCTGTTAGAAAGTGGAAACTGGGAAGTGGTGCCCTAATTTGTTGAATGTTTTCTGTGCCAAAGAGTCGATACAAAAAACAATGAATTTGTATGCTTGCTGAGGTTTTGCGAAGGTCAATCACATAGTAAGGTTGTTGAACGCAGGCTTTTGTCGGTTCTGTGGACTAGGGCATGTTTCAAGTACAAACGACCAATTTTGTCCTTGCCATGCAAAATGATTGGACGGTTTTCCAAATCCAGTTCTTTTGGTGCATACTGCAATCGACTACAAGATCTGATTAATCCGTTCTCATCCAATAATGAATTCGAGCATTATTGCTCTTAGAGTAGAAGTTAATTCCAAGTTATCAGGAATTCATGGCCAAAAGGTAAAAAGTGTCCTGAGATAATTTCAGTAGATAATTTCTTGATGATTGAACGTCCTCAGTTGTGTACTGGTGACTGTTCGCCTGAATTTTTGTTGCGCAATTAATTAGGTTAAACACTGACGCATTCTTTGTTCCAAGTACTATATCAACTACAGGTTTTAGAGTCTCGGGACTTCTCGTGAGTGCAGGACATGTTGCCCGTGGTTTGTTTAACTTATTCTACGCCGACCGGTTTTGGCAACGAAAGTGGGGTAGCTATAACCATTTGTACTGAAATTCATTTGTCTCAAGACCACGAGTTCCATCATCGGCGGGATGTAGATAAATTAAGATAAGATGCCATTGCTTGGGTGAAGAACTTTTACTAATTTCTCGCAATCTGTTTGAAACAAAAAACATTTTGTTTCTTGATTGAGGTTATCCAGTCCAAAAATACTTGACAGTCGAACCAGAGAAAAATTTGGTTGAATTTCAGTTTCATTTCTCTTTGTATCAGTTTTGGAAGGCTAACTCTTATAACGGCCCTTCTTGTTCCATTTTTGGCACGCTTATTTGTTCAATGGGAGCAACTTTGCACCTCCCCGTGAGAAAGGACGCTTGATGCTGACAGTTTTGGCTGTTGAGGTCAAGAGTAAGCAACAACTGCCTTTGTCTTTGTCAAGAGGTAAGCAACGACTGCCAGAGCAGCAATTGTGGTATCCAAAATATGTGAAGTTGGCTGGCTGGGTTCTTGCTCAAATTATTAACAGTTCTTCGTATTCGAATGTCTGGCCTGACAAGGTAGCTGTGTAGAACTTTCTGGAGGGCATTGTGTCGTTTCAGTGGTATCAATTAATCCCATTTTTTTCCAAGTTTCCAAATCTCCTGCAAAATCATTTTGATCCTAATTGTCGAAGGAGACAACAAGTCGAAGAGATCTATGATTGAGGATAACGAACTGATTAATTTGCATTGTGTGTACACTGCCGCATCTTGGAAATTGCTATAGATGAAACTTGACAAAATCTTCAATTTTTGAGTTCTGTTTTTGACCGAGGACCCTCATCATCTCTTCTGTTTCGGCTTTGTCCTCAGCTGATGTTTCAGCGCGAACCTCTGGTGTGTTTGAAACAAACTTTTTCAACCTGAAGTCACCAATTTTCAAGCAGGCTTCATTCTGTTAAATGAATTTTTTTGCTATTGTGTGAATATTCCGCTATTGTTTGTCAGAGACTGGAGGTAGCCATCCATATAAAAGTGGTGCTTAATGGTTTTCAAGGCTAATGGAAACTGGATTTTGTTATTTTCCGCACATTTATGAAGCGTAAAAATTGCGCAAAATGGTAAACATGTAGCACCGAAGATTAGGTTTTTGAACTGAAATTGTCGAAATTTGTTCTCTATCATCCAATAAAACAAAAGGCGGACTGGTCTTTTCGTCTGACATCAAATTGCATAAACATCCCTTCGATGACTGCAAAGACAGCGACATGGTGTTCTCTGAATCTCAACAAAACTCCAAATAAGTCATTCAACCAATCATTACCAGTTAGAAGACCTGAGTTCAATGATTCACCACGAAACTTCTGGGTTTGTTTGGATTAGTGAGTGGATGACAAGGTATATCATTTTGATTCCGGAGGTGGTGTTTGCATTTCGACAGGAGGCCTGACAAGTTTTTTATTAAAATCTGTTTCGAGCGTCTGGTTGTACTTCTGATTGAGACTGTGGCCTGTGGTCTTCTTTACATGATTCAAAGGAAGACCAATTTGATATCTTTCACTGCGGTGACAAATAGCTTTTTTTTGCTCGTTATTTGCACTGCTAATTTGTCTAGTGAGCTGCCATCAGTTTGGGTAAAGTACCTTTAACTTCTGTTCAGCAGAATCTTTGAAACATTTCGTCCAATTGTTCTTTTTCAATGTTTTCAGGCAGACATGATGAGCGAATGGTTGTCTCTAGGGCCTTTTTGTGTTCATTGATTTATTAGAAGGCTCATACTCTCCAGTGAGAGTCCAATCAACTTAGTTTTGACGCGAAATGGACGCTTTTCGCTACATTGGATCACTTCGACTAGGTACGTGAAGGCAAATGTTTGGAGGAGGGTGCCTATTTCACAGTTGACTTTGTCAGGGAAATATTTCTGATTAAGTTTCTTGAAGGCGTCGCGTAATTGGTTTTGTTCAAGAATGTTAGCGGGTGATACCTTGAGGCATGGCATGCTATAGGCTCTTGCAATGATGAATTATTAGTTGATTTTGTCAAAAGGTGTTACTGTCACTGTTTCACTTTTTTGGACAGTGGCATTTCATGTTCAGTGTTGATGTATCGCAGAGTTGTTGATGCTTGAGTTTTGCAGGGAAGCTTAGAAAAGCCAGTAACTTTATCCAGCAGGAAAGTGAACTGACTTCCGGGATCAACAAAGGCGTAGGTATCAGACACAAAACTTCAGTTTACAAATGAAACTGGTAGTAATTGTATTTGTTCATACCATTCAGGAGGAGGAATTGTAATTCGGTTGATAAAAATTTTTGAGTCGGATTCGGAGAAACAAAAGGGGCACGCTATTTATTTTGTTGTTGTAATTTTTGTCTACCAGAAAACGACTGACCATATCTTGTTTGCTCGCTCCTTTTACTGTTGACCTTTTCAATACTTTGACTTTGATTTTGTTGTTGAAATGAAGAGTTTTTTGGTGTCTGATTACATTTTGTGTCAGCTGATTGGGATTGCTTGTTGATAAAGCAGTGGTGGGCCAATTAGCTTGTTTCGAAGAATCATGCAAGGTGGTGTGGTGAAATCTTTTACAAGTTTGGCATCGTTTTGTGGACGGAGAGGACTCTTTAAAATGTTCAAGTGGCTGTGGCTGTGGTGAGCTCAAGTGGCTGTAGTGAGGTACAACCGATATTGTTACCAGTGTTGTCCATTGTTGTATTGGAGGGCAAACCATTTCTATCGTTTGGTTATGTGTTTTAATTGAATCATTGAACGGAACTGCAGTTGGATTTTGTGCGTTTCGATACTGTTGAGAATTGTTTAGTTATGATATTGTAGGCAGTAACATTTCTCAGACCAATCTCTCGATTTTCTCAGTTTGATGGGCTGGAAAAGCTGTTAAAGTGGTGTTTCAGACTTTTCGAGCAGTTGAAAGCTGGTTATTGTCAAATTGAACAGGAATGTGAATACAGTTTTTAAAAAGATAACGTATGAGAATGGTGATTTGCTCATTTACTCTGAGTGCATTTGATGTATGGTTTGTACAGTTTTTGTCAACTGAGCTGTTCTGTTGAAGAGTGTTTTGAAAATCAAACGCAAGACATTGCATAATTTAAGGGTATAAAGGATAACTTTTTATTTATAACTTTGGCATTTGTTGTTCAATTCAATTGAGTATTGGTTGTTGTGATCAGCTTTGAGTTAATGAATTGGGGCAATTCTCCTACTGATGAGTGCATTAATTCCCGCTGATTTTCATTAGATTCAACAGGAATTAAGAACGCAGTTTGTTTCAAAGGAATGGAACTAGTTGAAAATATTCGATTCTTCTCTGAAAACAGCGTTGTCTTCTGGGGATTGAAGATTACTCAAGACAAATCTGTCTTGAATATTTGTTCTGGGTATTTGTGTTGATGCTGGTGCTGGCGCTGCTAACAACGACATTGATAGATTTTTGTGTCCAATCATCGTAGAGTCTTTTACTGACTGTTCAGTTGATTCGCTTTTATCCTGAGCAAATTGTCGGTTGCTTTGAGTAAATTTGTAGAGGAGATTGGGTTTATTTTTTACCTGCAGATAGAAAAACGATGGTTTTGCTGGTCTTGGGGGCGCACGTGGGGAACAATCGCTGGCAAAGTTTTTTTGTCATTTCGTCCTTTACTGATTTTTGGGAAACTGGTGTCGATTGCTGCAACTCGGGTTGTCATTTTGATGATTGGGAGAGGTAACTGATGCCATCGCGTACTCGAGTTCATGATTGTCCCAAATGACCATCATCGTTGAGATTGTTGACTTCCAGTTCCAACTTCTCCAGAGAAGATATCAAATTCGGTCGACGTTTCATGACCGAGTTCATGCTACTGGAGCTTTCTTTTTCCATAATAATGCTGTTGAGGTTTGTGTTCAGCTCTTCAACAATCTACTTGATTTCGTTGATCAACAAAGAGAGAATGCGGAAGTTTTTTCTCTGTGCATTGAGAGCCTGTAAGAGATCAAGCTGATTTTTCAAGTTGAGCTCAGTCATTTTAAGCAATTTTTAGAAATTACTAGACGCGTGTTGTAACTTCTGGTTGTTTTCTTTGGTCATCTTTTTAGCCAACTCGTAATTGTTTTGTCTTATGTAAAGTAAAGGAAAAAACGGCTCGAAATTAACGGAGCGACGATTTTTTCGCTAAGTTAAAAAAAACCTCTTATCTTTATGTAGGCTATTCAGCCTAGCTTTTTTCGCTCCAAAATAGCGATGAAACTTTTCACGAAAAAATGTGTCCTAAATGTTTTTCTGTGGTTCTAAACCTAGCTAAGTTTTGTTTAAAAAAGAAAAAAGCTAGGAGCTCCCGTGTTTGCATCATTGATTTGTTGAACAGGACCAAATAAAAGCTTTCAATTTTTTAACAAAAATGATTTCTAAATGATTCTTCTGCAAGTTTTAGTTTAATGCTTCTTTAAACACAAACAAGGAACCAGAAATTTTTTACTAAAAAGATTCCGGTTTTTTGGCGTTAAGTTTTACAAACAAATAAAACCTAAAATCCAAACAAACTAATTGTAAGTTGATGCTTATGCAGAACAAGTTTCTTTAGAATTTAAATTGCGTTGCCACTAGGCAACATGAGCTGCAGACAAGCAGAGAAGACTGGTTGCTTAAATGCTGCCTCTACTTTGAAGATGTTTTCCAAAAATTTTGTTTCGTAATTCTTATGAAGTTAAGGACAACTACTACCATTAAACTGCATCTATTTGGTTCTGGGTCCACGTAAGAATTGCTCACTTTTTACATTGGTGAATACTGCGACCCAAAGGAAACATACTCCTCTTCAATTGGTGACTACTGAGACCAAAGGTGAAAAAGGGACATCTTTCGGCAAGCTCTGAGACAGTGGTCAAAAATGAGGAGAATTTGAGTTTTCCAACTCAAGGAGTTTATTCGCGTAAGCGAATTTCTGTGAGGAATTTTTTCAGAACTTTTGTTTTTCTTGTTTTTGAGCTAAAGAAAAAAGAGTTCAAAACTTTTCTTTTTGAGAAGGTGTTTTTAGTGCCCACTACCCAATTAACTGGAAGCGCGGCCAGCCAGTAGTATGTACAAAAAGAAGACGGTATAATTGTGAATGTCTAATTTTTTTAAGAGTACATATTACCCTATTAACTAGGCTCGCGGCTATTAGTATGCAACTAAGGTCAAAGAAAACAGAAACCCCTTTACGTATTTGTTTTTTGAATAAGCGTTCATGGATTTTTTCCGTCCGTTTTTCACGGTGTTAAAGAATGGTTGCAATAATCTCTGAGCGTGTTTTGTAATGAATGGAGGTGGATTTTTCAATAGTTCTTTCTGAAACTCGACTGTTTTTTATTAGACGCTAGAAACAAAATTGATTTTCGAGGAATAATTTTGCCAATTTTCTGCTGCTTGTTGTTTCACAACGGGGATGAATTAAATTATCAGCTTGTTTTAAAACAAACCGAGATCGAAAGCTTGTTTGTTATCTACTGAAAATTTCCAATAGAACATTAGAAAAAAGTTTTTTGAATTTTTTAAGTCAAAGAAGCAAATTTGCTATTCTCATTTTGCCTCTTTCGAAAATTTCAAAATCGATATCGATCAATTGTTTTTGAGGTTTTTTCTTGTAAACTGAGGGGATGGATTCAATAGTTTCTTTATTATCTATTGAAAGTTTTAAAGAAAATTTTTTAATTTTTTTTTACATCAGAGAAGCATATTTGCTGATATTGAGTTGCCTCTCTACTAAATGCAAAGTCGGTAAACTTAATTTTAAGCGCATTTTATAACAAACAGAGCGGGATCCTTCAATAGAGTTAAGTGGATCTATTGAATGTTTTTACCAAAACTTTAGGAGTCAAAGAAGCAATTTTGCTAAAATTGAGATGCCTATTTACTGAAATGAGAAATCGATAAACTGATTTTGAAGCCCGTTTCTTAACGAACCCAGGGGTCCTAATCGAAGGTTTTAGTGGATCTAATAGAAGTTTCGACCTAAACGTTAGGAAATCGTTTTTTGAATTATTTTAGTCAAAAAATTAGTTTTGCCAGAAATGATTTGCATCTCTACTAAAATGCAAAGTCGATAAACTGCCTTTGAAGATCGTTTTCCAACAAAACCATAATGCCTAATAAATAGGTTTAAGTGGATTTATTAAGTCTTTTAATCAAGATTAGATCCAAACTGAGGGAGCCCAATCAATAGGTTTTTTTTGATCTAATAAAAAGATTTCATTTAAAAGTTAGAAAATGTTTTTTTTTATTTCTGTCACTCAAAAAAAGCATTTTTGTGCGAATTTTTTGTTTTTCGAGGAAAAATTTCACATGAAGTGTTTACCCAAAATAAAGTTGATTTTGGTTCAAACAATGGGTTCTATACAAATAGTGATTTCACTTTCAAGTAGATTTTATGCAAAAATTTCAAAAAAAAATTTTTTTCAAACTTTTTCCGATGCAAAAAACGCTATATCGTTTTGTTCGCGCAATTTGTGTTTTTTTTCGTTAATCGCTGACATGTAGTTTTTCACGGCTATTTCATTCATTGAAAATTTTTGTCCCACAAAAGTTCAAGTTTTTTTGGACAATTCTAACCGGGGAAGGGACTTCTGAGGTGACGTTTGGAACTTCGGGCGATCATCTCTTGGTTACGTTTGTAACCATAAAAATACCAGACCTTCTCGATCGGGTGACGTCTGAAAACCCTTGAAGATGTTCTGCAATCAAACACTCTTCCTCTGGTGTGACGTCGTAGTCTTGGGTTTTAGTCCTGGGTTGTGACCATGCCCCATCTTGGTTTCAAAAAAATAATCAAATTCAGAAGGTTTTATGTCCTTTTTATCGCGTTGGCGTTACCAAAATTTTGTTTTAAAACATATCTTTGGTCTAATCATTTGTTAAGAGAGCACGTCTAAGTTTCAACTTACTGGATAAAAGAGTCAAAGTTGCTGTTGCAATTTAGGCGAGGTATTTGAATTCTTGAATATTCTTGAAGGTTGCAATGACATTGGCAACATTAACTGGATATTCAACAGATGATAGGTATGACGATTCTAACATATTGATTTCTTTTATTCAGACACTAATGCTGTTTAGCATTTTTTTCTGAAGTAAACAATATCTTTTTCAAATCTGCAAAGAGTAATCATGAATGATTTGAAAAAAAATGAAGGGTGATTTTCTTATTTCAGCTAAAGTGGAAACAAAGGGAACAGGGTTCAAATTTTAATTACGGAAACAACAGTTTGATTGTTCTCATTTTCTAATAAATTCTTTTAACTGGTTAACTCAAATGGACATTAAACCAGATGCCAAAAATGCTGATATGAAGACCAAGAGAGCGAACAAAAGTTTTGACAAAAATGTCTCCAGTTTTTTGTATTTATCTTTGTGTCCTTAATTTTAATTTTGATTTGCTTGCATCACATTTAGTTTTTTTTAATGTTGTTTCAAAGTAAGCACTCTATCAAGTTGATAGTTGTCCTAATTCTCATTGAAAATTTCCATTATCCTCTTTTTACTTTTTATCATCTCATACAAGTGAACGCTTCAACGCTCAAATAGAACAAATGCAGCAAGAAAGGAGCAATGCTCTTAATGCTGATAAACAAATTAACACAACAAACAATAAATTTGAGATTGGGCGCTCCCTTGATCTTCTTAAAACTACTTTTGTCTAATAAAGCTATTTTTACGTATTTTTTAATTTTTTGAGAGATTCAAAAATAAACACTATATAAAAGCGAAGATTTAATTTGCTGTTATTTTTGGAAAAAAAAAATTTTATGTCTCGATCTATTTTTATCTCGAAAAAGGGTCTCTTGTTCTTGTTAAAACAAATACTAAAGCCTGGTGAGCTGTATATGGCTTCAATATCTCATTGAAAAAATATTCTACCAAAAGAATATATAGGATTTTTAAACTGTCAAAATCTGGAACAACCTTAAATAATAGATTTTAGGTAACCAAAGATTTTTTCTCAATTAAAATATTCTTTATTTTCTCTTTCTTGAGGCCCGAAGTTGCTAAAAAGTATACTGTTTAAGAAACATCTGATTGCCATTCATAAGTTATTATTAAACAATTATAAATTCATTAAAATAAGAAAAACAGAAATAAATAGTTTTCCTACTATCCTCTGTTTTCAAAACCTTTTTGCTCATCAGTTGGCTTCATTCAGCGTGCATCAACTATAGTCTTTTTTCACTAATGCAAACTGTTATTGATCTTAAGAAATCTTGTCTTCAAATTTACAGCCACTGTTAAGAAGAACTTTTGCAGCCTTCTTCTGTGTTTGGATATCTTCAATCATTTTGATGAGTTTCGATATTTCGCTATAATTGAACCTCATTTTAGGTATTGGTTTTCAATAAGTGTTTTGTGCTAATTATAACATTTTTTTAAATTCCGACTTCAAATTAGTGAATGATGAAGTCAGAACACAAACTATCTGGACAGATAACAATGAACAGCTGTCTAACCTAAGAAAAGGGCAAATATCTCTGTTATCTTCAATTTTGTTAATACCTGATACAGTAGAGAGAACAACAGCTGTACGGATACCAGTTTATGAACGGTATTCTCACCAAATGAGTGGAAACCCCAGGCAAGACCAGTTGGTTATCTTGTTTGATCTTTCATGATTCTTACGGAAATTGGTTATCTTGTAAATTCTTGCAGTTTATATTGCGATATGTTTGGGTATATTCTAAGAGATAAATTTTCGAAAAACTACAATAAATAGCTGCATCTTAGCACAAAACACCCCTATAATGGAAACCACAAAAATTGTTATATGCTGGATGTGCTCAACCTTGTTCAGATCATTTTTAAACTTGACGGGGAATACTTTTTGCAAGGTTTGGTTAGAATATCTCGAAAGATAATTCATTGTCTTTTAAGGTCATAAAAAATAACCACTCGACGTGCAGTGGGGATGGTTCTAAGGTGATCAATCTCTTAGGAGCCACTGCTGATGAAAGCAACGTGTTTCGATTTTCGGCCTCAATTGCTCACTGACTTTAAAAAAGAAACTTATCTATTATTTTAGAGGGAAATTTGTGCATCGAATTTTATCTGAACAACTGACCCATACATATTAAGAGAATGAACCCCTTAAAATGATGTTAAGAATGAAAAGGTCTTGGTAGGTCAGGACTTCATATAATGCCAGGAAGCCATGAATCACTTACATATTGTCGGGGCCCCTTTTTGTTTTCAGAGGTCCGTTGTTTTTTTGTTATATCAATCTGTTTAAGGGAAAGGTTAAAAATTTTTTTTAGCTTAATTCACTTTCCCGATGATACAAGTCTTCATTTTGAAGAACTTGAAGACATCAAAGAGCCAAAAAAGAGCTCTAATCAAAACAAAAATTATCGACTGACAATAATTGCGGTTAAAATGGACCTGTTTTTTTCTCAGGAGAAAAAAAAATTGAACACAGTAAATTATAATGGAGAAAAACAATATACAAAACATAGCAAAAAGAATTTTGGAAACAACTCGAAGTCGAATCCCCCTAAAAAACTGGTCTTCAATATATCCTTGGAGAACAAATCAACGCATAAAAGAACAACAATTTTTAATCAAACAACAATTGAAAAAATTGCCAACATAAATTAACATGAACAACTAGAAAAATTCATTTTTTCATATAGTACAAATACACACAAACAAAAAACGTAGTTTCAAGCAACGAATACCAGTATTCTAACCACAGAATATCAGCCAAGACTTAATGAGCTCACAAATTTCTCCATTTCTGAAGAAAAAGAGATAAGTGAAAAAATCGGATCTTTTCCGTTTGAGCCCCTTTCAGTATATTTATGCAACCACTACTTACAAATCACGTGCCATTACATAAAAAACCATTGTGAATAGAAATGGCACGTGTATTTATAGAGGGTACAAATAATATGCACACACTAAGCTGGGGGGACAAAATGGGAAAAGGTCCAAAAAATGAAATAAAATGTGTAAAATTTCACAATTCTTTTGTGAAAATTTATAAAAAGAGACAAATTTTTAGCAAAAGAAACTTTTATCCTTTGTTGTAAGCAGAGCCTACAGACATAAGGTTTTAATTCATTTACCAATAATATCAATAAAAGTTTCAGTTAGCGTTAATGATGTTGAAAAGCCTTCAATTTGGCGTTAATTTCCCGTTGTTTCCGTCATTTATCAATAAACTTCAAAAAATGTATGACCACAGGCTTGATACTTTTATTGTGTCTACACACACTTGTTGGACAACATAAAAAAAACCTAAAAAAACAGCTTCAAAAAGAGGCATTTGAACAAAATAAATTTACTCGCTTGGCGAAATTTTCTTCACATCTACCTTTCTCGCTGTGTTTCAAAAGAATGTGTGAAAAAAATAGCAACTCTATTTTTTCTCCGTTTTTCGAATTTGATCGCTGAAATAACTTTTTTTCAAAATTTATTCACTCCCTGAACTTCTGGTTTTTTGCTCTCTCACTTATCAAAAAACTATACATTTCGAGTCACAAAAAATATACATCTCTTCCGATTCAAACTTCTCAGAAACTTTACCAATACTTCTTCATAACAATTTTACTAACTCAAATGGGCCTCTCAAATTTTAGAAATGATATTTTTAGCAAGATAATGTAACCAAAAACTAATATTGATTTGAAACGTTATAGCTCAAAAAAATCGGCAAGCTGAACAGTTATTGATACTGGACGCTAACAAGAGAAAATTTTCAAAGTTGGAGTAAACTCTATTGTAATTAATTGTTTGAAAAGCAATAAATATTTTCTGTTATTTATATATTTTGACTGTAAAATATAACCACAAGGTTATGAACTTTAATTTAGCTGCACAAAAAATTGCTTGTGTTTGTTTACCCGAGTATTCAGATCGCATTTGATTCCTGTTTGCATTTGATGTTAATTTGAACAAAAAAAAACCTTCATCATTTTTTGAAAATTGTTATGGTAACACCATAACGTTGCAATAATGCAAACCTGATAATCGATAATATCATGGTTGCTTTTGTTTTCGCAGTTTTTAACGGAATTTCGATCGATCAATCAACTCCAGTAGAACAAGAAAGCACCTTGATAATTGAACTGCCCTCATTTTTGTCTGAACATAAGTAGCATTTGGTAAATGTTGTTCCGACCGCACTTGTTGGGGGAGGAACTATATACTCAAATGGTTTTTTTTGTTCAGACAATTTTGGCCGATCGATATATTCATCGTAGAGAAATGTCAGTGGTATCATTAAAAAGCTCATCCAGCGTAGAATTCGAAACTCGAAGGATTTTTTTCGTTTTTTTTCGAGGAGTTATCGAGGATTGAAGTTTTGTGTGAACACGGGATATTTGGCATGATTTTGTTCACTTTTAGTGTAATTTTTCTTCAACATAGGAAATTTTTTTAATTAAAATATTAATTCAAAATTACATTTCACGCCACAAAATGAAAGTCTTGAGTTCTTAATAGACGAAAGGCAATAAAAAGACTAGTTCTGATCTCATTGAGAAGTTTAAAAGCAAAAAAAATCTAATTCTATTTGAGAGCTCTTTTTTAGAAAAATTTTCATATTTTTGTTTTCTTGAGTCACTTGGAGACTAGTCATTTTTCATATCTAGGTTCCGTTAATGACAAACCTGGTTTACAGCCAAATGAAGCTCAATGAGCAAAAAATTGGTTTTATAGGAATCGCTCAAGTTTTTTTGGCTCCGACTCTGAGTTTCCGTAATTTTAAATGTAATTTCGATTCTCTTTTTGAAATTTTTCTAAACTTTTAGAGTCTTATGGCATAGACTCGTTGACTGACAGTGCAAAAGGTTTTGTAATAAGCATTAGGTAACAACATTAACCGATAATAAACTTATTTTCATGAAATGTAATTCAGTCTCAGTAATGACAGGACGCCCATTCTTTCTACTGCAAAAAAAAAGTTTCTTGTTAGCGGTTTTATCCTCTAAGTATTCGTTATATGATTTCAATGCCACAAGACTTCAAAAATTAAAAAAAAATTTTGGATGTTCTCTTATTATCTGTTCCTCTTGAAGTCTTATCACAATATCCTTATAACGATATACCCCATTGGCTTGGAGAATATTTTCAGTGGATGATGGATAAAGTTTCTAGAGAAAAATTTATGGTTTAAATGACTTCCACACTTTCTTCTCGCACTTTTCTACTGAATTTTTGGTTTTCGCCTGTATTTGTTGTTGTTTCCTTAGTCAGAAGACTTACTATCATTACCTATTGTTTCCTATTGATTACCTCTGCATGACAAAAATCCTTGACCTCCAATTGAGGCATACGCTCCAATTCGGCGTATTCTTTGACTTCCGTTGAAAGCTATTGAATTTAATGGTTGTTAAGATTTTGAAAACAAGTTTTTGATTTTGTTTTGAAAATTCATCCCATCTTATACTTATTTTCGTGAGATGCAAGTGAGGCTCAGTTATGACCAGACCTCTTTATTATCTATTTCAACCAAAACATTCTAATTAGTGGTTTTATCTTCTAACTGTTGGAGTCCTGAACTCGATGCAGGAGTTTTCATAATTTTTTTTAATTTTTGGATATTTTTTTGTAATTCTGGTTCCATTTGGAATCATGAAATATTATCTAAATAATGAGAGTTGCAATGACTTAGTGATGACGTTCAGTGGATCATACATAAAGTTTTCAGAGAAAAACTTATGGTTTAAATGGTTTCGACACCTTCTTCTCGCACTTTTCTACTAATTTTTGGCTTTTGCCTGTGTTTGATGTTCTTTTCATAGTCATTGACTTATTGTAATGTCCTTTTGATAAACAAAATGAGGAACAAACATCCTTGTTGTTTCATCGAGAGTTAACTTAGCGTATTTATTATCTTCCGTTATGTAAAACTATTGAATTTAATGGCGTTGATACTACGGTCTTTCTTAAGAACTTGGTGGTTTTAAAGTATTTGTTCTCGTTTGTTGATTTTTCAGAGTCAAATTTTTTAGCCGAAAATCCAATTGCTGAAAAAATTCATTTAATGCTAGAAAAATTTTTTCTGAAAATTTCATTTTTGAATGGCTTCGACACTTTTCTCGCTCAATTTTTTTAAATTTCAATTAGTTATGCTTTTTTTATTCTTTAAGTAGCCGTAAATTGCTGACTGGTCCAATAAACTTGTAATTAAAGATTGAATAAGAGATGTTACCGGAAGCAGTCAGTTTATTGCGAATAGTCTTAAAAATATTGATATTATACCATTTAAAGACTTTTAGGGTTTTTTCAATTTTTCTAAATTTTTTTTTGTTTCTTTCGTCATTTTGTAACTGATTCTCATCATTGAGAGGTCCCATGCACTTCCATGTCTTTTAGAAATTAAAATACTTACTGATGTTATGACATAACTGGTGTTTTGTTTGTTGAGCAATATGCGTTTTCAAATAAAGTTATGTGAGGGGTGTATTTTTGTTTCTTTTTCTCTTCCTTTATCACAATCGCGTAATAACAGATCCTAAGGATTTTCAAAGGTGGCCCAATTGATTTTATTTATTCATTCGGTACAATGCTAGCTGAATTAGTATAAATAGAAAATAAAATGAAGACAATCAGAGAAAAGCTAATGATTTTAATGGCTTCACTAATTTGTGTTTTCGGAATGTTTCAAATTTGTTGTTCGTAATTTTTTGAGTTGTTCTGCATCTTTAGTCCGTTGCAATGGTTTATTCTAACCAGAGACAAGTTCTTCTGGTTCCATTGTGTTTCTTAACTAAATATATTTAAAAATTTTTTATTAAAAGCTACTTATTTTTAAGACTTTTGGAATTATTTGGTTTAAAAAATGTTTATTGACTTTTGAACTTCGCCTCATTATTCCTTCTTTTCGTCGACTTGTTACCTAGTCTCATTACAAAAAATTATCATCTGACGTTTAGTTTGAAAAAAAGTAGATTTTTGTAGTTAGGGTTTTGTTTGATTGTAATTTGAAGTTGTTACTAGGTGCTTTTAAATTAAGGTATTGAGTTTTCGCTGTAAAATTTTGTTTTTGCTTCTTTTTGTTGTTGTTGTTTTTTCTTTTAGTCTTTTCAACGACAGATCTCGTTGTAATGAGGCATGGCATTATTAATATAATTATTAGTTTTCTTGTGTAACGATTTTTTTAAACTCAAACATCCTTTTTTGATTGTCTCTTTGCAAAATTATACGTCAAAAGACAGTTAAGTCAAACATGTAGATGAGCGCGGGTCGGAACATCATGTGCGAACGCACATTAACGAGCCTCCTTGTTTACATATAAATGCATTTAGTTTACACATAAACATTAAGTAAACAATATAAAATAATGAAACATAATCTTGATAATGTGAGCTACAAAAAACTTTCCCACAGATATTGCTGCGCCGACAAACTATTTGTTCATTAGAAATTTAAAACCTCCAATTCAACAACAAAACCCAAAATTCATGTTGGAATAATAATTGTGAAATGTATTTCTCATCAAAGAAATGTATATATCGAAATTTTTCACATCATTTTGGCCAAATTGTTTGACAATATTCCTCTATTTCTTACCAATATGTGAAAATAATTGAAAGCCAGGTAACAATTATTGAAATTACACACCAAATTGTAGAAAAAAGGCAGAGTTTCAATTTTCAAATGAAACAAATGGGAGCATCTTTGAAGGGGACTATAAAATAGAAAGATGACGATAATTGTAAAGTTGACGCAAATGATGAAATGAAAAAAAAGAACTCACTCCTGATAAAATACTGACTATGATAATCAGTCAACCGGTAACAAAAGAACCCTGCGTAAATCTTCACAAAAAGCAATTACGCCCAATCACAAATTGCACTACACTCAACAAAAAACACAGGAAATACAGGCGCAAGCCTTGCTCTTTTCATTTTCACACCTCGTTCACACCTTTCTCACTCAAGAAAATAGTCAGGCAGACAACCTTGAGACGGAAAACGGAAAAAGGAAATTATTATAACAAAAGATGCAAATTGGCGCATAAGTGATAATTCCAGACAACAAAATAGTTTTTTAATGCCAGGCAGTAACATTTACATCTATCGGCTCTATTTAGAGTTGCGATCAATCAAAAAATAACTACATGCTTTGCAATAGACCGTAAAATGTTGATAATGTAAACATTACAGCATATAAGAGCTATTGCTATCATTTCAATTCTCAAGTATATATAATGCCAGTTTTCTGCTCAAGAAAAAATCCTCCGTGTTTTGCCGGAATTGGAACACCCCCCCCCCCCCCACCCGCAAATAATGGGGAAACGGAAACAAACCGCAATGACGCCATTTTCCATCCATGGACTAATTCATCAGTTCAAATTTGCTAATAGTCCAAGACAAGCTGTTCTCGAAGTCTCTCCCAAATTCCCCCAAAAGCCATCAACCGTAGCCTTATTAAATTGCTTCAGCGTGTGGAAAAAATTTTCCTTGGTCGAGGCATACTAATCCCAGGTACCTTCAAAAGATTCAAGGATCAAATAAAGCCCACATTTGTGCAGACCGGTCAAAAACCGTCGAATACATTTGAGAAACAACCACTTTTGAGCGTTCTTGACAATTATGTTTTTAGTTTCTTTAAAAAGATTACAGTATTTGACAAGCAATTTTTGAGGAGAAAATCGTAAGAAAGTTTCCTACGAGTTAAAAAAAAGTGGAATAATTGTAGCCGTTTCCCACTAAAACTACTGGCCAAGTCAAAAAGGGTCAATTCTTACCTTTTTGACGAAATCAAATGGGGAAATCAGATATGTGAGACTGTGTCCAATTGAACGGCTCTGAACAATTTTTAAATAAATACAGTTTGCCTTTGCAAATCAAGAACGGATTGAAGGTTCTCTTGTTGCAACATTGCTTGACACATTCACCATCGGTCTATCTCGCTCTTCACATTTGCTCGTTTTTAGTACAAAAAGTGATGAGCAGACTTTGCAATTAAACATGAAGACTGAAAACAGCTGTTTCTCGTGTTAAGTGCTAATTGAGTCTGAGGGATGCTAAACTCCAAAGCGCTTTCATTCATTATTTTGTAAACAGTATTACACCACAATTTAGAGCTCTTATCTCGCAAGATACCCAGACCTAACGCCAAGTCAATATCAGTACCGGGTACGTCTAATTGCAAGTCTTATATCAGTACTGATCCAGAGCTATGATCATTTCTCTTTTTACACTTGCCAGTCTAAATGCTAGTCTTATTTACGACGTGCACGTCAATCAGCAAGTCTGGTCGGAAAAATGCACGTGTAAATTAAATTCAAGTCCTCCATAAGACTTGTACGTCTACATGCAAGTCTCGTCAAAGACTTGTATGTCTAAATGCAAGTCCTGTATAACACTTGTACGTCTAAATGCAAGTCTTGTCTAAGACTTGCACGTCTAAATGCAAGTCTGTCTAAGAATTGCACGTCTGAATGCGAGTCATGCCTAAGACTTACACGTCTAACTGCAAGTCTTGTCTAAAACTTGCACGTCTAAATGCAAGTTTTGGCTGACACGTTCAAATCAAAACCTAGAGGTTGATGGCAGAGCAAATCAACGCTGAATCAGCCTAAAGACATTCTGCTTTTAGGATGGCCAGTACTCTGTTCTTGTCACAAATTACACTGGTCAGCCTAATTTTTGAGTAAAAGTTACTTCCTGAAAAATAATATGTTCAGCATAACTGCCGCCAACAAGGTTTGCTTTATATGCGATTCGAACTTCTGCGTTGTTACTTGTGACATTTAATTTGCGTAGCAAGTCGTAACCACTAAGCTCAAAGGGCTTTGTCGCGATTGCCTACAAACCAGATTAAGTATAAATAGTGTGTATACTACTATAGTAATTACCAGTTATGAGCCATAAAAGTTATGATTTTATTCTGCTCAGACTTAATTTTGGGGTATGAGCATTTTTTAGACCATACAGGATAAGTTTAGTGTTACAGGATAAGTTTAACATATGCGAACTCATTGGCCTCAATTTGATCATATTGAAGAAAGCACTGCATATAAAGAAACTTAAAAAAATTTTGGAGATACAATGTTTCAGAACTAAATTAAGTTTTTTGCTTGAAATGGGCTGGTTCAGCGCTGAAAAGCTCTGAGCCTCTTGCCCGGGAATGCAAGACTAGGAATTGCAATTAGAATTGGCATATTTATTATGTTATTTGGAAATATTCGTTTTCCAAAAAAACTTTATGATGTTCAAAGGAGAAGCAAATGAAATTTTAATTTTCTCAATGTTAATCTTTTATAAAAATTGATGGCTTCAACACTGTGGTTTCGTAAAGTTGTTTTTGATAATTTTTTCAGCTTGTATTTAAAATTATTTTATAGTTTTATATTTTAGTCTCAATAATAAGAGACGCATTTAATTTTCGAAGAAGTTGCAAAACAAACTGTCTACTCTTTTAATCTAAATATTATGCTGGCTGCGAATTTTGAAAATATTTGTTTTTTTAAAAAGTCAATGGATTTTTGATATTAGCCAATTTTATTTCTTATAACTTGTAGCTTAGCGTCTCTATAGACAAATCACATCCCTTATCTAAATATTAAAAATTGTTATTTAAATTGTTTTTTTTCCTCAAAAGGTCTTTTTTCTGAGTACAACCAGTTTTTGTAAAATAGTCGTGATTTTCGCATCTTCGCCCATTTTTGTAGGTTTTTTTTCACAGTATCGCAAAAATGGGTGATATCTCTGGTCATTCAACAAAAGCAATCAAAAATTAGATAATTTTTCTAGGGAACAGTTTTATTTTTTATTGGCTGGGACATTGTTTTCGTGCAAATTTTTCGTGCAAATTTTTTCGTGCAATTTTGTTCGTGCATTTTTTCTTTTCGCCTGTATTTTTCTTTCTTTTTTGTAGTCGTATGACATATCCTGTATAATAAAGGTCTTGTTCACTCGCTATGGAGCTATAAAAGAATATCAATGGTTTCATTTGATGCATAATGTTTCTAATCAAGTTGACATTAATTCTTTCAAAAAAGCAACGTGCTGTAAAATTTGCACCTTTTGCTCATTTCTTGTGGACTTGTTACCAAGTCGCATTGACGAAAAGTCCCATGTTTTTCTTTAATGAAGTAGAGCTTAATCTTATTTAGTATAAGTTTTGTCTGATGCCACTTTGATTTGGTTATTTAAGGTTTTCAAAAAATGGACAACGAGTTTTGGTCGTAATTAATAATTTTGATTATTCTGATATTTATTGCCGTTATTTCTGGTAGTCATATTATGGTAGTCAGAGGTCTGATCAGCTCTCTAAGATAGATTGTTTTATTGGTTTAGGAGTTTGTTGAACGATATGTTTACATGTTAATTCTTTTTAAGTAGTAATATAGTGAGCTACACTCCCCGGGGGGGGGGGGGGGGGGGTTGAGGTCCACCATGTATTAAGATAGGGTATAGCGTAGCTCCAGGAGATAGAAGCCGCTCACGTGTATTAAGATAGGGTATAGATTGCATGTACTAAGATAGGGTATAGATTGCATGGTTTAAGATAGGGTACGTGTATTACGATTAGGATTAGATCTCCATGTATTAAGATTATTTAAGATTAGGAATAGGATCTCCATGTATTAAGATTAGGAATAGATCTCCATGTACTAAGATTAGGAATAGAATCTCCATGTATTAAGAATACTTATAGCCGTTATGTATTAGGATTAGTTATAGCCGCCAACATGTATTAAGATCAGTTATAGCCGGCGACATGTATTAAGATTAGTTATAGCCGCGGACATGTATTAGGATTAGATTCCGCCATGTATTAAGATAGGGTATAGGTTTTGTTTATGTATTTGTGCATGTACATACGCTAGTAGTAGAATAGTCGTTTCAAATGTGGGGGGTAGGTTCGGAGACGCTCCTGATTGGCTGAAATTTTGAGGGGAAAATATCAATGTTTGTGTACTTATTAAGTGTTTACTTGAGAACAATAGAATTGGCGTGGGTAATTAATTGTTGTAATTATGTGAGGAGTAATTATGTGACAGGTTGAATTTTGTTTACAAATTTTATGTTAATAAATTGTGAAAATAATTGGTGGGGGTTTTCATTTACCCTAGTTATCTGAGGGTAAATTATGTGACATGTTGAATTTTTGTTTACAAATTTTAGGTCAATTGCAAAGATTGTTCCCCTAATTGTTTGAATCAATTGTGTAACAAATGTCTTTTGCGCGCTCATTAATTGGAAAAAGTCAAGATAGCAAGAGGTAGTTTTGATCTACCGTCCTCTGGGTTATGGGCCTAGCGCGCTCCCACTGCGCCATCTTGCTAATTATATGCATATATGCAATTTTTTTGAAAAGGATGTTAAATAAAAGAAAAAAATGAATTAAAATAGTATAAAATGACAGACACAGTACAAATTTTGAGCATCAAAATACAAAATTGCTCAATCATTTACAATCAATTGTATAAATTTCAATGAACATTAAGGTACACTTAGCCGAGTGGTTAATAAAGTTCGATAAAAATAGTTTAGAAAACTCACGAGAAACAGTTACGAGAAACATATACTATCGACTTTATTAACTTCAGCTTATTAAATACCAAAATGAACACTACTACATATAGTTACTTATAAAATTTAACACGTGCACATCATGAATATTGTTCAAGTTGGTTTGGAAAAACTTAATTAGTTGAAATGCTGCAAAAATTGCGTAGAGTCCGCACAAATTTTGCATCTTCTGAAGTGATCGATGTATTATTTTTTGGTACTTTTTACCTAAAATTTTGTAATGTGTTACTGATCGAGCCAGAGAATCCGCATAATAGTAATTTCTGTGGAGTCGAGCAATCAATATCCAATGTTTACCGACTTCTTTACTGGAAGCAATGTTAATGATTGCAAAGCTGAATTTGGGTAAATTTGGAATGAAATCTGCTGCAAAAGAATCAATGTATTTGAATTTTAGCTCAGGAAAGCGTTCAATAAATTGTTGAAGAGATTGATTATCCATGACAAATAATCTTCTGTTTCAATTCGCAAGCTCCTTTGGAACAGGGATTTCTCACATTACAGTCAAGTTGAAATGATTCGTTCTTTTCAATAAAGCAACAATCTTTAGATTGGGGAACTTTACGTATCAGATCTCCTGTAGATTTACTTACTCTGTCTTCACTGTTACCTGTGACATCGGGATGAAAGATAATAATGATGATTAAAAGTCCCAGGAATACTGCACAAATAAGGTATACATATAAGTTTGGAGTAGGTCTACCCCAATTTTCATCCATTCCCTATCTTGATATTATAGTGTGAAAAGGGTTGCAACTGGGCGATGAAAGTACATATCCAACAAATGTTCCAACGCAGAAGGCAATAATATAAAAACCATAAAAAATTGAAAAGAAAATTAAAAAATCTTGATTAATGCAGAGTTCTTCAGACATTTTTAGCAACTGTTGCAAACTAATCAATTTTAACTGTTGAGATTCGTTCTCCGAGAACAATTAGCTCGGTAACATTGGTAAGCGGACGTTCAAAGAACATTTCTAAACGAAGAAGTTCCCCACTCAGTTCAGGATAATGAACATTTTCACCAGCATCTTGGAGTGAGGTGAGATCGAATACAAGCACATAATGATCTGTCAAGAAATCATTCGGTAACACAGGAATTTCTTCGTTGAAGTTCATTGCCTTCATTGTTGTAACATAAGCTCTACAATTGTTGGTTGTATCAATTGAGACAACAGCTATCCCCCTCGAACAATTCTCAGCTCCCGCAGTCCAAACTTTTGATAATGAAAAGGATTTTCTTAAAAATGTCTAGTGAATGCTGAATTAGTGTTCATTGCTATTGCAATTCGTCTGATTGGGGCATTATTGAAAACATTTTACTGAATGAATTGATTTTGTCCAGAAGGAATAATAAATGTTTGCGCAATTGTCTCCATAAAATTATAGCAAGCTGGTTGATGTGTTAGTTGATACTTGGTTGTCTGGTGATAGACCTCATTAACGACAACACGTCTCGTAAAAAGTGAACAGTCAAGAACTCTAAGGGAAACATGCGGATTGTAGGAAATCATGTAAAAATTTGGTCTCGCTCGAATCAATTTGAGTCTAATTTTTGTATTTGGAAGTAATAATTTTTCACATTGAAATAAGTTGATTGCAAGTTTACCATATAAGGTAATCCCATCTTTCAACAAAAACTCTTCTTCCCTATCTATGAACGGACTTTTTTCATAATCTCTAGGATCTTTCTCAAATTCGTATCCATGGCAAGCCAAAATTCCATCATTATTCATTGTAGAAGCATTGAATTCATTGGATATCAGAGCTTTGTGGCCATAGAGTCCGTTAGAGTTGTACACTTGTTGATTGTTTAAATACACTTCGCAGTTGGAGAAAAGAGAGTGTAACAAGTTGTTGACATGAGTCAAATATTGTAAATCATCATCAGTGAAAGTCATACCCATATCTGGTTTTCCATGCTCCTCTTTTTTCATGAAATTGTCAAATAATCTTCCCTTTTGTAATCCAACTTTAATTTGTAAATGAATATCTCTCATATCGAGATAAATACTTCCATATGTTTCAAATTCAAATTCAATACTGCTTTCAGCCAATGAAGTACTGGGATAAACTTCTTGAATATGGGATGATTCAATTGGTTCCGAAACCAGAATTTTGTCAGAAATCTCCAAGCAAGAATTTGTAAAGTGTCCATAACGGAATTACTGTCATTTGTTGATCTGGTATTCATTTTAGTTTGGTAAAAAATATCCCTCCTAGTTCGACAACGTCTACTGATTTTTGGCGAGCGTTTTCGAATAATACGTCGTTTTCTAGGTTTTCTTCCTCCTAGTTGTTTACGTAAAGTTTTCTTTCCAACATCTGTGGCTGCAGATTTGAACTTTTTCCTTCCAGCTTATACATTTCCGATTTCTGGCGCAGCTAATTCAATCAAGTCAGCACCAACTCTTTTAGCTGCTCGTACAACATATCGTCTCAAAAAAGGAATTGCAGTTCTCCCAATTGTTTGTGCTAAAGCTCCAAATCCTCTTCCCCTTTGTCTTGAATAACCACGAAAATACGGTAAATCACTGTCTGCAACCATTTTTTGTAAACTTAATTTTGGAAATGATTGTCTGAAGCTCTTCTGAACAGCTCTTGTTACACCTACTGAATTGAAGGGAATTTTTTCACCGTATGAGTCGCGGAGCTCAAGTTTAATGCTGTGGAATGAATTTTTAAGAATTTTTTTAAATTGTTGATTTGGGAAGTTTTGATAATTCATATATTGTCCAGTAGATATTATGTCTCCTTTCTTAATTTTAGAAATAAACGGAATACATCTCAAAAGCGCGGCTTTTGTATCACCTACAATATTGTATTCAACAATATCACTGTATATCATGAGAGTATGAATTCGAACAATATCGTATGGAAATTTAGGAAAATGTGGTCCAGCACCACTCATAAAAACTCCCATTCCGTAAACAGCTTCCTCACACCCAAATACGTGACAGAGATCAGTAATCAAGATAACTAGTAACGAGTTTTCATTAGGAAGGCTTAGGGATATTCTCTGTGTAATTCTGTTGACTTTTAATTTGATTGGATTTTTCACATACTTTTCTCTTTCCTGAATTTTTTTTGTTCATTTCGTTCACAATATCAGATATTGATGGATATAGTCCAGCACAAATTGTATAATAATCGGAAGGTTTTGTATCTGGAGTTGCAGCATCTAGATAGAAAAATTTTCCACCTGTAATATTCTGGTACAAAGATGGATATGATAGTTCGGTTATTGCCACCTCCCATTCTCCTTCAAGGTTAATCTGTTCGGGAAGGAAATTGGTAAAAGAACTCAATGTATTATTTGGATAACAATCAAAGGATGCGTTGGAAACCAGCTCTACCGTAAAAGAGTTCATCACTAAATGATACAGTTTGAGAGCTCTTGTTCAAAAAATTTTCCTAGTATTTCATCGCCCTGCTCTCCCTTGAGGTTGTATGTTGGAGGTTTGTAAGTAGCAATCTTAACAATTTCAAAGATTTCACTCGTGAACTTTGACTTGTATCCTTTTCTGAAAGGAATATCGTATTTCGAAATTCGTACTTTATCCCCTACTTTAAACCGAGGTTTTTTGTATTGTCTGATCGGAATTTTGTAAAAAAATTGATAAAAAGTCTTTGTTTTTTACCTCCTTTGGAGCTTTACCTGTAGATCTATTTACTCTACTATTCATTGTATTTAGGAAAGAGCCCATTTTTACAAGGTACTTATGCCCGTTTTCTTCCATGAAGCGATAAATAATGTTTTTCAAAGATCTGATAGCTCTCTCAGCTACGACAGCTTTTGTTTCACTTCTCGTTGAATAAATTTTAATGTTCTTTTGTCCACAAAATTTCCGAAATTCTCCACCAAAACTCTGTTCCTTGATCAACCCATCTTTTTTGTGGGATGTTGTTTTTTCGTAGCATTTTTTTGAAAGCTGCTACAGCATCTGTAGAATACTTTGATTTCATTGGTTGAACACGGACAAAACGAGAAAATACATCAACGCAGATTAATAAATACTTTACTCCGTTATTAAACTCTGACAATTTGTCCATAAAAGCTAAATCAAGACACCAAATTTCATTTATCCGCTTTGCAAATGCAGGTAATCATCTAAAATGTCGAGTTGCTTGACGGTATTTTGTATAGGAATTTTTAGTGTGGAGAAGGGAAATAACCTTGCCTCTTGATAAACCGCTCGCTTTCTGAAGATTTCTAACCGATCCAAATGCAGCTTTTCCTTCTTTGCATAATCGTTGAAGTTTCGCTTTTTCAGATTTTGAAAGGGATCCAACTCCCTCTGTCTTTGCTTTTGGCATCCTTGTTTACATTTTTGCTCGGACTTATCCCTGTAGCATCAAGTATTGTGTAAAAGATATCAGGAAATGCAATATTATTTCTCTTCAATGCGTAAATAAAATGGGTAAATGCTACATTTGTATCTCTTCCATCCAGTAAAATGGAGTCACTGAGGGACAGCTTGATTCGAGGACATTTGAGTATTTGATCTACAACTGACTCGTTTTTGAATGATTTTGTGTTAGTGATGATGTCCTGGTGAAGACAATCTAAATTTTGTGGGACGAAGTTAACTTTTTCCTCACTCTTGTACAATTTGTACACATGTAATTTGAATTTTTGTTCGTAAAGCTGCTGAGGAATCAAAACAAACTGCTCCATTTCAAGAAAGACGGTTAATGATAGATGGAGTTAGAGTTGATATAAGTTCTATTCCTTTCCTTGAACTTAAAATCGCTCTCCTTTTATTTATTCCAGTTCTTTTTAGAACAAGCTGATGAATTTCGTTTTGATACTTTATTACGTCTCGTTTTTGAATATCTTGCAGTTCTCCTCTGAGCATGTTTACGATGCACTCGTTTAGGAACTGAATAAATTCTTTTGGACAATTTTTTAGATAAGTTCTTTTGAAGTTCCGGGAATAACTTTGGAACGTTGTCAGAGTAGAGAGATGTTGTGTGCTCATCATTCAAAAATGTGGTCTGCTGTTTATGTTGTGGAAGGAAAAAAATTGAAGGAATCGATCAACTATTTGTACAAAATCAAAGAGAGTCGACTGTTTTGGGAGTTAAATCAATAAGTAAATGACCATAAGGAATAGAAGTTGCTTTGGTATACCAATCTTTTAATTGTGAACCTAATCCCAACTGTTGGCTCAGAGTGTTTATTTGCAGTACATCTCTAGGAGATTTGAACACGACGATATGAGTATTTTGTAACTCTATATCTCTTCCTAATCTACTCTGATGAAATAAATTGTGTTTGATGTATATTGTGCTGAGTCCTTTATGTCTTCCAGCTGTTGCAATTTTAACGAAATCTTTAGAGCTAGAAATCTCCTCACAAGATTCGTCAAAAATTAACAGATACTTTTTTCCGTTATTTGGGAGGTTTTGAATAAACTCAAAGTCAACTCCTTTTATAAACTCAATATTTTTAACATCTTTAGACATTAAACCATAAAGAGATCGATAATGTTGATAGAACTAGTAAATTTTGTCGAACTCTGGTTGAAAAGTTCCAATTGTTAACCATTCATGTATAAGATGAGATTTCCCAGATCCGCATGGACCAACCAATGAAATAGATATTTGTTCTTTTGTGGAAATTATCTTGTTCATAATTTAGGTGAAGGTAAAATATAACCAACTGTACTAGAAAGGACTGCAATCTAGACTGTTGTTTCTTCACACGTTGTAGCCAATGTTATTCGTACTATACAACAGACCAGAATTACGAATATAACAAAAAATTGGGACAGAAAAACAACTAGAGATCTATTACAAATCTGTCCAAAACATTTCCATGATTGTCGTTCCTGATTATTATCATCAAAGACAAAATACCCAAATTTTATCCTTTATCTGTATGCTCAGTCGTTTAAACATAATCATTGAGACGATAGAGAAAATGTTTCAACTGAATTGTGATGTAAATAAAAAAAATGAGATAAGCTTCTAAACATAAAAAAGAAACAAACAACAGCGACAGCCAAAACACTGTCTCTTCACAAGAATTAATAACAGAAAGCATAAAAAAGGAGAATAAAATCAAAATTAAGATGAACGACAGAATTGAAATGAAGAATAACTGTGTGACGCTAGGACAAAATTTGTTCAACTTTCTCATTTTTGAAGCAACTTCTCTATGTTTTGTATAAGAAAAAAATGATTTTAAAAATTAATTAAAAGACAATATGATACATTACAATCAAAGTAAATATAAATTTTTACAAATATTAAATTTTGTCAAAAAAATTAAGAACCCAAGTTCCATAAGCATAAGCTTTCTTCTCTGCACAGTGCAATGTTTTCTTGTGTCGGTAGGGGTAGTTACTACATTCCCAGATGGTATCTTCGTTGGAAATCAACTTAGAGGCTTTTGGACATCCAAAATCATCCAAATTTTCCACATCCTTACACAGGTAATTGGATAGGATTTTACATTTTTCCAAACCTTTGGCAAAGTATTCGGTTGTAGGAGAACAAAGTTGATGAATTATGGTTGGAAGATCTGAGTAATCAACTTTTCCATTATTCCAGTTTATTCCATGTAAATTCTTTGTGTTCCACTTTGCTTGAAATGTTGGCTTGTAGTCATTCGGTGGGAGGAATGTATATCCTAACACAATTCCGTCCTTGAAATTTCCCAGCTCCTTGCAACTGTTCCCTCCAACCACTCAATATCAAACACAACGAGAGTCATCCTCTTTTTAGCTGAGATAATTGACAAATGATTAACAATCTAGTATTTTAAAAATATGAGGATGACAAACTTTGATGTTGAGACAAAAGACTAATCCAGTTATATGACCTAGAAGACAGGAGCTGGGTAATTGCGGCAGCATGTTACAATAACCTGGTCCTTCGTCTGTTGTTGTTTTCACAGCTCCAGCAGAATCATGTAAAATTGCATGTAGACGAAAAATTTTTGATCTAGCTAAGAAAATGTCCAAAAGAGAGTTTCCATATCCAATTCTTCCTCCGTGAGGAAACTTTTAATCAATTTCGTCCAAATCGACATTTCGGTCCCAAATTTTACACGCTGCGAGAAAACAGTTTTTACGTTTTTCGTTCGTACGGATCATTAAAAGTATGCTTCCGTAACAATATTCATTAACTCTGAGTTGTTTCGACCAAAGTATTGCAAGTCTTTTTGTAATTTTCTATACAGGAAAGGAGTGTTGGTAGATGATCTACTAGATTTTTATACTCCTCTTTTTTCAAATCAATCTTTGTAAGAAAACCCCACTGATATCCGTTCCAGCGATGTTGAGAAATGGAAATTTCCTGTTTGTCAGAACGATTTGTTAGAGTTGTTCTGCGCAGTCCATTATGAATAACCCACTTGAATTCAGAAATTTGGGACTCTACGTCTAAATTATCCAAAATGGGAAAATTTTGCGCTTCAAGAACTGTATATGAATACTTTTTAAGCTCGTGATGTAACCTGACGTGAAAGACTTTTGATTTGTCTCTGAGACTTAAGAAAATGTTTCTAGAGCATCCAATATCCCAACTCATTTTAGAAGAAAAAAGTTTCAAATGAAAAAATGTTTACTGAAAGCAAAATACATAAAATCACCAAATATTCATCATTCAATATAAAAAACACATTATAATATTGCGCAGCGGTAGTTATTGAAATGTACATTGTTCAATATTAGAGAAATCTTTAAGATTTTCAATGAGTTCCTTGAATTCTTCCATTTTATAGCTGACGTAAGTCACTTGCTTGAACTCATTGCTGTCTTTGCGACAAAATAGTCGGATCTGGATATAAACTGAAGCTGGATTGTCCTGAACGTACTGTATAAAGGTAACGTAGAGTCTTCGATTTTTTCCAATGCTGATCTCTCTTGCTTTGTGACATTGTTGAGCACGTCTTCCATTTTTGGGTTCTTCTCAAATTGAGCTGGATTTTCTCGCAGTCTCCATTCAGCAGATCGTTCTTCAGAAGACAAAATTTCTTGAATTCGTAATCTCCAATTCTCAGTCGTTGGTACTTTTCAAATGTTCCACATTTATCTTTTTAAAGACTTGAAAAGTTGGTTCCGAGTAATTTTGTTCATTTCTAAATATTTGGGACACAGTAAATCTCCCAATTCTGTTTGGATGAGAGCCAAAGTCAATATAAAATAGGACGGAATCAGTACCCAATTTAGGTTGTGAATCTGTAAACATTGATGGAGCGCTCGAGTAAAAAGGAGATACTTTGGAGAGAGACATTTACGTAACTTGAGTAAGCTGCGAGAAGTTGATTAAATGATTTGCTTAAAAAATTAAGGGCCTCTACAACGCAGAATTTCCTTTTATGCTGATGACATCATTATTTTCGCACAATTTCCTAAAAAGGAAGAGAAAAATGTGTCTATTTAGAATTCTTCCTTAAAAGGATTTCTAATCAGAAAGTTTCAATAAAGAAAACTTTTGAATCATTATAGAAAAAGAGTCTTTGTGTTTAGCACGTCTGTGTTGCATTAGAGAGAAGTAGTGACGAAAATATTTTGAACAAGTAAAACGTCGAAATTTCTTAATCCGCTGTTTCTGAATTGATTCTTAGTTCAAATGAGATTTTAATTTGCACATAACAATTTCATTGGTTTCCTTATTTGGAATTTGAATTCCTTTATAATATATAAGTTGATTTCCTTATTTGGAATTTGGTTTTATTTATAATAAATAAATTAGTTTCCTTATTTGGAATTTAAGTTCTAAAGAAATTTATTTCCTTATTTGAACATACTAAATAATTTTACAGAATGGCAGCAGTTATGTGTCAGGTTTTACCACACTTTTAAAAAAAGTTCTGTGAAAAGGCGTTGTTTATATCTATATCTGTCAAAGACTATAGACCATATATTCTTACAAGTGAATATGTTGTTGCTTCACACAACAGTTTCTGTCCCCTGAAAACCTGTCGAAATCACTGTTCTCATTTCTTTCACCATCGAAGACTTGCTTCAAAAACTGGAAGATCTCTCTTTTTTATATCAGACAGTTGATTGTTTATATACATTATATAAACATCAATTTTTTGGCAATATTTTGGAAGAATCGGGACTTGTCTTTACTCAGTTAGACAGAGCAGTACAACACAATTATGAGAACAAATATGTTGAGAAGTTACCTAGTGTGTCTAAAAAAAGATTAAGTAGAAGGAAGTTCAAGAGACATCTACTGCGCGCTGAACAAAGAAATGTAAGCACACAAACAATGGGATCTTCTTTTCTGGACAGAATTCAATCTAAAAAACTCAAAATATGAGGGTGAATTGATAAAAATTGTTGACTGTTTGTTAGACGGCCATGGCTTAATTGATAATTCTCTGTTATATCTTGAAATTAGAATGTAATAAATTTGTAATTGCATCACAATTATTTATCTAGTATCAGTTTTATATTTGGTTTAAAAATCAAAAAAATTCAATTTCTCATTTTATACAATCTTTTTCCTAAATGTTTAAATTGATAACTCTATTCTGTTAAATGTCAAGTTTTGTAACAAATTATTCTTTTAAAAGTCGAGTTTTCTCACAAAAATTTTTGTTAACTGTTGGGTTTTGGAACAGTTTATTTTAATAAAAGTCGAGTTTTCTCAACAAAAATTTTGTTAAATGTCGAGTTTTCATTCAATTTTTTGATTAAATATCAAAAAACAGTTTCCAATTGGATACAATAAAGCGCAAAATTTTTCCTTATTTTCACCAGTTTACGGTATAATTTAACGCAAAAAAGAAAGAGATTTTTTAATTTGTAAAACGACAAGCTTTCTTTTTCTATAACAACTTAAAAATCGAGTTTTCAATCAAGTTTTTTCTTAGAAATCAAATTTCTGCTCAGTTTTTTCTTAAATATCAAATTTTTGATCAAGTACTTTTGTTAAATGTCGAGTTTTGATAATGCTATTTCCGTTAAATATCAAGTTTTGTAACAAAGTTTCAAAATTCAAAATTTTGTTTGATGATATCCTTATGAACTGGTTTAGAAACGAAAGCTCACATGAGAAAAATTATAGTATAAAGAATGTTTAAATACATCACCAGGAAAATGTATAAATCAACATACAACATTTCCGTTAAGATCGATTACAAATGAAGCTGAAAAATTGTACCAACTCGAATCTATTCAAACAGAATTCTCACAACATACTCTGGCAATTTTTGAATCTCATTCCCAAAAGGTCTAGAACGTTCAAATATTACTGGAGGATTAGTTGGTTGAACGCTGATTGAATTTGTTGAATTTTCATCAGTCAGCAAAATTGGATTGTGCGCCGTTCCATCCTCTATGGAAGGCGTTTTCATTGATGGAGTAGTCGACTATCAGCAGGACCATAGTACTGTGCCGGATCAAAGTTCTGCTGTTCATTTGCTGTCCAAGTGCTAGTATCAACACTTAGCTCGCTCCCATCAAAGCTTGACAGAGATTGAAGCAAATTCCCTGACTCCTCCACTGAACTCAAAACTTGATTTACATCCGGGCTAGAGAACCAAGAGTTGGGAATTTGCCCTTCTTCCCAAGGGAAAGTATATTGAATTCTGCCAGCAACGTAGGTAGGTGGAAATTCTGTCCCAGCAACGTGGGGATAATGGTGCCCACTAATAACAGCAACTTCGTGTCCCATCGCTTGAGTTCCAAGCTGATTCTTCATAATTGAAACCTGACCGTGATGATAGGTGTCGAACTGTTGTCGCTGGTGTTCAATAATATGCCACACAGTGATGGGTAAAGTGATTACCGACTCATATAATCCGTTTGATAAGTCTTTAATACTTATCCGAGCAGTCTCCTCAGTGAAGGAAAATGAGTACAGAAGACTGTTGTTTTGCACGGTAAACTCCATTTTGTTAAGATGAGTTGATAGAAGTGGATTTTTTAGAAACAAAAGCAGTTTGTAAATGAAAATGTTGAAAACTCTCAAGTAGAGAGTAAGTTAGAAAACAACAAATCTCACTTTATAGTAGGACAAAAAGAATATCTAAGTTAGAAACAAATAAACGTTACAACTGAAGTAAGCTCTGTAGATAAGAAGAATGTGAATGTAGGAACTCAGTTGTATAAAGTTTTGAAGAATAGTTAGCAGAACGATGAGGAACAGAGGTGAAATTAATTTTGAGGAAATGAAAGAGAATGATGATGTCTAACTTTGTCGCACCTATTTATAGTGAATTCCGTCCAATAACAACAAAGTAACCAAAGAAGGAAATATTTTGTAGAAAAAGTGACGTTAGTAACCAAAACAGGAAATGGAAATCATTTAAAGTATTCAAATATGGAAGAATTTGTTATAAATTGATGCTCGTATACGAAGCAGGAACATCAATGCGTGAATAGAAACCAAATATGGTTTTTGAGTAAAACATATATCACATGATATGACTACTTGTTTACTAAATAAGGATAGCTCAGTGGGAACGAATTGACATAATTTACTAAAAATGTCAAGCTCTGATAAATTTGTTCAACTTTGTTAAATTTTAAATCAATCTCGGAATATATTCCATTTTTGGAACAGAACTTTTGTATATATATATATATATATATATATATATATATATATATATATATATATGGGAGCCGAATTCCAAATCGAATTTTTACTCCTTCAGAATTGTAATCTGTATAATAATGAAAAAACAACGCGCTTTGTACAGATGAAGTGATTGCTATGGGGTCAGGAATTGGAATACAGTTCGCTTGTGCTAGATTTCTGTACTGTTCTAAAATTTTGGGAACAGAAATCAAAATAAATAAAAATTCGTATTTGTTAATGTGTAGCTCTGACGATAAATGATTGTTTCGTTATATAATCATCATATTTGAATTTTTAATGGAAAATGTTGCATATTCGAATCCTTTACTAAATCGGATTATTCTGTCATTCTGAACGCAAATGTCCAAGAAATTGTAGAAAAAATAGGAATTAACATCAATCTCGTCAACTTTGTAAGCATCGGCAATTCCTTCTTTCCTCTTATATATTTTTTCCAACAACTGTAAATGATTTTTGATTAACATTTTTCGCAAATGAGCAAAATTTCACGCAATACTCTGTTTATGTAAAAGAAAATTAAAATTAAGAAACAATTACACAAAAAAAATCGTTAATCTTCAGAATAATTTCTTTAACACGGGATTTTGTTTGGTTGAGAGGTTCCAAGACAATAACGTTAAGTTGTAAAGTAAATATTTGTTCCTGAAGTATGGATGAATATTTGTTTTCGACATCTTTAACATTGTTGTAAAAGCACATTCATGTGCTAATTGCAAATTTCAATAGGACTAGATTTGCTTTCAAGCACCGAATTCTGTCAATTGCGGATAGACACAAATTTGAATCACAGAGTTTGTAAAGATTGGAACAATTTGTTTGAATTTGTTGTGAGTCTGTTTTTGGATTATGGCTGGATGAAATATGAAAACTTATATAAAATGTAAAAGAAATGATGAAGAAGACATATAAGAATGATTTGCTATTTTTGAGTTTACGCCAAGGAATGAATTCACACATTTAAAAAGAATGTTCTTAATTATTAAAGGTATTTGTAAATGGAAGAATCTGATTGGTTTATTCATTATGTTCTAGAATGTTCGGTTATGACAACAAGCTTCCTAAAATGGAAAGGATAAATTTCCATATATGGAGTGATCCGTCATAGCTGCGTTCCCTAAATGTACAAAAATAATTTCTTTCATTCTCACTTTGTTATTGTCACAATTAGTTGCTCGTCACAATACCCGAATTGGTTTCATCTTGTACCAAAACAATGACTACTCTCGATAGAAATCTCCCAGTGAAATGCAAAAAGTGCAACAAAATGGTGGTGAAGAAGAATATGGCAAGACACAAGCAGTCTTGTGATAGTGGGACTCTATTTTGTCCCAAATGTCCACATTTCAGTACAAAGAAGAAAGAAGACATGAATTACCACATTGCTAAGCATCACGCTCCTAAGGATACAAAGCTAAGTACTATGTGTACTGTATGCTTGGAAGATTTTCCGAGTTTCTATTTTCTTCAACAACACAAGAGGAGAAAGCATGGAACTTCAACAAAAGTTGGAACAAAATCGAGTGAAAAGCTTAAAGAAGTATTAGAATCAGAGGAGCTGGAAAAGGACAACGAGCAGCTACAACAAGAATTAGTGCTTGCCAGCACTTTTTGACGATACTGAGATGAAAAATGGAAGACATCAAGTGTTCAACTTCAAGCTGTCCAAGCTCGATCCTCATGAAATTAATAAAAAGTTGAAAGAAGTATTCAAAAAACTCAACTGTGCAGCCAAAGTCAACTTAGCTCTAGGATTTATTTTAAGAAATGTGGATACGGACGAGTATCGAAACTTCTACGCTCACGAGAACAACACTTTCTTCGAGAAATCTCATCTACTCTGTTCCAAAGGAGACTTAGTCTCTCTTCAGGACAGGATTGAAAAGATGGATTTAGTTGAGACGTGTGCTCAGGAGCGGGAAAATACAATATGGCGATTTGCTCTGACTACAAATGTAACAATATATTGCGCTCTCCTAAAATCCATTCCAATGGGATGTATCGATGCTGTTCTTCCTGAACAGTTACTCAGACGACCAGATGTGAATTGTCTTGTATCGAATGGCTATGGTGAGACTTACAAAGGTTATCTTTGCTTATTCCGAGCTATAGCTGTTCACTTATATGGATCATCGGAGCTTGAAATCAATGCAAAAAATTTGTTTAGTGCATTCCTCCATGAATGTATCGATCGATCATCTTGTATTTGTTGAAAATGCGATAAAGCCCAACATATTTATTTACGATGTTGACATTGTAGATGGAGATTTTGTTGGTGAACTTGCGAGGAGAAGTATTGAAATGTATGAGAAAAATATTAATTTTTTACGTTAAAACAACCACATATGCTATGTGGATGATATTAACACATTCTTTTAACAATTCCGTTGTCTTAGTTGCGATACGTTCAATCAGAAAGCGGGAAATTTCAAACGCCACGTTAAAACGTGTAAAGATAGAGTACAGCATATTTACTCAAAGAGTGTGTATACAATGCGCAAGACCTTATTTGATAAGCTTGACGGATTTGGAATTTCCTACAACGATGATCAAAAACTGTTCAAGAACTTGGCTATTTTTGACTTTGAATCGATATGTGTACCCTCCGACCAATTAAAAGATACAAACACAACCACTTGGATTGGAAAGCATGAACCAATCTCTGTCTCTATTTCCTCCAATTTAATTGATGAACTTGTCTTCCTATGCGATAAAGATCCGAAAGCTCTCATTATATTTTTTGTTGAAGCTATTGAAGACTTAGCAAACAAAAGTAAAACTGAAATGTGGACAAGTTTTTCCTCTATTGAAGCGATAATCAGAGCACGACTTAACACAATTGGCGAAATTTTAATTAAAAGAAATGATCAAAACGCTTCAACATTTGAGTGTGAAGATGAACGTACCGAAGAAGATGATGAGGCTGATATGTCTACGCAATTTCTCCAAATGCAGAAAAACCAGCTTTTGGACTCACAGCAACACTTTGAGCGTTATGTGAACACTTTACCTGTGTTCGGATTCAATAGTGGAAAATATGATTTAAATCTCATTAAGTCCTATCTCCTACCCTACTTATTCATGAGCGCGACATTCAACCTACTGTTATTAAAAAGGCAAATCACTTTGTTTCTCTTAAGTTTGGTGATGTACAATTTCTCGATATACTCAACTTTCTTGGTGGAGCTACATCACTTGACTCTTTCCTTAAAGCACACAAGATAAATGAGACTAAAGGATTCTTCCCCTATGAGTGGTTTGACTCTCCCGAAAAACTCGATGCAACTTTTCTCCCTCCTTACGACTGTTTCTTTAGCAAACTGAGAAACTATAATCCACTGGAGAAAGAATTTACTGATTTCACTAAATTGCTTAACAGTGTATTTTCTCAACAAGAGCCATTAAAAAAGTTGAGGTTGAAAAATGTTCCTCCATCTGGAATTGACAATTACAATTACCTGAAAGTGGTCTGGGAGCCAGAAAATTGGCTACATTCAGAGATTTTGTCAAGTGGTACAACAACAAGGATGTTGTTCCAACACTGGAGGCAATGCACAAAATGATGGAGTTTTATCACAACAAGGGTATTGATATGCTAAAACTCGGATGTACACTTCCGAACTTGGCTAATATCTGTCTTCACAAGTCAACAAACCACAAGTTTTTTCCATTTGTTGAAGCTGACAAAGATTTACATGACACAAATACGAGAGGATATGACTGGTAGTCCATCTGTTGTTTTTACTAGAAAAGCAGTAGTTGATCAGACCTTCATACGAAACTCTGAAAACCTTTGCAAGTCTATCGTAGGTATTGACGCTAGCCAACTCTATCCCTTTTCAATGTGTCAAGAAATGCCCACTGGACTTTACACTCGATGGGAATTCGATACAGATTCTCAAAAACTCAGGGCTCGAACAAACAGATCTCGAACATTTGAGAACATGGTTATGTCATATCTTCAATCACAACGTTCCGAATGTAAAATTGAGAGCTACTACACAACCGGAAAACAGAAGAAGATTGATTGTTTTAGCGTAGGCGGATTTTGCACACATTGTAATACGGTGTTTGAAGCCATGGGTTGTTATTTTCATTTCTGTCCTTGTCAGGAAGCTAAAGCAAGTCTCTTGGAAGAGGAAACACAGAGAGGGATTAGAAAAAGAGAACATGGTGAATTGAGAAGAGATTACTTAAAAAGTAAAGGATATAAGATTGTTGAAATCTGGGAGTGTAAATGGTGGGAAAGTGCTAAAGAAGAAGAAAATGTCAGAAATCACGTGAGAAAGAACTTTCCTTTCAAATTACCTTTGAAGCAAGAGTCTTTACTAGCTAAAATAAGAGATGGGGAGATGTTTGGATACGTACAATGTGTTTTGGAAGTTCCCACAGGTTTGAAGTACAAGTTTTCAAATTTCCCGCCTATTTTTAAAAATTTCAACGTTAGTCGAGCTGATATTGGGGATTAAATGAGAGATTACGCTGTCGAAAACAACTTACTGAAGCAACCTCAGCGAATGCTAATTTCAAGTTTCAATCTGGAAAATGGAACAATTATTACTCCCCTACTAAATTTCTACATCAGCCTCGGTCTGAAATGTACAAGAATTTATGGATTTGTACAGTACACGCCGCGCAAATGTTTCAACACCTTTGTACAGTCAGTGGTAGACGCTAGAAGAGGTGGAGATGAAAATCCTGATTCCAGCGTTGTTGCTGAGACTATGAAATTATTGGGTAATAGCTCTTACGGTTATCAGATTATGGACAGAAGCAAACATACAGAAACCAAATATTTGAACGATGAGAAGACGCACGAAGCAATCAATGGGAAAATGTTTAAGCCGTTGAACAATGTCTCAAAAGAGCTGTACGAAGTTGAGCTAGCAAAATCAAAAATTGATTACCGCGAACCTATAATAGTTGGATTCTTCATACTTCATTACGCTAAATTACGTATGTTGGAGCTCTACTATAACTTCTTTGACAGATTTTGCGACGTGGATAAATTCGAGGAGTTAGAGATGGATACAGATTCTCTCTATTTAGCCTTAGCTCATGAGAATTTGTATGATTGTATTCGTTCTGCTAAAAAACAAGAATTGGAAGCATTGAGACAGCAGGACTGTAACAACTCTTTCCAAGCAGATGCTTTTCACAATTTCTTCCCTAGAACATGTTGTTCTAAGCATAAGAAGCATGATAAACGGGAACCAGGACTTTTCAAGGAAGAATTCAGATGTAAGGAAACGATTTGTCTTTGTAGCAAAACTTATTGTTGCTACGATGCAAAGTCTGACAAATACAAGTTCAGCAGTAAAGGTCTCAACAAAAGAACACTAAGAGAACGGAGATGGACCGATGGAGAAATATCGACGTGTGATGGATGAAATTATCAATCTTACTTCAACAAATAGAGGCTTCAGAACAATAAACCATTGTGTTGCTACGTATGAGCAGACAAAGAAGGGACTCTCCTATTCCTACCCTAAGCGCATTGTTCAGGCTGACGGTATTCATACAGCACCACTCAACATATAACTTAAATCCTTTTACTATAGCACAATTCTTTAGTTTTCTCTATTACATTTATACTGTGTCTGTAATTTTATACAATTTTAATTCATTTTTTTTCTATCATTGAATTTTTTCCAATTAATGAGCGCGCAAAAGACATTTGTTACACAATTGATTCAAACAATTAGGGGAACAATCTTTGCAATTGACCTAAAATTTGTAAACAAAAATTCAACATGTCACATAATTACCCCTCAGATAACTAGGGTAATTGAAAACCCCCACCAATTAATTTCACAATTTAATAACATAAAATTTGTAAACAAAATTCAACCTGCCACATAATTACCCCTCACATAATGACAGCAATTAATTACCCACGCCAATTCTATTGTTCTAAAGTAAACAATTAATAACTACACAAACATTTATATATTCCCCTCAAAATTTCTGCCAATCAGGAGCGTCTCCGAACCTACCCCCCACATTTGAAACGACTATTCTACTACTAGCGTATGTACATGCACAAATACATAAACAAAACCTATACCCTATCTTAATACATGGCGGAATCTAATCCTAATACATGTCCGCGGCTATAACTAATCTTAATACATGTCGCCGGCTATAACTAATCTTAATACATGTCGGCGGCTATAACTAATCCTAATACATAACGGCTATAAGTAATCTTAATACATGGAGATCCTGTTCCTAATCTTAATACATGGAGATCTATTCCTAATCTTAATACATGGAGATCCTATTCCTAATCTTAATACATGGAGATCTATTCCTAATCTTAATACACGTACCTTATCTTAATACATGCAATCTATACCCTATCTTAGTACATGCAATCTATACCCTATCTTAATACATGTGAGCGGCCCCTATCTCCTGGAGCTACGCTATACCCTATCTTAATACATGGGGGACCTCACCCCCCCCCCCCCCCCCGGGGAGTGTAGCTCACTATATTACTACTTTTTTATCTCTTTTCATTTGGTAGACAATTAAGTGAAAAATGTAGATGAGCGGGGTGGGAACTTTATGTGTGAACGGACATTATCGAGCCTCCTTGTTGCATTTGAAATCCTCAGAATCCATAAAACAGTGTCTTCAACTAAGTAAGCCACTTTACAAAAACTGCCTTAGAGAAAATCAGCAGCTAATTTAAAATATTTTTGATCATCCTGTAAATGCAGTGGTATGAGCTTCCAGCTCCTAGCTAATTTGGAAAGAACATTTTTAAATAATTGACTTACTTTTTGTTAAGTTTCATACATTTCCGTCTACTTTATTACCCAATCATTTCAATTCAAAGGACACCAACAGGAGAAAAGAGCTGATTGCTTTCAAAGATTTTGAAGACTTGACCATTGATTTTGAGAATAGTCTCAAATGTGGTTCAACTGAGTTGTGTTTAACGAACTATATAAGATGCCAGTATACACATCTAGACGCTTATCTAAATGTTTACACAAGCCATCGTTGCAGTAATGCCAAAGCTATTCGCCTATATGTTAAACCCCTAGACCTCCTAGATGACGTTTATGCCTCAATTCCTTCCTGCATCGCCGACGTTGTAATTCCTATCTGATGTTTCTTCTACAAATTATATGTACGCTCTAAGAGCTCATAATGCATATGTATACAAATATAAACTAACATACTATCAAGATATAATCCATTTTGATGCTAGTGTGTGTATGTGAGTGTGTGTGTGTGTGTGTGTGTGTGTGTGTGTGTGTGGGGGGGGGGGGGGGGGGGGGGGTTGGTGGTACTATACTGGTAGTGTAAATCTGCATAGGCTTACTGTCAATTAAATGCGAATTAGAAGACTGTGGTGGTGTAGATTTGCGTGATTAAATTGCGGATGTGGCTAATAGTGGAAACAGTCACTTCCTTCTATTTAAAGGGCACCAGGGAATAATGATAGGCTTCTATTTATATACAACTAAATGGTAGTCAAAACTAACTCAACCAGACCCTAAGACTCCCTCCCCCTCCATTCATTGTACCTTCTTTCACTTCTCTCTTGATCAAGACTTCTCGCCAGTAATTGCATTATTGCATTTGGTAATCTCTTCAATTAATTTTAAATCATCAATTTGAGCAGTTGCATAAAAATTAAAATTTGCTGAATTTTTTTTAATAATTGCTAAACTGGTTAATAATATTCTCAAACTTGGATACGTTTGTTCTTTATTGATATCGCACGAAAATCGAAACTAGTCTTCGGAACACAATTTTTCATGAAACCGTCTTATATTACAATTAAATAATGGAATTATTGAAAGTATCAGTTGATAATTACCTGTAGCGTCATTATACTAGTTCTTTTTCCTTAATTTTCTGCTACTGAAAATCAACACTCCCTTTTATAACAATAAATAGTTTCTGTTCAAGAATTTATTTTAAAGAAAAAACAGAATAATTTCTTAAAAGGAAGAGATCATTGTATTTTAATTACACATACCACCATTCAAATATAAATTATGACCGCAAATCACATATCATTTAGCAATACTTTCGATAACAGAAGCTCTGCTATAATAAACAATGTGTCCTCTATCGGTGGTATGAACACATACAAGGATGCTGATTATTACTTCGAGGCATTAACAGTAAGAGATGAAATTGACCATGATGGTGAACAGTTTGCTGCAGTTAAATTCAACTTTACTCCGATTGGGGTGGCATTCTGTGTGGTGCTGTGTCTCATTATTATAGCCGCCATTCTAGGTAAGCAGCTAATAAATAATGCGACTATTTAATACATGTACGATTATTTGCTTGTTCAAAAATTGAAAAAAAAGCCTATAAAGACCACCATTTGCGGCAATCATAGGCATATAAATTTATGGTCTCAAATGAAACTTCTCGGATCTTAACTAACGCGTCCCTTAGCCTATGTAAAGTGAGTTGTACTGATGCTTGCCCTCATGGACTTTTTGCAACTGACCGGGCACAGCAGACTATGATCGAGTCCGGCATAATTATAAATGTGAAGGCAAATTTCTAGATATTTCAACAAAAAATGTAGCTTTTATAGAAAAAAAACGGAATGATACTCCTCTGGTTATTGGTTATCTCCAACTATGTAAACGTTTTGTCGCGGTGTCAAGACGAAATTCTGGACCATTTTTGGATAGGTTTACAATGAACAGCTCTTAAAGCATGTAATTGGCTTATACCATATCTGAGAGAAGTGTATGTGTGTCAATGTAGCTTTACTTATTGGTTTTATAGAATATATAAGCGATAACGTTTTACAATATGTCTGAGAAAATGTGGCCTTCTACTAAAATTCATTCATGAAGCATGTGCCTTGCCAATAAATATCAAAATTTCATGTTCCGAAAATTCAAGTTATAAAAAAACATCGATTATCAAATTTCGCAATATATCCAAAAAAATGAAACTTTTATCCATGAATTTCAAAAATTAACAATTCAATTCATTAGAACACTATACACTATGTACATGTCTTCTACATAATAAGTATGAGAGGTGTCTGAGTGGTTAATTTAACAGTACTTATTTCTTTTTATAGATCACATAAATAGGTCAAATTTTGAAACAATTCATACGGACAATTTGAAAAGATGTGACGTTTTGAAAAATTTCATATTTAGTTAATTATCCATGAAACAGAAATCTGGCCTAAAAATTTAATAAACTTCAATTTTATAAACTTTTTTTGATTTTTTGTGGAAAAAAACTTTACGTGAAATATCAATAAGCAAATGATATTATAGTTTCTTAAAGAAGGTAATTTTTTTTTATTTGTTGGCAACCCTTTTCTTTGTTGTGGTACTAGTTTCAATTAATTTCATTTTTTCACCGTGCAACAGAAAAACCTATAAAATCTTTGCTTGTACGATGTGCACCAATACTCACCTCTTTAGTGATACTTATTTACTAATAATTTCAGGACTTAAGAAAAAAGTACGTGTTAGGTATTCATTTTTCTTGAAAGAAAACTTATAGCTTATAAAGTTTCGAAAAAAAATTTGAACAAGCTCCAGAGCTGGTCAATATTGCACTGGGAGTATCCGTTAAATCGGTGCAACGCTCAATAATCGAAAGTCTTCACTTAGTTTTTCAGATGCAAAAAAAATATTCAAAAAAAAGAGCTGTTGTTAACAACACAATTAACAAAAAACCTCCGACCAAAATCATTTAATGAATTTAGATCAAATAGAAAAAAAACGAATTTCTTGATAAGAATCAACCAACTCTGTCAAAAAACGATAGTAAAAAATGAAAAATCTCTACAACTTAAATGCGGCAATTCAATTGTACAAAATTGTTCCTACAATGGGTTTTAACAAGAAACAAATAAACTAGTAGATTACTGATGTCAACTAAAGCACTTTTTATTGTGAATTTTTCTGTAAAAGTTGTGTAAATACAATAATTCTTGCCGCCGACAAGCGACATAGAGCTGCGTATATAAAAAATATTGTATTACATTGTCACTGTGGCACTTTATCTGTAAAGTAAATTTTTCCTGACAAAAATTTAAGCTTTGCTTATTTAATTGTTGTATGTTTGAGAACACATAGAGTAAGCTATGGAGCAAATTTATACCTGGTAAATAAAAGCACAATACTTTGAAAGATCGTGTTGCAGGAATGGCGAAATTGTGTTTGTAAACAACAAATAAAACTGTTGATGTTACGTTTCAGTTTAGAACTTTCTAGACGCGGGGACGTAATAAAAAACAATTCGGTGAAAGCCCGGACTTTTGTTGCAAAACGCTGAAACTGCATATATCAGTGGAATTCAGTATTGAAACATTTGAAATATTGCATATCAATTGTTTTTCAAGTTTCTTTGTGCGCAGTTTATCATTGTTATGATTGAAATGAGTTCATTGTGCTCAACCAGGCTAATTTATCCTTCATAGTCTGAAATATTAACGTCATTCTTAAAACTGGTAATTTATTTAGTAAACACGCTCTTTATACATAGGCCAGTTTGTGGGTAGTTACCAGAAATCACACTTAGCTCAGTGGTTACGTCTTATTACAATTAAATGTTACAATTGACCTCGGGCTCCTTGAAATCGCAGTTAAAACAAATGTTGTGGGCAGGAGTTAAGCTGAACATACTATTATTCATGCATTAAATTTCACTGGACAATCAAGACTACACAGTGTAAATTGGTTCATGAATAGATTACTCCCGCTCCACAAAAAACGGATTGTCTTCAGACCAATTCAGCGCTGATTTGATGTCACCAATCTCCGATTGTACTACAAATTTGGTTTCAGCAAATTGAAAGAGAATTTGTGATTAGACAATAACAGACGTAGACAATTTAAGACAGAATAAAATCGAGAGCACTATTCATGGGAGATAGCCCCAAAATGAATCAGACCATTTACAATATCAATGAACTCAGCCCTCAACTATATTTCTCAGTGGTTCTGTTTTATAAAGTGCAAAACCTGACAGAATTCTGCCGAAATTGCCTTATCAGCACGTACCATATAATTCCTTGTCTCGCTAACATTTTTTCAGACATTTTGTCAGATCTTACAAGAAATGAAAAATTTGTAGAGATGAAAAATTATATTTAGAGATGAAATGTAATTAGATTGTACATTTTTATTATCAGATTGAAAATTTTTTAAGTTATCAATATAAACTTGAGAATTTCTAAATTAAACAGCTTATAGATTCTCTAAGACTAGCAGTCATAGCGCTAACATTACTGGTTGCGCTATTACTTACTTTTTGATTAAAGCTACAGTTAATGGACAGGGTTTAAATAATTTAAACATCTTTTTTTAAGAACCTTTACAATTAATATGGCCGGTTTTAGTGATATTTTGACACTTTTCTTCAGATATTCTATGAAAAAGAGATAAATTTCGTGTGATTTGAGATTATTTTGACAACGTGAGATTTTCTGACAAGAACTTAGAAGATCTGAGGATAAGAAACACGAATAAATTTATTGGGAACTTTTGATGAATAGAAGTTTCAGCAGCTCGAAGAATTCAGAAGTAAATTTTTCACAATAAATTAAAATTCAATTGAACAACGGTACGATTTCTCAACAATCGGTTTCAAATTTTGAAAAATCAAACTGTCCTAAGCCGCGCAGAATTATAAGATATTACTTGAATGGGTTTCTCTTACGATTTGTTTCCATGCCTCAATTTTTACCAAAATTATTTAGATTAGATTTGAAACTCATGAACACTAAAAAAAATTTTAAAAAAATGTTTTATCAGGTTTTTCGGAGTAGTTTTTAACTGCATTTTCTGAATTACTTCTTTTTATATCCATCAATTCTGCATTGTCCGTACACGCCCATTGCCATCCCAGGTCGAAGTTTTCATTTGTCCACGTTTGTGACCCAGACCATTTTTGAACGCACACAGGGGGTCCCTCAACCTGGGATGGTCTGTTGTATCTGACATTGAAATTAACTTTTTTACTGATCTAATATCCAGACATTGTCGCCCTAACTGGCGAGAAATTTTGTTAAAAAATTGAATGCACTGGTCACTTGGGTTGTTTTCAGGCAATGGTCTGGTGCTGTTTGTGCTGCGGAGAAAACCTCAGCTGCAGAATACGACTGGCTGGTTTGTTGCCAATCTGGCCATCGCTGACCTGGGTGGATCTCTCATCAACATGCCAGTCAGTGCAGTCTGTGCTCTCGCTGACCGATTCCCGTTCCCAAATTTTCTATGTCTGGTTAGAAAGAATTTGCGCTGCTCTTAATCAAATTTTTCCTCAATTCGGCGCAATGAAAATGTTTTCTGTACAGAAACTAAATTTCATTACGAGCGTCTACTAGTACCTAAAAAAACACTTATAAAGAAAGTGGCTAGCGCTTTCCACTGTCGGTTTAGGTCCAATGCGAAAAGCACTTAAATTTTGTGAAAGGAGTTTCCGCAAAGCAATTAAAAGCCCTAAAATGAAAAATAAGATCAAATAAATGTGAAAAGTAGGTACGTTGGGCTGTAAGGGCAAAAAATGTGTTTTCCACATTTTTTGTTATCAATTTTTTTAAACTCTTATTTGAACTCCTCGATAAAAACAGCAAATCTGACATAATCTCTTTTAAATTGACCAATAATTTGTTTGGTTGAAATTAAAACACATCAAAGCACATAAATAAAAATTCCGAATGCCATTATGTTTAGAATAGTAATTGAGAATAATGATCAATTGCAAAATAGCCCCCCACTTTTGATAATCATGCTTTTAACTTTTGATTTCAGATGTTGATTGCGGCTTACTTTTAATGGTATTAATACGGATTTTAATTTACGTTCCTTTGCTTGTTCCCGTCTTTGTTATCTCGAGCATTCATGACTTTCGGATTATGCTATTCTTGTTTGGGCAATTGTTTGGTGCTACTTTGTCAAATCTAGTTATATATTAGGCCTATATTTAAGAGGTACTTTATGCCTATTCACTGCGAGTGCGCATTTCTTTAAAAGTGATTACTGCTGGCAGTCCGTGAAAGCGCGAAATGCGGTCCTAAATTATGTGAACACTAATTACGCCAAATCTCGCGGACGGCGCTTCAGTTGAACATATTTTGCAGTGGAAAGCAGTTTTTAGTTTTCAACTTCCACGTTCAAAGTGAAAAACACTGACTGGAATTTCCGCATAGGGCACCGCTTTTTGATCTGCGAAGTTTGTAAGTATGTTTCACATGCACACCTTATTAACATAGGAAAGTGAAATGGTTGAAAAACGAGTAAATGTACTCGAAAATTTGGTACCGGTAGACGCTCATAATGTTTTTTGTGGAATTAAATGGACCGTTTTATTGAATTTTTTTTTCATGCAGACTTATTGTCAAGACATGAAAGAGAGAGCGTCATTCAAGAGAAGAAATTTTGTTGTTAACAGCAAAATTTTGTATTTTAATTTTCATTAGAATGCGCTGCGCCAGTGAGGGCGGGTGTTTATCTTGCAAGGTAACGAGAAGGCAATTTCTTATATTGCAAGATCATGCAAGATTTTGGAAGAAATCTCGCCAATAATGCATTGCCCCGTTAGACCCTGCAAGATAACCAATTGACATGAATTTTGAGTTAATTAGACATATAATAATTTTGTATCTATCCACAATTGCAATAGTCTTTTTAAGTAGTTGTGAATGTTTCAGGCAACTGGCTTCACTAATTCTGTTTTCTGTGGTGCCAGCATAGTCCTTCTCGCTCTAGTTTCAGTCGACAGGTTGGCAAACGGAAGGAAACTACTTCCCGGTTTCATCTATCTGACTCTGTTTGAAGTCACTGAGAAATCCTGACGTTTATCAGGAACCGAGTAGCATTGATGAGTTTTTAAAAGACATATGGACTGAAAATCCACTCATACTTCTACCCGAGAACCTTTTTGGTAATTATTAACACAGGGGGTCATAGTCTTGGAGATAAATCGTTTATCGCAACCCTAAAATTTGTTTTTATGTCATTCGAAAGTTCCACTGGCTGTTGTGGTTGTGGCATACTTTAACAATTTTCAGGTATGTGGCAATTAAGAAACCCTTTGAGTACCCCTCTCTTATGACCCCAATGAGGATAGCTGTGATCACAGTGGGAGGGTGGATATACGCATTCGCCATAGCCCTGCCTCCCTTCTTTGGACTCGGAGAATATCACTACTTACAGTACGTATTTTGGATAAAAATGCTTGTTCAAATTCAAGAAGTACCAGAAACCTTCAAAAGAATTGCCATATCGGATAGAATTTCAAAAATGACCTCTACTTGAGAACAGACCATGCTCGACCAAAAAGTGTTATGAACAGTGAACCAAAATGTATAGGAAAAATACCTAAGCTAGACCAAATTGAACAATGAACACCTGCAGTTTTGTTGACCCACAATTATGACACTGGTTGATATCAACCGTTGGCATAATTTCTAAGCTCGATCTAAATTTTTTACATTAGAATTTGGCTGCATCCAATTTTTTTGAGGCCAACCAAGGAATATTAAACCAAAAAAAAGTATGACGTTTCGTCAATTTGGAAGTGAAACCACTGAAAAAATCACGCCTATTGAACAACAAATCCACGCCTAATGGAATACTCAAAACATTATCAAATTTCATATATTGCAATTTTGAGCCCGTTGAAGAACTTATTTATTATTTATCAACAGCAATTTTCCAACTTTTTTGAAATGAATACTTAGTTGCAACGCTGTTAAACGTTGATGCGTGGTGGCTGATTCTATACAATAAGAAAGATAAAAGTAGAAAAGAAACATAAAACGCAGAATTACGAAATAGCACTCTCGCACCTTTGAAGGAACTTTGTTGGTCTGATAGAAATTTTTCCACTCACACAAAAGAATTGACTTCAACTCAGAAGCTAGAACGTGAAATATTTTCAATTCTGAGCCCCTTAAGAGCCATTTTGCGCCTTTTCATAAGTCGATATCTAAATCTGAAAGAAGTTGATAAGTGATATAGAAAAAACTCGCCCAGCGTAGAATCTGAAATTAAAAAGGTTTTTTTAATTTAGCTTTTTTTCGAGAAATTATCGAAGTTTTGTTTGAACACGTGATATTTGGCATTATTTTGTTCAGTTTTAGGGGAGTTTTCGTGCAAATAAAGTATTTTATTCAACTAAAACATTAATTCAAAATTACATTTTAAGCTACAAAAACACAATTTTATGTTCCTAATAGACGAAAGGCAATAAAAAAGGCTAGTTATGGTCTCATGGGGAAATTTACTATTAGAAAAATTGAATTCTATTTTAGAGCTGTTTTTTGAAAACATTTTTTAATGTTTTGTTTGTTTTCCGAG